>NW_008357164.1:574612-599535 GCF_000622305.1 Nannospalax galili
GAGGAACCAAATGTATGCATGGTGGAAGGAATGTATGAGAACATTTAGTTATTCTGAGCACCTAAAACTATTTAATAATAAAGTTTTTAATTAAAAATCCATATGTTCTAGACACGATGCACTAAATGAACTAATATTGTGTACAAGAAGTGATACTCCACAGTCCCTGTGCTGAATTTTATGAAAAACTAATATTTTAAATATTGTTTTCTTTGTCACTAGACTATATTTCCCACATTAAAGACATAACAAGGACCCCATAAGTGTATGCATAGAAAAAATTAGAGAATGCAATAATGCTTCACACATAACTCCCAATAATCTACTCAGAAAGCAGTGCCAATTTTGAAACAACCGAATTGAAATATTTCACCATTTTCACTTAAGACAGTGTCACCAACTAGATTTCAGTTAAATAAAAAACATGATTTAACTCTGTTTGAAAGCCATTTGGCAAAAAATGGGGAAATCAATTGCATAACGAAGTGGTTTGCTCTGCTAAGAGAGAATTTTTCAGAATTCATTGGCAGATTCAGTTTTGCTCTTTTAATTTATTTGCCATGCTTCAGATTAAAGGATTTCAGAACACAGCAAGGCTGTAAATATTTAAGAGATGGTACCTTAGATCAGTTATTCCTAAGGTTTTCTCTTTAAAATGTATTTTCCCCTTATAATTAAAATGAATATTGGGCTTGTTCATAAATATTCATTGCATGAATATGTTTTTTGCAACTATCTTCTTGCAACAGGAGCCACCTGCTCAAAGCAACCTTGGAGTGAAAAGAGAATTAGAAGGAATTGGCAAATGCCAGAAAGCAGCAGTGCCAAGCACTGAATGGCTTCACAAGCTCACTCTTCCATAAGGCAAATCTCAAGTCACTAGGCAAAGAACAATCTCATGGAAGGATAATTTCTGGGCCGCTATGTAATGCTATGCTCTCCAAAATAAGTGTTTCTACCTCTCTGTGTGAAGAAGGAATGCACAAAAAGTGTTGCATTCAAAAGTTTGTCAATCAGATAGCTCAGGCTGTTTTTCAGTTTGTGCACCTGTGTTTTTAAAGACAGAACTGAGTATAAGTCTGGCCAAAGTAAGAAATAAATTAAAGAAAACCTTAAGTTAAATATTGTCACGTGCCTAACATATTCTGCTTTTTCATATATCATGCATTCATTTTTCATAATTACTATCCTAATTTAATTGTATATGTTGAAAACATTTAGAAAACTGTCCAGTATTTCAGTATACTCTGTACTTTGAATCATTGAATCATGTAATTATCTTCAGATTGTCTTGTAAATGGCATTGTCCTTAAGCAAGAGGGACACAAGGTGTGTAATTATTTAATTTTCATGGAGCTCTACCACCTTTTTCTGTATGTCACTTGAATTGAAATTTCAGTTTATCAGTTAACAAAAGAAAATACAACCTATTTTTGCAGTATTTGAAACACACTTGTTGGTGAGTGAATCCTTCACTGAACTGTTATAAATGAAAAAGAAGCTTGTGTAAGAGAGGTTTTTGTTGCCCGGTGTGGTGGCTCATGCGTTTAACCCAAGTACTCTGAAAAGAAAGGCAAATGGAACCCTGCATGTGTGTTCAAGGCCATCGTGCTCTACCTAAAAAGTTCCAGTTTGTCCAGGGCTGCGTAGTGAGACCTGTCCCAAACAAAACCGATTATTTTCTTTGTAAATAAAAAGCCATATGAATATATTAATTATTCAGTGTACAGATGATTATAAGATTGGAAGTAATGACAAGTCAGGGATTTTTTTCTTAGTTTTTGAACTTTTGAAACATTTTGGAGTTGAGCGAGAATCTTGAAATTTTTAGCCTTCTGTTCATTTCATATAAATCAGTATTTTGTGTGGAAAATCTTATTATTTTATATCCACTTCCTCCTCATTCCCAAAGGATTTCCTGAACATGATTATAATTCCTTGACCTTTATAAACTGAGATCAAGAGATTAAGTTACAAAGGACTTATTTTGTTCTAAGTAAAGAGTCTTAGGTTTCATTTGTTCATTTCTATAGGAAAAAACAGCATACTTAGTAATTGTCTTTGCATATTTTAATATCTGTGAAAAAATACACATAAACACTTGGACTATGAGGAGGGAATGACAAGCAAGCAGAACCTATGCTACTTTCATTATCAACTTGTTTTAATAAACAGTAAGAGTACATTTTATATGTGCAGTCTTTCTAAAGTAAATTATGAGGCTGGGGACAGACTCAGCTGTTAAGATCACTGGCTTCTCTTGCAAAGGACCCCAGTTTGGTTCCCCTTTTGTAACTCCAGTTCCAGGGTGTCTGATACCCTCTTCTGGCCTCTGTTGGCATTGCGTGTTTGTGCTATACCCACATACATGCAGACAAAATGTACACATAAAATAGCTTTTAAAATTATTAACGTAAATTAGTTCATGATATGGTATTTAAACATTGAACTTTAGTAAAACATTTTTTGTTTTATTTATACATTTTTCATTAAGATCAGCTGAAGTTTAATATCATTGTAAGAATGTCTTGGTACTTGCTCCAGATTCCTTCACAGTGCACTTGATAAGGTTTTCCTGCTTGGTAATGATGAAACAGGAATAAGGTATCCATGGCAGGTAGCCTTTCTTTAGATATTTTCTATAGGGAGGACTTCAATTCCACAGGAAGAAGGTGCAAATTTTTCATGTAGAACATACATAGTACACAGGCATTCGATTAAGCCAACTTATCAAAGGGAAGCTGACTCCCCAAAGCTGATAGATGTCTATCTTACATCTACTAAAGTAATGAGTAAAGTGCTACATGTAGCACTGGGGCACAAACAGGTCTGATGTAAGGAAGGTAAGTTACCAGTATCCACTTGTAAAGTTGCCAGAAGGTATTTTCTATAAGTTAGCTGCCTCTAAAGCACCAGTGACTTCTCTGGGTCAATGTTATGGCAAAAATACTGCTATAGAACTTTACTACACAAAACAACCCTTGTCCCCAAAAACTGCTTCAGAACTAGCTGTGGTAACGTTTGTGTGCCTCAGGATCAGCTGCAGTTCAGTTAGCAGACCATGGTTATGGAATGGCGTTTGGGTAGACCTAATCATGAGTACCTGCTGTCCCCTGATAAAACCAATTGAAATGTGAAATATATGTATATGTATATATATACACATATACATATATATATATAACTGAATCATATTTGTTGAAATATTTGCCACCAATCATTTTTATTGTACTGGAGAATATTGCCAAGGAAGAAAAGAGGATAGAACAATTTTAAATGAAACATATCACCTTGGCCTTGAGATTCTAATGACCTTAAAAAGAACTGTTTAATTTCTTCACAGGCTATCACCAAGCCTCAGTAGATTGTGGTTCGATTCTTTTGTCAAAGACTAATGAAAATCAAATTTTGTCTAAAAGCCAGAAAGCATGGCTTAAGGTTTACAAATTAATCACTTTAATTTTCTTTTCAGTATCAGTTTTGCAGAGTTCTCTGTGCATGCTACTGACTATACAACGTAGTTTTCACGCTGAACTTACAAATTTGTGCTATTCTTAATGACATCTCCACCTTACAAAAATGAGAAACTAATTTTTAAAATAACAGTCTTTCAATTCATTGCAGCTACTTTGATGTATGCTAAATTATGTGATGCTGTGCTCTGTCATTTCATCTTTTTTTTTATAAAAGACTTTGATTTTTGTCAGTTACTTTATATGTCTAAGTTGGATTTAATGAGTTGTCTTGCTTTTTGATGTAGTACATTGGGTCTGAGTCCTAAATCTTTTTCTCTTATCTTTTATAAAAATAAAATAACTGGAATGTCATTAATTCACATAATAAAAGGAGGTTTTATATAAAACCTGGTATTTCACTATGGATTGATTGAATTCCCTTTCAACAGAAAGAATTCTGCATAGTCAATTTTAGATGCATTAAAAGACTTTTAATTTACAGAACGCCGAGACAAAGATTACCTCATAAAAGCTTTTTTTCTGAATTTTATAAATACTTCCAGAGTCAGCAGTCATTTCTTCATGCATCTGTAACAAGTCTTAGAAAAAAGCCCTAAAATCAAATTTCTACTGAATTGGGTTCTTAATAAAAAAAAAAAATGTCATAGATTTTAAAATATCGGACAAATCTCCTATCTGTTATCACCCAAAACGTGGTATTTTAAAAGCAGCAGCAGATACAGTAATCATTCAAATTTCACAGTCAGAAATCCCTGATGTTTTCTGACTTTTTTCTAAATGTTACATCCACATTCTGTTGAAATACGTAAAGATTATTGACTGTTTTCCTCACGGATTACATTTCCTCATAAACCTCAGGAAATTTCATACCAGATGATCTAATTTCATTAGTCTTATATGCCAAACATGAGAGTTAGTTATATGATGGATGACCGACAATATATTATATACATATATTTAAGAGAGCATCAACTATCAATATATGTGTATGAGAATGATAATATTGAATATAAGGTGCTAAGACTAATGCTGCTAGGGAGACAGTGTATTAGATATAAATGCTGATTGCATCATAACTTAATTTTCAGAGGGGTTATATCCAAAGTATGTGTTACAAAACCAAAATAGCGGGCGGGGCTGGAGAGATGGCTCAGTGGTTAAGAGCACTGACTGCTCTTGCAGAGGACTCAGGTTCAATTCCCAGCAACCACATGGAGGCTTCAAACCGTCCTTAACTCCAGTTCCAGGGAAATCCGAAGCCCTCTTCTGACCTCTGCTGCATTGCATGACATGGTGCACTCACACATGCAGGCAATACACTCATACACATAAATATAATAAATAAAATTAAAAAACCCAAAATAGCAGCATATTATTTTGACCCTTGTTATTTCTACAAACATATGTGTGTGTGTGTATATATATATATGTAATTTTAACATTAGATGTGCTTTGCAATTTATGATATTTTTATGGGAAATACATATACATAACATATTCACATATTTTAGATTAAAACAATTGAAAAATGGCAATAAAATTTCATATCTATGCAAATGCAATCAGCACAACTTCCAGGTGCCAGAAGGTACCTCTGAACAATGCAGGATGACACTGTCCAAATATAATTGCCAAGATTTAGTAACCTATGAAGTTGTGACTGACCTCAGCAAAGTGAAGATAGCTTCCCTATTGCATTAGATCACACTCTCTAGCAGCAGGTGTCATGGTCTTCTGGCTTTTGTAGTCTTTCTGTCCCTTCTTCCAAGAAGATCCCTGAGCCTTAGGGGTAGAGGTTACATTGCAGATATTACAGTTGGGGTTAAGCACCTGTGATCACTTATTCTCTTCATTCTGACCAGTTGTGGATATTTATATGATTTATATGACTGATTTTCCACAACAATTAATAAAATATCTTCAGTTGCATTTTTTTGATATTTAAGCGGAAGCTAAATTTGAGATAGTAGCTAAAGAGAACTCATATGGAGTAGAATCAGATTTTCTTTTCTTTTCCTGAGTACATTCAAAGTAGGAGGAATTTTTTTTTTCCAGCTGCAATTGTGCTAAAGAGAGGCGAGGGAGGTACAACATAAAAGGCATGTGAAAGAAAGATCAAAGCATAGAAAACTTAAAATTAAGGATATTAGCATTCAGGTTTTAATAGCTCGCTCTATAGAAACAAAACACAACTTTTGGCTTGTGTCAAGAACCCATGAAATCCCAGAGAAAGGAGGAAACTGGCTGATCCACAGCAGGTGAAAACTTGTTCATGTGTCAAGCAGAGCATTGGTATTTTCTATCTGATTGAATCACAGGGCAGAAAACATTAGAGTCAGAAGTGATTTCAAGGATTTTGAGAGTTGATTTGAGGAAACCAGTTACTGGTTTATTGCAAGATCTCCTGCTGGAATTAGACCCAATAAGGGACACAATCCTAGATGAGCCCAGGACCACTGTGACAATACACACATGAAAGATCCCACATAAAATTGCAGATATGAAGCTCATCACCTCACAGATCTGTGAGATAAAGTAAATCATTGTAGAAAACCACTAAATTTTGAAGTAGTTTGTTACACAACAGTAAAAATTAGGAATTTTTTCTTTTTCCATATTTTTAATTAAGCTTTTGTAATTTCATACAACAGTTCTTAATTAGATTTAGAACACCTCTCCCATCAATACCTCCCTCATGTCCCCACTGAACCTCATGTATTGTACCATATATGTCAAGTCCTATTCATTCAGGCATTTGTACCCAAATTCCCCTCAGTGTAAATGCATCCACTGGAGTCTAGTCAGCCCATCTAATGATTGTATGTAAGGCATAGTCTCCTTCATTCAGCAGCAATCAGTCTTGAATAGTTCTCAGTCTAGTGCCAGCCCTCTGCCTATTTCTCTCCTCCCCTTTGGGCCCTTGTTTAATTGAGTTGACATGGGTAGGACAAACTTTTTAAAATAGATTAATAGAAACCATATTTTCTCTTTCTAATCAGTTTTTATTTATTCAGCAAATATTTATTAAAGGTTGTGACAAGCTTTCTATATAATAAGATAAATGTTGTGCCATTTTTTCAAGTAGATTACACACATGAACCCTCAATTGTAAAATTTCTTGTTTGAAGAGGAATAATGAATGAACATTTTAGTGTTTATTCTTAGCACAGTCACTGTCATGCAGTAAGTTGATTCAGATCTCTTTTCAAATTACAGGAAATTTGGAGTCATACAACATGAACTATATGCATTGAGAAAAATATATTATGGATTAAGTACTTGGGTGATCTGGTGATGCTGTGATAATTAAGACATAACCATGAATGAAATAAAAAACTGATTCAACTCCATAAAAACTTTATAATATGCCAAGGAAGAACAATAGAGAAAAGCAATAAGTGATAGATTTGCAGAAAAGCATAATATACATATGACAGTGAAAAAATATATTTAAAATTCTTAGCTTAGATTTTTTTTGTAAAATGTCAAACAGTCCAGTGGAAAAGTAGGCAAGAAATGTGGAAATAAAATTGATGGAATAAGAACTGAAAACGAAAATAAAAATACATTCTGTTTATTATAACTAATAGGTGAAAGGAAATTTGAAGTAGCTCTCAGATGTTTTTTTTGTATTTAAAAATATTTTATTTATTTTTTTATTCTATGTGTATAAGCATATTGCCTGCATGTATGTAAGTGCACCTGTGTCATGCAATGCCCACTGAGGTCAAAAGAGGGTGTTGGATCCACAGGAACGGGAGTTAAGTATGGTTGGTTGTTAGCTACCATGTGGGTGATGGCATTTGAACCTGGGTCCTCTTCAAGAGCAGCCAGTGCTCTTAACCACTGAGATCTTCTCAGTCCTAGGTCTCAGATTTTTAACTTGAGATGATCTACAGCATCTCTTATTTGTTTATTGAGAAGCTAATCCTTAAACAGCTCGGTTTGCAAGGACAGAAAGGGGAGGCAAATGAGTAATAAACTCTGGAAATTCCTCATAGTCCGTTAAGTCTTTTGTTCTCACACAGTTGAATCTATTACATAGAGAAATAACACTAATATACAATGATGTATGTATCATGCTTAGTGCTTCAGGATTTGAAGTGCTTGGATATTAACCAGAAAGGGAATATATTAACTGTTACATATTCTTATTATATAGCAGTATTTTGCTATTAACATTGTTGTGTTTTAAACATGATTAACTTAGAAAATACATTATTGAGCTGGAGAGCTGGTGCAGCCATTAAAAGCTCAGGCTCACAACTAAAAAGACAAGAAAGTGCATTATTAAACATCAAAAATCATATTAAAGGAAAATTAAGGTTCATTTTCTATTATTCAAAAATAAAGCTAAGCACAGAAATAAAAATGTGTATATCATACAGTTGAGTAGTTGAATCTACTGATCTAGCATAGAAAATTTAGGGAGCATATGAAATGTGCATAACACTGTGTGAACATTAAGTGCCTTTGTATAAGAGGAAATGAATTTTCTATGTGTTTAGTATTTAAAATTATTGTGTTATCTCAAATAGCTCGTGTTTCACATAACTTGAATTTATAATTCCATTTTCAGAAAGCCAGGAAAAAGAAAATGTAGAGCAAATATTAACATCCATATGAGATTTAACAACTAAATTGGAGATATTCTGAAAATTAAAGAGGATTGACTGAGTAAATTGTCATTTCAACCCTAGGACTTATATACATAGATAATAAAATTCTTTCAAAAGGCTTCTAATGAAAATAATTTTGATGCAATATTAAGTGAGTCGAGGCTAGTAATTACTCACAACAAGGCTTATGATCAGATAACCTCGTGCATTTAAGCTCATAGTCACAATCGGGCACACACAGGAAGGGGACCACTTTGGAAGAAAGCACTGTGATGAATTCTTGTTAGTATTACAAATCATTTTAAAACATTTTTTATAAGTTTAAACATTTAAAAAATAAGTATCCATTTATTTCATATATGTCCAGAAGAATATGTCATAGTCAAAAAGAAAATTCCAGATGACTGAGGATCTTTTTGAATTGTTTAAGTGTTCATCAGCACATAATTAAGGTAAAACATTTTATGGCTGCTATATAAAAATCTTACTTTTTAACACATCTGTACTGTGAACCCATGCCACAAGAATTGAATTTAAACAAAATAATGATCTACAAGGTTTGTTTTCAGGTACAAGGAAATGCAGAAAATTCTGAATTCTAAAATGAACTACTCGAGTCAATCCTTAAGTTACTAAGAAAATAAAATTCAAACAATACATAGGGAAGACTGAATTTCTTTACTAAGAAAAAATGTAGTGGTTAAACAAATTCAAGGGAACAGAACAGAGTAACACTGTTGAAACAAATTAGTCTTCAAACAGCAACTGTTTCTACTTTCTTTTTGATGTCCTTGATCTTGTAATATTTATATAATACAGAATAATTTTGCCTAAGTATTTTGATAATCTGGGAATCTGAGTCACTAAATTAGACTTTCTTCCAATAACTTATTATTAGTAATGCATTATTTTTTCAGGGTAATTTGGCAAATTTATCTTCAATTACTGTGGTTGAACTAATGTCAGCACCCTGCAGATAGTTCTTGGTATTGAAGATCATTACTTCTATCCAGACTTCAGAGTTTAGAAAGATTTGTCAAGAGACCTTAAATTTGTACTAGTTAATCCATGCAATGAATAGTTAATTTAGCATGCAAAATTTACAGTGCCTACTAGGTTGGGTTAAGCAAAGCAATTTTCTTTATGGCATACATATGTCTATCTGCTTTATCACAGGTAAAATTTCCTTTTAATACTCATTTAAATAAGCTTCACAGTCCAGTAAACGTAAACTACAAATTCTAATGATATTTCAAAAACTTGAACTATTTGTTCCATAATTATTTAACTGCAGGCATTTTTAAAACCTCCTAGAGGGGCTAGAAAGAATGTAGGAGCTCAAGGGTGGGGCGTAGTGCTGTGAAATGTTGCCCACTGGATGTAGTCCGGCTGAATCATATGAATCCAGAGCGGCTGTGGTCACCTGCACAAGACCTGCACTAAAGCAAGGCAGTTAAAAGTTCCAGCATGGAGAGGGAAGGAGTCCCAATACGCTGACCCCTAGCAGAGGAGTCACTGGCAGTTGATAGCTTCTGGTGGAGGGAGAGTCACTTTGCTTTGTGAGTGTGGATGTGGCTAAACCATGCCCCTGTGGAGCCTCACACTCATGTGCATGTAGGCAGCAGTTATTGGACTCAGTGGGCTAAAATTAAATAATTAAAAATAAAATATATGAACGGGGGTCATGAAGTTGGAAGAGAAATGCTCTGGGGGCTGCTGGGAGACAGAATGAGTGAGTTGTATGCAAGTATGACTATTTAAAAGAATAAATTTTAAATCCTTCCTTCCTTCCTTCCTTCCTTCCTTCCTTCCTTCCTTCCTTTCTTTCTTTCTTTCTTTCTTTCTTTCTTTCTTTCTTTCTTTCTTTCTTTCTTTCTTTCTTGTATGCGTGTTATACCTACATGTGTATAAGTGCACCGGGGTCCTGCATGCAATGCCCATGGAGGTCAGAAGAGTGCATCAGATCTCCTGGAACTGGAGTTATGAAAGGCTGTTAGTGGCAATGTGGGTAATGGGATTTGAACCCAGTTCTGCAAGAATAGCCAGCTTTCTTAACTGCTGATCCATCCCTGCAGCCTCCAAAATATTATTTTTTAAGTGGAAAGTAAAACTAGAAAAGGGCACATTTTTGAAGGAAATAACAGATTTAACACAAAAGTTTTGCTTTAACCAATTATTGTTCTTTAGAGGAAAATAGACTAGTGTTAGTGATAAAACAAATATTCTATTACAATTTCAGAAGCAGGTTCTGTGACATATACCGTATCAAAATTGGGTCTATGATTATTGTTGAAATGGTCTTAACTTTTGCAATAACAAAGATTATACATCTGCTAACTGTAATTTGATCACTGCATATTTGATAATGAAACTCCAATGATAACAGTAAATAAGAGCACAGCCATCTTCTTTCAGTTTGGCGCTAGCAAATGGAACTGAAAATATTGCACATAATGTACAAGGACCTGGGAGATATCTTTGGTTCAAAGCCAAGAACTGAGAGAATAAAACTGGTATTCAACTGCTTCACCCTTACTGACACAATCTAGAGAATGGAAAGTCCCTGCTTATCTCTGGTTAGCTGAAGTAAGCGGTCCACAAAACAGATGTACTCATATTTCCAATAGCTTCATCTTAAGTCATTTTCTGAGAGTTTTATATGATTTTTTTTATGAATTCAACTAATGGGATTTATTTCTTTATCCATGTTTTTGCATCCCTAAATTAAATTCCTCTATTTATTTATGTGTAGGGAATCTATTTTCTCTTATCTGCTAGATTCTACTAGAAACCTGGACTTCCAATATATTTTCTGAGATAAATTCTGCATAGCAACCCACTCTGACCAAATTACTCTTCATTTAAGGTACAGTTTTGAACTTAGACTGATGTATTATTCCACATTAGTAAACCTAAAGGAGGCTTTTCTTTCTTTCTTTCTTTCTTTCTTTCTTTCTTTCTTTCTTTCTTTCTTTCTTTCTTTCTTTCTTTTGGTTAACTGGGCTAAGGGTCTGTCTATCTTGTTTAGCTTTTCAAAGAACCAGCTGTTAGATTCATTGATTCTTTGCATTGTTTTCCAAGATATTTATATTAATGTTATACATTAACAAGAGCTTTTAACATTTTTTCCACTTTATTGGAAGCTTGACCTCCTATTAGGCTCAAATTAGACTTTTAATTCATCTTGAGACACCTCCTAGGGAACACTCCATAGCAGCGATTAAAAAATTGTGTGGTTTTACTATTGTTAGGTTACTAAATTAAATTAATGAGTCATGAGAAATTGTGACATTGAAATTGAATGAATAAAATGCAGTATATCTTATTAATTTTTTATAATTCATTATAAATACAAAAATTCTAGAATTCCTGACATCTATATATACATATGTGGATATAAATAATCTATCTATATATAAAATCTTAAAATATATTGACTATAAAATTCAAAATATTATCACTATCTGCACAGTGCAAAGCTGATTATGGTGCTGAGAATCCGTGCAGTTGAGTGTTCAGTCTCAAACAGCGCATTTATACCGCCCCCTCTAAGACTTGGGGTTTGTTGTGGAAGAGTGTGTAGAAAGACTGTTAAGAGCTGGAAGATAGGGAGAAGGGCTGTGAAAGGCTGTCTTCTCGGCTTGGCATAAACAGCCAATGCCTTCATGGTCTCACAGAGGCTGTGGCGATGTGCAATGGAATCCCACAATATTTGGCATATCAATTGTCAAGGACAGATTGGGAGGGTTTCATGAGATCCTACTATTCCCTGCTAACTACTGACTTGATGGATTCTGGGGAGAAGCAGTCATTGTCTTCAGTTGTATAACCACTGAGGTGCCTACCAGCTCCAATGAATAGTGCAAAACTCATGGTCACACAGACAGTCCTGTTAAACTCAGTGGGTTTCAGCCCTTCCTCTTCCCTCCACACACCTAATGGGGCACTTATTCCAAGAATAGGTGCTGAAAGAGAAGGGAAGCAGTTCAAAGGGTAAGAGGGTTGGGGATTACAGAAATCATAATGCACTTTATAAGTGTGTGAATTTGTCAAAGAACAAATTAAATAAAAGTTATGAAAAGTAAAATAGAGCATTACCAAAACAAGACAGAACTTACAATATACTAAAAAAAATCCCTTCTAAAACATATTAAATAGACCAATATTTACATTTTCATGTGTTTAGAACGGGCTCTACTGAACAATTAAGTATCGTTGGTCAAGAAAACACTGACTTTACAATGCAGAATAAATTCTAATGAACAGTTTTAGATTTGTGTATGACAAACTCAATCTTAAAGAAGTTTCTAGAGAGACCCTCAATGGACCTTGAAAATTAATCCAGCACAAAGTTCATGATACTGTTGTAGTGTATATTTTAAAAACCAGCTGGTAGCCACAAGAGTCCCTGTGGCTTGTGACTGCACCTCAGAGAACAAACAGCAAAAGTTTAAAAATAACGATGCTAAACAGTTACATATTTACCAATCTTTTTATATGTAAGGATGATTAATCTATAAGAAATTTCCAAGCTAGCCTGTAGTCTATTAGTTTTAGATTATAAAGATAAGCATATGAATTAATCAAATCTAAGCAGTATTTTGATGTAAATAAGAAAATCATTATTTAGAATCATTTTTAAGTTTGTAATCAGAAGTGCAATTTGTAAAATCATAAAACCCTGCTTGTTTCTGATAATAAACTTATATCATATTAATATATTTTAGATAAATATTCACTCAATTTGAAAAAAAGTTATTATATGCCTGAAAACAGAATTTCTCTTTTCTTTTAGACATTTTTTTATTAGTTTTATGGAAGAAATTTTTTAGAAGAAAAGTACCTCCGCCATCAATACTAGAAATGTTCCTGGAATATTGTTTTAAAGGTTTTAGAGATGTCTCATGTTTCAATTTTAGAAGAATGGTTTTAAAATAGCTAATACTGGGAAGGAGCAAGCATTTGGTAGAAGATAGTATTGCATGTATTATCTCAGTTTATTATGGTGAGAAACTTTAATATTGAGATTCATTGCATTAGTTCTCTGATGTAATTTTACTTAGAAAAGAGCACCCTCACAAGTAGGACTTTTCTTTTAATGTTTATAATGTAGAAATAAAGGACTTTATACCAGAAGAAAAATATTTCTAAACTTTGTAATATATTTCACAACTATGTCAGAATGGAGGGGAATAATCACAGACAACTCTAAAAAATGGTTTTTGGCTTTTACAAAGTTAAATTGACCATAAACAAAATAGAGCTATATATTAGCAACAAGAAAAATGGGAAGTAAACAAACTTATGAAAGCTAAACAACACACTACTGAATGGAAATTGGATGAAGGGAGAAATCAATTGGGAAATTAAATATTCCCACAATGGAATGAAAAAAAAAAACCCACAACATACCAATCATAATGATGTCTATGGGATACAATGAAAGCAATCCTGAGAGGAAATTTTATAGTGTTAAGTACCTATGCCAGAAAGTTAGAGATATCCCATATAAATAAATGATGCATCTGAATGCTTTAGAAAATGAAGAACAGACAATACCTAAAAAGACCAGCTAGAGAAGATAAAGAAAATCAAGGCAGAAATTAACTATAAATGAAGAAGCAATAGAAAGACTCAATGAAATGAAGAGATGGTTCTTTGAAAATGTTAAGAGGGTTGACAAATCTTTAGATAGATTAACCAAAAATAGAGAGAAGTTCCAAATCAATAAACTCAGAGATGAAAAGGGAAACATTATAACAGACCCTGAGGAAATCCAGAGAACCATACTTAAAAAATCTCTTGTCCTCTAAACTGGAAAATCTCAAAAAAAGAAATAGATACATTTCTAGATATGGATATCATATCAAAGTTTAATAAAAATGACATAAATACTATAAACAGACTCATAACAACCAATGAGATAGATGGAGCAATTAAAAATCTTCCAACCTAAAAGTCCAGAACCAAATACAGCTCAGAATTATAACAAACTTGCCAAGAATTAATGACAATATTCATCAAATTACTCTGTAAAATAAGAAAGGAAGAAAGATTCCCAAATTCTTTCACTGAAGCCGTTAGTTCTCTGATACGAAAATCAAAAGCCCACAAAAGGCCAATCTCTCTTATGAAGACAGACACAGAAAATCATCAACAAAATACTAACCAAAAGTAAGAACACACCAAAATGATTATTCACCATGATCAAGTTGGCTTCATCCCAGAGATGCATAGAAAATCCAACAAATGTTATCTACCACAGAAACATACTTAAGGACAGAAACGATATGATCATCTCATAATAAATGCCACGGGGAATCTAAAGACACAGGGAAAACATCTCAAAATAATAGATGCAATATACAACAAGACCACAGCCAACATCATACTAAATGGAGAAATATTCAAAGCATCCCCATTAAAATCAAGAACAAGGCAAGGATGTCCATTTTCTCCATTCCTGTTCAATATAGTACGTGAAGACTTAGAGCAATAAGACAAATGGAGGAGGATATGATTCTATACCTAAAAGACCCGAAGACTCCATTAGAAAACCCCATGAGTTGATAAATACATTCCACAAAGTAGCAGGATATAAAATGCAAACACAAAAATCAATAGCCTAATTATATACTATCAACAACCATACTGAGAAAGAAGTCAAGGAAATGATTCCATTCACAATAGCCTAAAAACCGTAATATAGCTTGAAATAAATCTAACCAAGGAAGCAAAGGACTTGTATAATAAGAACTTGAAGACATTGAAGAAAGAAATTGAAGAAATACCAGAAGATGGAAAGGTCTTCCATGATTATAGATCAATAGGATTAAAATTGTGAAGATGGCCATCCTACCTGAGTAGCCATATATAGAAACTCATCATGCACAAAACTCAACTCCAAATGGATCATGGACTTCAACATATGTTCTGATAACCTGAATCAGATAGAATAGGAAGTAGGGATTCTCTGGAACTTACAGACACAGGAAAAAACTTTCTTTTTAATTAGTGAATTTTTGTGCATTTCATACAACAGTTCTTAATCAAGTTTTCTGAGCAATGTTTTTATATTGCAGTCATTAAGTCCAAAAATTGGTAAGTGGGACCTCTTCAAAATAAAAATCTTCTCTCCAACTAAGGACACCATCATTTAAGTGTAGACGCAACCTATAGATGTACAGATGGGAAAGAAATCATTACATCTTTACTCATCAGGAAAATGTAAATTAAAAACATTTTGATATTTCATCTTAATCTGCTCAAAATAGCTAAGGTCCAAAGAGAGAATGGCAAATACTGGTAATATGTGAAGAAAAGACAACGCTTATCCACTGCTGGTAGGAGTGCAAACTGGTGCAGTCACTATGGGAATCAGTGTGGAGATTCCTGAAAAAGCTAAAAATGTATGTCCCTTATGATGTAGCCATATCACTCTTGGGTGTACACTCCCAAAACTCTATATTCTACTAGACAGATACTTGTTCACCCATGTTCATTGCTGTCCTTTTAACAGTAGCCAGGAAATGGAAACAAACTAAATGTTCACCAACTTATGAATGGCTAATGAAAGGATGGTACACAATGGTATATTATTCGTCTGTTAAAAAACTATGAAATTGTGAAATTCACAGGTACGTGAATAGAACTGGAAACAATCACCCCAAGTGAGATAACTCAGACCCCAAAATATGAATATCACATGCTCTCTCTTATAGCTGGACACTGGCTCTGTATTTTAGGTACACATGTTTCATTGTATGTGAGAGAGGTCAGGAAAGAAATACATGACCAAAGGTGGTGGATTCATGGGAGGGGAAATCGAATGCAGTGACATAAAGAGGGAAAGGAGAATAAATAGAAAATGCTAACTGGGGTGGGGACTGGGAGCACCACATAGACAAGGGAGTAGGGGGAGTGATAACTAAACGAAGAGATGTTTATGTTTTTGAAAACATTAACAGGACGGACACACTATAGTTAGCCAAATTAACTTAAAGAGTGAAAGAACTCAAATTAATACACTCAGATTTAAAAAGAGAAACATACACTGAAACAGACCTTGGGGAAATCCAGAAAAGCCTAGGATCATACTTAAAATCTTTCTGCAAGGAACAATATATTCTAAAATGAAATGGAGATCTTTTTTAAAGGTTAACAACTCATTCAATTTTATGTCTTACAGGGATTGTACTGAGTTCAATAATATATAACTGTATTATTTCAACTGTGAACCTAGAAACTTGCACCCACTTGTGAAAGAGATGTACTCTTACTTGGGGGTGTGTTACTGAATATGTTAAAGCTGTAGTAAAATGCTTCTTCTAATCATGTAGTTATTAAAAATTTTAAAAAATGATTAAAAACTAATTCTTCAAAGCATAAAAATTTGCTCCTTAATAATTAGTATGTGAAAAACATTACCATTGAAATCTTCCTGATGACTTTATATCCATACTAGGATGCCAAGGAGCTCAGAAAGTAACTGACTGTGACTAGTAATAATTAGATATATAGAGATTAGAAACGCATATGCAAATATCTTAATGTCAATTGCATTAAAATGATTTTTTCTGTATGAAACTGTGTATTTTAATAATGAAATGGAGATCTTTTTTAAAGGTTAAAACCACTTAATTTTATGTCTTATAGGGTTTATACTGAGTACAATATTGTATAACTGTAATAATTCAACTGTAAACCTAAAAATTTACAGCCAATTTTGAAAGAGATGCATCTTAGCTCTGGAAATTGTTATTGAATATGTCAATGCTGTTGTAATGAAATGCTCCTTCTAAGTCTGTGGTTATTAAATAAATAATTAAAAAATTCTATGTTCCACAAAACTGGAAAATCTGAGAGAAATAATCTTATAACTAGGTGTCTGGAGAGATGGCTCAGTGCGTAAGAGCACTGACAGCTCTTGCAGAAGACACTGGTTCAGATCCCAGCACCCACATGGTGACTAACAACGGTTTCTAGGGCATCTGACCCCCCCCTCTTCTGAGCTTGTGGGCACTGTATGACATGGCTGCATTTACATACATGCAGGTATTCCACTTATATACATAAAATAAAAATAATAAATAAAAAATATTCCAACTAAAGAGGGCCCAGAATTAGATGGATACGGCACAGAATTCTACCAATTTCAAAGAAGCACTCATACCAATACTCCTCAAATTATTCCCCCAAATAAAAGGAAAGAACACTCCCAAGTTCTTTCTCTGAAGCCAGTATTGCTCTGATACAAAAAACCAAATACCCAACAAAAAAGAAACTTATAGGTTAATCTCACTTATGAACATAGACAAAAAAAATCCTCAATAAATTTGTAGAACAAACAAGGAGAAATTAAGCTGATATTGAATACTAGCTAGATTTCATAGTGGGGGAGAGTGGTACTCATGCTACTAGATATGAGAAGAAAAAAACATTATCATTAACCTTGTCCAGCTGTGAATTCTGCATGCTTCAACATACCTGGCCTGGCAAGATATTACCTCTGGCACAACAGCGGCATATTATAGGAGGTAACCAATCACTTTCTAGTTGGATTTAAGGGCTGCTTCATAAGATTAAGCCCATCCCTGATTGATATTAGTCTTAGACAGGATACAGGCCATAATGAAGAGCCTAATACTATATTATTCAGCTAAGTAGATATAGTATTAAAGTGACTCATAATAATTTATTGCTATACCTATAGATTAGTGCATCTTTCAACTTATACCAGAGAAGCTTCATTATGCAGCAGAGGGTGATTATCACAGAAACCTACATCTAGTAATGTGCAGAGAATAAGAGACTGCAAAGTGATTATCCCTAATTGGACACGTATGTCAAGCTTATTCCTCCAAAGATTCAGAGATTATTGTGGAAGAGGGTCTGGAAAGATTGTAAGAGCCACAGGTGGTAGATGGCCATAAGGAAACAGTTTTGCAGACAGGTGCAAAGTTACTTATATAAACTCACAGCAATGGTGAAAACATGCACAAGTACCAAATAAGCTCAAGCCAAACAAAATCCCAGCATACAGGTGAGAAAGTAGGTAAGAAACCCCAGCACTACCTGAGGAACCATTGCCAACTGATGGGTGCTGGGAGGGGAGAGTCATTTGTTTGTCTGTTTTTTGTTTGTGTGGTTTGGTTTTTTTTAAACAATTTCTTTATTTAGTTTTTGTGTATTTCATACAGAACATCTCAATCAATCTTAATCATCTCTATATCCCCTTCCCCACTGTCATCCTCCCCCACCGGAATTCATACATTCTGTTATTTGTATCAAGGCCTATTATGTCAAGTTAGTGTTCCCACATGTTCCTCAGTACAAGTCTATCTACTGAAGTCTATTTAGTCCACCTAGAGTCCCTTGCTTTAGGAAGAGAGTCATTTGTTTTATGGTTGTGAATCTTGGTGGTTTAGTCAGAGTCAGTGGATGAAGGATGAAGTCACACCTAAAGACATTTGAGGACAGAAATATGCCTCTATAGTCCTCGTGTATCTCTCTCTCTCTCTCTCTCTCTCTCTCTCTCTCTCTCTCTCTAGTCTATTTAGTCCACCTAGAGTCCCTTGCTTTAGGAAGAGAGTCATTTGTTTTATGGTTGTGAATCTTGGTGGTTTAGTCAGAGTCAGTGGATGAAGGATGAAGTCACACCTAAAGACATTTGAGGACAGAAATATGCCTCTATAGTCCTCGTGTATCTCTCTCTCTCTCTCTCTCTCTCTCTCTCTCTCTCTCTCTCTATAGTAACAAGAGTGCAGTTGGCGGGGAGCTAAATATGGTCAAAATAGGTTGTATGAAATCAGCAGAAATTTAATAAAAAAGGGAAAAAAAGAGACTTCAATAAATAAATTGTGGAAAATTCACGGCATTTTTGTGTGCTTTAAACTCTCTGCGTCAGATAAAATACCAGATTTTCTTGAAGCTTCAATAACCACAAAGAGAAATGAACAATCACACTCTTAAAATGAGTGATTTAAGTCTTTTTTGACAATTGAAAGCTTTCTGTTCCAACCTGAGTTACAGAGTTGTAGGTCAAGACCTTTTTAATTGATTTAATGGAGTTGCTGTGAACTATGTATGATATGCCTAGAGTTCAGGATAAATTAGAACACTAGTCTAGTTTTCAAGGTTAGTTGAAAGGACTTTATTCTTCACAGATTCTTACTGGATCCTTAATTACAATGGCTGTATCCTGCTTACTGTTGGTTGAACAATATGCCAGTTGTTTTGAAATATTAATGAACATATTCTTCAAAAACTCTCCTGAGGTGGGTAATAAAAAGTCCTTTTGATGGGTTAGGAAACTAAAGAGATTTAAAAAGGTTAAAAGCTCATCCAAGGTCACACTCTCATCATGGACAAATCTAGGATTTGATTTTTGGCTAGTTTTAAACACAAGCAGTAATAGCAGTTTTATTTGTGAAGTGTTTGAAAGCTTTTCCAATTACACTGAGTGATTAAGTGTAGATCTAAATGGTGTTCAGACTTTACTTTTCATGTTTAGTTGATTATTCTGTGTAATCTTGGGAACTTTATTTACATTAGCAAGTATGTGTTTCCTAGCAAAGACAAAATTGGGTTGTAGCAATAGAAAATATTGAACATGGACTTCATTCAGCAAGTGTTTACAAAGGTGCCACAAAGTATGAAAATAGAAAAGGAAATTATGTTAGAAATCCATTCCTGTGAAACTGTACTGTCCCATCTTGGATAAACTATGACTTTTATTCCAAACCACTGCCATATAGCAAATATAACAAAAAGAAAAGTCACATGAAATCTCTCAGTTTTGACCCAAATAAAATTTATTTCCTTTATACTATAGTGTATTAAGTATGTTATTACATTATGTATTAAAAGCAATTTTGTACATTAATTAAAATACTTCATTGTTTAAATTGCTTATGATCACTTGAGCCTACAGTGAGTTGCAATCTCTTTGCTGAAAGAGGTTTTTGCCTTGATGCTGATATATTCTGGTTGATAGCTGTGGCAACTACCAATGGTTGGAGGTCTCTGTCACAATTTCTTAGAAAAAGAAAGCAATGGTTTCATAATATTGACTAACTATTCTTTGCATAAAACGTATCTGCTGCGTACAATGATGTTTGCCAGGATTTTTCACATAATATCACTTCTTTCTTAATTGGGGTCAATCCTCTAAAACTCTGTTGCTGCGTAACTACTCACATTCCACAACATTTTGAATCCTTAGACTTAATTTTAGAACTGTTCACAGCATCTTCCTTAAGAATAAATTCTTTCTCAAGGACCATTTTTATTCATCTATAACAAGTATCCCCTGTGTTACTTTTCTCATTACTGTGATGAAATATCTGACAAAAGTGACTTGAAGAAAGGAAGAGTTTATTCCAGCTCAGTGGTTGAGAGTAAAGTCCATCATTGCAGGGAAAGCTTGGTGACAGAACCAGGAGGGAGCTGGTCACATTGTGTCCATAGTCAGGAAACAGAGCGATGAATGGTGCCTGGCTTTCCTTCTTTTTAATCAGTCTAGGACCTCAGTTCATAGAATGGACCCATTAGGTGGGTCTTCTCAACCCAAGTAACCTAAGTTAGAGACTCCCTTACAAACACATCCAAAGATTTGTTTCCACAGTGATTCTAAATCCCAGAAATCAACAAGATTTCCTGTCACACTCTTCATTCCATAAAATTTTATGGAGATTGCCTCAATTCAATCACATCTTTAGATTCTATTTTTAATTCTCATTCTCTTCCTGACACACCCACTTCCTCCCCTGAATTCTCCAATGTCTCATGAACTGCCAGATTCCTCTTGGTGTTGATATTTTGAATTCTTCCATTGAATCACGAAGTTCTTTAAGAATATTTATATCTATTTTTATGTATATGAGTATTTGCCTGCATGTATGCATGTGTATCACATATGTGCCTAGTGGCCATGTAGTCAAGAAAAGGAGGTCAGGCCCCTGTAATTAGAATTATAGATAGTCATGAGCCACCATGTAGGTGTTAATGACTGAAACTGGGTCTTCTGAAAGAGCAGCAAGTACTCTTAACCACTGAGCCATCTCCAGCTCTGACTCACAAATATTCTTGATAGCATCTAGAATATGGAATTTCATCTAGACATTTTCAATTTTCTCTGCTCACATTTGTCAAAGAAGTCACTATCTATGATAGCTATAGCCTTATAAAAATATAAATACAGGAAATGAAAATGTTAAAATATAGGAAATCAAAATTACTCTAAGATTCCTGGGCTACAGAATGAGTGTTGTAATAATGGACACAAAATTTTCATTATCTATGATGGTTAATCTCCATGACAGACTGACCCCAGAAACTGTGAGCTGAAGTAAACTTTTCCTCCATGAAGGTGCTTTTGTCAGGTTTTGTTGCAGTAACAAGAAAAGTAACTAACACAATCATACCCTCCATCTTCATCAGAACTCTCTGCTGACCCTCCTTATTGCCAATAAGTAGTACTATTTTGAAAACAAACCATTTGGGTTAATTTATTCCTAAGCAGTAAGTCTCAACAACAGAGTTAAAAAGTTCAGTAAACCATACTGTAAACACACATGTTCTCGTGGAGAATTTGAGATTCGTTTGTTATGTATAAGTAAAAGAGTCTTATTAGGAATGTTTAAGGACCCTCAGATTTCTATAAGAGCAGTGAGTATGGCTTCAACCTAAAGTAGTAGTTGTAGTATCCACAAGAGATCTTGTCTCTCCTTTGAAGCTTCGAAATCAGTCATTGACATTTTCTAGGCACAAAGGCCTGACATCTAACGCTTGGCTGTTGTGTCCTCACTGGAAAGCCGTTCGTTAGTATAGTCACCTCTCTCGTTCACCTTAGCTAGGTGTTTTGGATAATTCACTGTCCCTTCCACATCAAGAGTTGGTACTTTACCTTGGATTCTTTTTTATATTGTAAAGACAGCTTTTTTCTTTAATCTTTGTGAGGCAACCTCTGTTAGCTCCAAATATTTCTCCTGTAGACTTTTCACCTCTCTCAACCTTTGCAGAATTGAAGAGATTTGGGGCCTTATCCTGGATTGTGCTTTAACTTAAGGAAATATTGTGGTTGACTTTATTTTCTATCAAGACCAGTAAATTTTTCTTCAAAGCAAGCTGGCTTTGATTCTTATTTTTAAAATCACTCAAGTGTTCAT
The DNA here is from genome assembly GCF_000622305.1 of Nannospalax galili. Classification (NCBI taxonomy): domain Eukaryota; kingdom Metazoa; phylum Chordata; class Mammalia; order Rodentia; family Spalacidae; genus Nannospalax; species Nannospalax galili. The sequence goes on from NW_008357164.1 coordinate 596,876, forward strand.
TCACTGGAGTTGAACTTTATTTCTAGAGCTTTCCTTCTGCATTCATAACTTGGCTAAGTGGCTAAAGAGGCCTCTAGCTTACCATCCATTTCACCTTTCTTGCTCACTAATCTCAATAATTTCTAGTTTTTGACATATAATAGAAGACAAAAGACTCTTTCAGTAACCTGAATGCCAGTTAGTCTAATCTCAATAGTGTTGTGCCTTAGGAGTGGGCAGGCCCAAAGAAAGAGAAAGAGAAGGTGAAGTGCTCATCAGTGAATCAGTGAGAACATACATAGCATTTTTTTGGTCTTTTTGAGCATTTTCTAATGTTGCTGTCTATATGGGAATCATTTAGGGCAATCCCTTAAGTTAAAATAATAACTCAAAAGATTACTGATCATTATTATAATAGCTATAATGATGAGAAAGTGTTTGAAATATGTTGAGGTTTACTAATTTGTGTCAGAGATGTGCAGAGAACAAGTGCTACTGGGAAACAGACACCAGTGTATGGAATTACTGCATGAAGGGTTGCCATAAAACACCAGTTTGTAAGAGCACAATGTCACCAGTGTGTACAATGTGGATACAATGCCTGATCAACAAGCTTATTTGTTTTATGCAACAAATATTTTTTGGGTACAGTTCATGTGCCTGCCTCTGTCTCATGGTTTCTAAAAAGCTTCACTCAAGGCTGGTATTGTGATCATTTCTGAATGGTTAAATGAGAAAATTTTGCTTCTGAGCTTACTAATATGGCTACTGAAGAAATTCAGAACCTCTCTGGTTGTTGCATTGGATGTAACATTTCTTTATGAGCTATTGGCCAAGGGAAGCCCTCAGTCTGGAGCATTTTCTCTAGCATAGCTCACAAAATGACAGTTGGTATCATCCCTGAAAGTCCAGGAAGACAATAAGGGCTGACAAAAGAAAAAGGAGAGGAGAAGGATTGTATTTGGGCTATAATTCTGTCACTTGCATATGCTGTTCATGTAAGGTGTGAAGTCAGTACTGCCCATTGGTGCTAGTGGCTAAAGTTAGTTGGAGATGAAAGTTAGTGAAAATCTACTTAAAGAGCACTATAAAATGTGAACAATATAGACAGTAAAAATTCATAAGCTCTTTACATAAGGTGATGTTTAGATTTAAGCATATTTTAAAAATGAAATGAAATATAAATATTGATTATTTCATTTGTTGGTGTTGCTATGACCTTTAGTTCTGTTTATTGTTGATACATTATCATACATAAGTTCAGTTCCACAATTCATTTTTTTTTCTAAAATCTTATTATATAGAATGAAAGAACACAAAGAGAAACAAGATGAAACCTTTTTATTTAATGCAGGAGTTAAGATTAATTTTGGATGAGACAAGTAATGTTATCAGAGGTTTACATTGTTTAGAACATACAAAGAAAGAAGTTTTTAATAGCAGTTGGAAAGACCTTGGAAGACCTACAGAAAACCTATTTGTATTGAATTATTTATTTATTTATTTATTTATTTATTTATTTATTTATTTATTTATTTAGAATCTTATGTTTGTGGGTGTTTTTATACATGTACGTAAGTGCCTCCATTTTTCAGTGTCTTTCTAATGTGGAACTCTACACAGAGTATGTTCCAGGCTGGCCTCGATCTGACAAAGATCTGCCATCCTCAATCTCTGCCTTTGTCTCTGCCTCTGCATCCTGAGTGCTGGGAATAAAGGTGTATGCAACCGCACCTGGTCTGAGTCTGGTTTGGAAATTTTCATAAAGTTTTCCTACAATATATGTAGTGGAACTTTAGAAAAAAGACAAAAATCAGAAAGAAAACAATGACAATCAAATGTGGCAGGCATTTTGTAAAGAATGAGCAGTGTGCATAGAGCACCGAAAGCCATCTTGACATAGAGAGATGTAAAACTGAAGGCAAAGACAGGGAGAGAAATGGGACAAGAATAAAAGTGTGGACTTAGTGAATCTATCAACATTGTAAAGATGGTCAATGACACTATCAGAAACACGGAAGATGGACAATTAACAGATTTAGAAGCAGGGACACCAACTAAGGGGCTTACAGCACTTCCACAAAGGACTACTGAAAGCCTCAGCTAGAGTAAGGTAAGTGTGAGTGGCAGGAGATTCTATGTTGGAAAGAGGGATTAGTAGACTCGATAAACGCGTGCTTGTGGGGGAATTTGGAAAAATATTTGTTAAAGATGCATTGCACATTTTAACTAGGAGGATGATAGTACCAAAGGAAAAAAGGAAATTCAATTGAAAGTATTATATACAGTGAGTTTTCTGACTTAAATGGAAATGCTAGAGATAAAGAGAGAAGGTATAATATTGAGTTTGAAATTTAAGCTAAGAATTCAGGAGATAGTAATTAGGACTTCAGATCCATGAATCATCAGCATAGGAGACAAGAGTCAGTATCTTCAGAATGAATAAAATTACCAATTTCTAGAAAGTAAAGTGAGCTCAAATAGGAAGTATCTTTCACAAGAAACATTTCCATAGCTTTAGATACTTAAGTGACAATTGAATTTATTCTTATAATTGTTTTAATAGCTTTTGTATAATCTTCATCGCTATTATGAGATATAAAATGTATTTATCAAATCTGTAATCATTATGCCAAAAAATCTGAATTACTGTAATATTTTGCATATTGTTAAAACTGTAA
>NW_008357164.1:599627-603542 GCF_000622305.1 Nannospalax galili
CAACCAAGGAATTCTGATAAAGGAGAGAGAAAAATGAAGTGGGTGTATGACCAATTAGGGAAGGAGGGTGTTGTTGATTGTGAGGTCAGCAGCAAGTTTGGAGACAAACACTTTATGTTAGAGAATATTTTCAAATAGGTGAAACTGACACTAAGGTTTGACTGCAAGGCTTGAATCTGAGAAGTAATATTGAGGAAGTGGAGGCCCGGTGATGTGATCTAGTTCCACAAGTTCGGCAGGAAGGCAGGGGGACAGATGGTGTGGAAGCCTGAAATAGTCAAATCACAGAGAGGAAGTGAAGAAACTGAGAAACTGCCACACAAAAGAGAAGGATCTAGGAGATAAAGTGACAGAGACTGAGAGAGAGGAATTGAAAATAGAAACGAATCTAAGAGGAATACGAAATTTAGAATAAGAAGTGCCCAAATTACTATCGAAAGAGAACTATTTGGAAGAAAGATTCAGCCGTCCAATGTACAATAAGATAAACGGAAATTCCAGAACTGATCAATATGGTAAGGAGACATTGGTTAGTTGCAGCAATCAATGGGGAAAAAATTACTTCTGTTTGTTTAAGGGTTCTTATTTGCCAGGGCCCACGCTTAGTCGTTTATAAGCGTTAACTCAATATTTTGAACAGCTCTGTGGAGTAGGCTTCGTAAATAATTCTTTAAATGCAGGAAATTGAACCTTTAGGAAATGTAACACGTTCAAAGGCTTCCAGTGAGAGGCAGTTCTCTGAATTTAATTGCTCTGGCTCCAAAACCTGTGCTGTAGTCCACCATGGTAGCTTAAGACATCAGAATGCAGCCGTGGTACAGATACGGACTTGGCACAGTCTGGAGGCTGGAAGGATCTCCTAGAAGCAGGAATGACTCCACTTGGCAGTGTGATTTTGTATGACATTGTGTGTAGTTTGCTTCGTAGCGTCTAACAGAATTCAATCAAGAAGATACTATAGAATTCTAAGAGTTCTAAGATCAGTATTTGAGAAGAAGGCAGTGGAATAAAAGCCTAAAGTAACAGTTGATGTTCGTTTGAAATGACTGATAGTTAATTTCAATCTGGAGCAGAAAGAAAAAGCTTATAGAGAATGGCTAATTGAAGGTGCAGAGAATAAGCAAAGATCTGAATACCGTAAGAACAAAGAGTTACTAGGAATAAGAACATAAGAATACATACTGTGAGGAGATTCATTCCTTCAAAAACAGGTGGGACTGTGACAAGTGCGGAATACACAAAGGTTAATTAGTCCTATTTCTGCCCAAGAGAAAAGGTTTAATGTGACTGAAATAGAATAGAGGCAGGGTTCACTGTAATCAGGGACCCAAGGAACATTAGGCCACAGAAACACAGAGTCCAGCCAGTCTATGATGATAACTCTAGAGTTTGGTAAGAAGATCGTATTTACTTCAGGAAAAATTTATGCACTGGAGTTTTCTTTTGCTATTTATAACTTCTTTGTGATTTATGATGCCGAATAACTGCTTGCTTCATATTTCTATTTCAATGCATGCTCTGTAAAGGAGCAAAAAGCTGTAAAACAATTCCGTAGCATATAGATCCATATATTTCAATATATTTCTTTTTAAGGAAATTTGGTACCTGAACAATTCTTTGAAACAAAATATTATAATACTTTAGCCATATAAGATTTCACAGTAGCACTTCTTATGATAATAGTTCTTACTAATTTTGAAATATAATAGGAATACAATCACTGTAAAGAAATTAGGATCTGATTATAATAAAGAAAGATAACGATGGTGTTTATTTACTGATGCAAAGATAGAAACTTCTACACTTCACTTTCTTTTCCTAGAATTTGATTCCTTAGGTTTCAGAGTGTTGTGGATAAAGGAATAAGATGCGTCCTTATTTCAACAATGCTTAACTATTCTTTTTAAGTTTTAAAAATAATTTTATTTCAGCTATTTATATATTTGATGCATTTGCATATGCATGTGCAAGTGTGCATGCACAACTGTGAAGCTCAGAGGGCAAGGCGAAAGTGTCAGCTCTCATCTGTCCATAATCTGGGTCTGAAAGCATTGAACTCAGGCCATCAGTCTTGGCAAGATCCTTTACCCTCTGCGCCATTTCACCAACCACCAAAACATAAATTTTATAAGCTATTCTGTACAGTGGGTGCTTCCAAAGTGATATGGTCATCACGCAAGCCCAGTAATCTATTCTTTACTAGAAAATGTGAGATATTTTAGAGTATTTTTCCTAAAAATCATAAATAAAAAATAATTGGTTAAATTATAATTCTTATATTGTGTACTCCAATTTCACACACTTAATTGAAAAAACTGTTCAAGATCATCAAAAAGAAAAAAAAAGCTAGAAAAAAATGTTCCTGGGTGATTGAACCTTGGAAGAGATATGGAGCAAACTGGACCAGAACTTCAAAATTAATTATGTCAACTAAGAAGGAAAACACACCTTGACTTTATTTTAAGAATTAGTCATAGGGACTTAAAGGACAGTTTTCTTGCTTCTTGCCCTCCAAGGTCGACTAAGTTCCAGGGGACTATGAGGCATCTCTCAAAATGTCCTGTAAATGTGATGAGTCACCTGTCCTCTTGATCAAAGAGGCTATGGAGACCCCATTAGCTGGACTTGAATCACTGTCCACTCTACAAAGAGAAGGGTCAACTCAGAGCAAACATTTCCTCCATGCTTCCAAGTGAGGTGAGCCACGGCGGAGCAGGATCTTTGACTTATCTTCACATAGGCAGAACTGGTAAAAGAAAGAAGCCAGGGGCTCCTCCAAAGCCCATGTGACCCCTGAGGAACAGATCCTCAAACAACCTAAGAGTAAAAAGAAATTAAGCTGTATGGTCATAAACACCCAAAAGGAAAGTATAACCAAAGATTAAAGTGATTGGTATATTTCTTTAAGTGTTCAAGGGATTACACTTCCCAGACATTAGGCTTCAGTCTATGTCTATATACAAAGTTATTTAGCCGGGAGTGGCGGTGCATGCCTTTAATCCCAGCACTTGGGAGGCAGAGGGAGGCAGATCTCTGTGAGTTCAAGGCCAGCCTGGTCTACATAGTGAGTTCTAGGACAGCTGGGGCTACAGGAAAACCCTGTTTCAAAAAGACCAAAAAAAAAAAAGTTATTTAGTCAATCATTTCTCACTGATAATTTTGTTCCTAACCAGAAAGTGCTGCTCAGATGTAAGACTTCAAATCTTGGTCTGCAATACTGTAGTGCCCACCTGTAGCTAAGGGAGACAACCCACTATTCTAAAATAATGGCCAAATTTGTTTTCTCCCCCTTATCTAGAAGCATTTGAGAGGGAACTGACACTGATTCTAACCACTCCAACAGCTACCAAAATTCCTGAAAGCAAATCCTGAATCCATCACTCTCAAGTCCAGCCTTGATAGACAAAAGAAAAATGAGGAGGAACCCAATAGAGAGATGCTTTTGGAAGCTCTCCTCATGAAATTCCAATGGACTCCGATATGAACATTTGAAGTTGCCTTGTTTTGACTTTTTTCTGGTTCCCCATTTAGAACTTGTAATGCTAACTACTCTTGCCTTTACTTCTCTTTCACATCTCCTATTCACCAGTCAAGGACTTTCTTTTCACCCTACAGCTAAGAGTTATGCTATTTGGGTGTCTTTTAGATAGACCTACTGAGGGTATCCCCATTGCCTCACCCTGTTCAGCATGGAAGAAGCCAGAGCAGTCTGCCTCCCAATTCCCTATCAGCAATTTGGGTAACCTCTTCAGAGAATGGTGTGATAAGAATAGGATGAAGGAATTAGCTAGGCAGTTAGGGTAAAAAGACCCCAGAGAAAAGTAAATATGGGAGGAGTTGGAGGGGAGGGAGTGGGCATGGATTTGATCAAAACACCTTATATGCATGTATGAAATTCTCAATAAATTTTTTTAT
>NW_008357164.1:603707-609101 GCF_000622305.1 Nannospalax galili
AGAGCCACTGCAAGGGTACCCCCAAATGCCTCACCCTGTGTCCCTGTTCAACATGGAAGAAGCCAGAGCAGTCTGCCTCCCAATTCCCTATCAGCAATTTGGGTAACCTCTTCAGAGAATGGTGTGATAAGAATAGGATGAAGGAATTAGCTAGGCAGTTAGGGTAAAAAGACCCCAGAGAAAAGTAAATATGGGAGGAGTTGGAGGGGAGGGAGTGGGCATGGATTTGATCAAAACACCTTATATGCATGTATGAAATTCTCAATAAATTTTTTTATGTTAGAAAAAAGAATTGGTCACACCTTATTTGTAACAGTCAGATGGGGAAAGGAATGGATGTTCCCTTTATTATTTCTGAAGATTCAGCTGCTGTCTGCAACTCCATGCCACATGTGGTCTACTATGTTTTGAAAGTACAGATGAGAATGAGTTTGTCAATTTCTATCTTTTAAGTAATCAGATTTTATTGTTTATCTTTTAAAGATTAGAAGAAAGTAAAAATGTTTTAACATTTGAATAAGTAGTTGATAAATATATGAAAATTGTAGTATACCAAACTCTGGAAAGAAATACAAAAACTGGTGACCAGCATCATAATTCAATGATAACAAATGATTGTTTTCCTAAGAGAGTTCTTTCCTGAAAAGTGAAAATTAAGGACAATGAAAATCAAGGCAAGCTGCTTTCTCTTGTCATTGAAAATAACTCATATATTTAGAAACCAGCCACCCAGGAAACGTAAAATTTCAGTAATGAATTCTCCTGCTAGCTTTTTTACTTCTATTCTCTTCAATCACAAAAACTCTTAGATAATGTCTCAAATAACCCCTTTCAGCACTTAGAAGACAGAACCAAAACTTGTAGTCTTTGGAGAGAAGAGAAGGTAGAAAAGACTGAGGAAGCGTTTGTCAGAACTTGCTCTATGTAAGACAAAAAGAGCTATGTTAGCATTTCCAAATGATCTCTGAATGCAAAAGTTGTGACAATTATGGATGTGATGGTTATACGTTCATCAAAACTATATTGCTTGCCACATGTATTTATTATATTCCTCATTCTTCTGTGTGTTCTTGGACTCTGTATGTCAGTATACCATGTTTCCTTCCACACTGCAAAACTAATACAACAGTGGAAGAAAACACCCCCCCTGGTTCTGAAACACTGAGTAACATGAAGAGATTGAAGCATTCATTGGATTGCAATTGACTCCACTAAGCATCCCGGAACATCAAAATCTCATTAAAGGCAGTTATTGACTAAGAATATCGTTTAAGATACACTAAATGATGGACTCAAGCCAATTTTAATGTAATCTTCTGCCTCCAGACTGGGTATGGGAAATTGTTAACTCATATATGCCTGTATTATATTGCCAAAAGAGTTATTTTACATTACATCTATTTACTTTTAGAAAGAAGTCCACAATTTGCTCTGTAAGGGTTCCCCTCCAGCTTCAATAAAAGTTATAAAGTAAATTTCTCAGTGAGGCATGATCATCAAGATAACAGCTGGTTTCCAGGATGTAAACAGAGTCTGAGAAGCTTAAATGACCACACTGCAATGAGAAATCACCATAAAAACTATTACTGTGTGACTTTCAGATTATGATTGTCAGTTAATGCTAAAAATCAGAAAGCCAGTGCTTTCAAAGGAGTTTCTGCCAGTAGCAAGGATCTACTAAATCCCTCTGTAACAGTTTCAAATTTACCTTTAGATTTGACGAAAAATTCAGGATCCCAAATTATCTGCTCCTCACTAGAAACAGGGTCAGAGTCCTCGGTGGTGTGACTAGGGTGCCATCTTACACTGTCAGTTTCCTTTCCCTCCACTGTGTGGTCAGATTATTACTAAGCAGTGGGGGTCAGGCAAAACTCACTCTAACACATTTATTATGTTTTCTGAGAAGATCAGGAAGAACACTGAATTTAGAATTCTCTTTTCTTGAGGAACCAGTGGAAAAACACTTATCTTTTCTCCTGAAAATTTGAGGAAAACCAGCTCGATTGGTAAAAATCATCTGTACAATAACCAGTTCATGCTATAAACCACCATGCAGTATTTTAGAGAAATGACTTCAGATCCTCATTTCCTTTTAAATCTTTGCTGTTAGATATAATTATAACAAATATGACTTTTATAGTTTTTGAATAATAGTATATTCACAAATAGCATAAACAGCAGTTATCCAAGGTCTAGCAAGGGTGAGAAATTTCAAATCTCTGAAAACAATGGTGTGTTCCAATATTTCCAAATGTGCCCTGCACAGGAAGCTTTAAATTAATCAGGAGCTCTTTGGAGAGGCAATTTATTTTAACGTCCTTATTATATGCAAAAGAAAAACTGAGGCACAATGAAGTTAAACACATATCCATGATTAGGAAGTTAACAAACTGGAAACTGGGTCTGGAATTTGAGGCCTTTGATTCGAGCTTGATGTGTCTTTCAATCTCTAAGTGAATCTTGACATAAATTAAAACCAAAGAGTGACACCATGGAAAAACTTCAGGCCTCTCAGAGTCCAGGATGCTAGAATGAAATGAATCTCTTGCATTCACCATGAGCAGGTTATAGATGGAGATGAGAGAAAAGCTAAGCTTTTCTTGACAAAAGCTAAGCTTTTGGGTTAAGCTAAGCTTACCCGAATCATTTGTACATCTGACAGCTATACATATTCACTTGGATTTTAATTGTCTCCATTCCCATTTGTGACCAGATTCAAGTAAGGCATGCATGCTCTGTATAATAACATTACAGTCAACAAGTAACCAAGTGCATGATGATGCCATACGATTAAAATGGAATAGAAAATTCCTCTTATCTAGTCATAACACAGTCACCATGCTCTCATAGTGCAATATATTATGTGTTTCTGCTGACATTGAAGAAAAAACATAACTGCTTTTTCAGTTATTGAAAATACAGCACATGCTGTTACATACAGTATATAATACTTGATTCTAATATAAGGGACTAGGATTCCTTCTAGTTTATGTTCTACAACTCCCTAACTTGTGACTGAGGACCCCATGTAGGGGTCAAGAAGCTGAATGAGGCAACTGCTTTAGCAACAGCAACATGTTTCTGAATGGATATTGGTCAGAAATTAATTGAAAATCTACCTCATAATGAATCTGAGTTGTTTCTGGAAATGCTTACCCCATTGTTGCCTCTGGTGACTTTGCTACAACCTTGGCTCTGAACACACAACATGCATGTTTTGTACTGAGTGTGCTGACATGTCACACAACACTACCAGATGCCTCATGAAACACCTTGACTCAGATTTGAGACAACTATATGCTATAAATTGCAATGTTTTGGCCACACATCTTTCTACTCTTCTGGAATTACAAAGCTTTATGTATGAAAAATAGACTTCATATTTTCCCATCATTCCTTGGCATGTATTAAATTAGTAAAAATGTATTGTTCAGGATGTTTTATTTTAAAAATTGCTTTTGGAATTGCAGACTTGAATTGCATAAAATTTCTTAAATGAATTTTGGCTTGAGATTAGAAAAGAGTTTCCAACAATCTCTGAAACAGTCTTAAACACACTCTGCCACTTTGTGCTATTTATGTAAAGCAGTATTCCAGCATTGAACATTGTAATACCAAAATATCACTAAATTCTGAAAAATGTTGAAGATGTTCTACATTCTACAGCATCAAATACTGAACCAAGATTTAATTCTTTATGTAAAAAATAAGCAAGCAGAACATCTCACCAGTGTGCAAATTTGCTTTTGACTTTAACAATTGTAAAATTATATGTATGCCAAATAGGTTAAGAATTATTATATTGATTTATTTTGCGTGTGTATGTGTATATGTGTACACATGTGGCTTGTTGGCCAGCCCATCTATGTGAATTAGAAATCCTTAGGTTCAATGAGAGGCTGTGCCTTAAACAATAAATTAGAGAGTAACTACCCGATGTTGAACTCTGGCCTCCACATACACTCATACACTCACATGCACATACATATATGAATGTATACACACATATATGCAAAGGAAACTTACTATAAAATAATATGTCACATGATACTGTGAGAAACCCCTGACATTCATGTTGCTGCATTCCTTGGTTTTATTATTTTTAATTATGCCTGGTTTAATCTTATAATGTTTTGTTCATCATGATCCCAGGATCAATAGATTAGATAGATACAGGCAGTCATGTATCTATAGATATGTATCATACAGCTAGGATGCATAGTAAGCCGTTATCAACTAGGTTTTCATAAGTGGATTCCATGACGTTGGCCCAATACAAAATTTTCTGACAATATACTCCTTAGATCATTTTTCCATCTTTAAGTAACAAATGATCATATGTAAACTTTTATATTCAATTAATACAGTACCTATATGTGCACATACATAAGCATGCATGCTTATGCATATATATGCACATAAAGTAGGATCATGATACCAATTATTTTCGTATTCACATTTTCTATTTTTCATAACGTAAAACCATAATTTTGAAAGAAAAATGCTTAATTTTCTGTGCCAAATTTTAAAAATGATTAAAATTGAGCTAAAACTAAACTATCTGGCATATGACTTTATATTACTTTCTTACTATAATAGCATTTGAAGTTTCTAGAATCTGTTTTGGTTTTAATTTTGTCTTAGTATTCAGATAAAATTAAGGAAGTATGTAAGATGGCTCATTGTGTCTTTGTCACCAAGGATGAGGACCTGAGTTCCGTCCCCAAATTCCACATGGTGGAGGGGGACAGCTACAGGCTATCTGATGACCTTCACACATCTCCCACCCCTGATAAATAAATGTTATAAAATAAAAAATTTAAAAACCATAAAGAAAACCAAACAAAGAGATTTTAAGGCTTTTATTTACATTGTCTTACACACACACACACACACACACACACACACACACGGAGCAATAACTGTCAGTTGTTAAGAACATGTTCTAAGTGCAAAATCATCTTGATGGCTGCTAGGTTCTTCCCAGAAGGTATTAGGGATTGACTGAGGAATACTGGCTTCAAAACTCCACCTCATTCCTGCTGACTTCTTGCCTTTACTTAATGCCATCCATGAAGACTTTAGAGAAAAGTAACTGAGGTCATTTTGACTGCGATGGATATTTCTGTGGTTTTTAATGAGCAGGATTTTTTTGTGAATTTCATACAATATGTTTTGATCATATTTAGGCCTCCTCCCCTATCTTCACTCCTCTTATAATGACCCTGTCGAATTTCATGTACCCTGTTATCTATCACACATTTCTGCTCATTTATTTTAAAGTTTTTTTTCATTCTTCCCTTCTCTCTTCTCCCTTTCCCCTCCTCTCTCTTCTTCTGTTCTCCTCCTCCTCCTCTTCTTCCTCCTCCTCCTCCTCCTCCTCCTCCTTCTTCT
>NW_008357164.1:609462-629380 GCF_000622305.1 Nannospalax galili
TCCTTTTCTCTCTCTCTCTCTCTCTCTCTCTCTCTCTCTCTCTCTCTCTCTCTCTCTCTCTCTCTCTCTCCCCCTCCTGCTCTTCTTTAGCAAGGCTCATCTGGAACTCACTTTGCTCCTCAGGTTAACCTTAAACTCACAGCAATTCCCCAGCCTCACTCTCCTAAACATTGTATTTTGAAGTCCATATCACAAATCCTTGGCAGTATTACAATACCGAAGCTGTTTGGAGCTACTGTTTCCAGTAAGACTGACTTCTAATGACAATTGATGAAGTGTCTGATCAGTCTGGGAACTTTGATGGTTATATATTTTGAGTTCAGATGTTGACTCTTTTGCCAAAAGGTAGAAGGTTATTAGGGCTTTTAGAAATTTCTATAGCTCCAAAAAAAAGTGCTTGATAGTAATTATAAAAAGTTATAACTTTTCCCATGTTATATTGTTTCCTGGATTGGAGGCTGTATACTGTCAGGCACAAGGAGGCCTTGACATTGTAGAAGTGGCATAGTGAAACCTGGCATGCTTACTAAAAAAAATAGTAAAAATTCAAAGCAATAAGACACATATTCTCTACATTCCCATCAATTACCTTTCACATACTATTGTCTTATTTTCATAAACCCCCAAATATACTAAGTGTGAAAAATATTTCATGCAATTATAATATAACATGTATAACATTTATCTACTTAAATTTTATTTTCTTCACCAAATAGGCAGAAACAATTGAAAATGTAGCACTCTAATTCCTTTGTGTTTACATTGTGTCCTGTTCATCAGTGAATTTGCCTCCTTAATTTCAGCTGGTTGTATCGTTCTACCACATGGGGATCAAACTTCGGTCCTCAGGCTGGGTGGCAAGTACCTTTACCAGTTGACCTAGTCTGCTGGCCCAAATGAGGAAAAGGAAAATGGTTTTATCCTTATTTTACTAGTGTTAAAAATAAATTAGAGGAAGTAGAAGTGATCTGATTTGGAAGATGATCACATATAACGCTATTATTGAATTCTTTCTCAGTATTTTTATTGTTCTAGATTTTACTGAGATTTTTAAACATTATGAAAGTACCTACAACTTGAAACACTGAAGATGAGGAATTTCAAGAAATAGTGTAGTATAAATAGATAACAGAGGGAGCAAGTACACGATTTAATCAAAAAGCTCTTTATAGGAACCTTTCATTGGAAGAAGAGACTATAGATAGGAAAACCAGCTTGATCACAGGCATCTCACTGAAGAAATATTGCTCCCATTAATGTTTCTGAGTATTTTTGATAATGTTTTGGTGGTCACAATGAAACATAAAAAGACCGGACCCTAGGGGAGAGGTTGTCTGTACTGAATGGTAATCCAAAAAAGATGTGCCCATGTCCTAACCCCCAGAGCTTATAATATTACATAATTTGGAAAAAAGAATTTCTTCAAATGTAACTAAATTAAAGAACTTTGTCTTAATTGATCCCACATTCTCTAGATGGGCCCTAAATCCAAAGAGAGCTGTCCTTCTAAGAGACTCAGAAAGCGACAAACCCATAGAGACGAGGAGGAGGCAATGTGACTGCAAGCAGAGACATTAGAGTGACTGTCACAACCCACAAGAAGCTGGAAAAGTCAAGAATAGGAGACGGTGCTGGGCCCTTGAGGTCCAGCTGAGCTTCTGAGGTTCAGGTGGCACCTGGATTGCAGGTAACATACCGTCAGAGTAGTGACAGGTTGAATTTCAGAACTTTTGAGCTAAGAGTCTGGGGCAGTTACAGCAAACACACGAAGCTGTATAGGTACACTAGACAATCCTTGTGTCCTCTTCCCACTTTGCTTCTTTCTCTTCTTGAGCGTCTGCTATGGATTAACAGCTGTGCCATCCATCTCACTCCGTCTTGCTCTCTCCTGGGGCTTCTCTGTTGTGGCTCTGAGAAACCACTCAGTCATCCTGATGACTATGAGTAGTTAACCAGCTGAGAGCCTAAAGTATGGTAGGTCCAAGCTATGACCCAGACAATAATAATTTTTAAAACTCTTCTGGACCTCTGAGGACTTTCAAATGTTTCATAAACATTCAAGTAGGTCACAGTCTTGCTATTAATAATATGATCTCAGAAATAAGAGGCTATTTTTAATACAAATGAAGCATGTTTGGCCTGCTTTTACTATGCAATAAATTATAGGAATATAATCGCAATAAAAATTGAGGGAAGATAATATTTTGCTTGGTTTAGAACTTTACCAATTCTAGTTCACCAGGTTTGAAATTAGCCAATAACTAATCAAGTATGATTTGTTGGCAACAATGTATGAATTACACATCACACAGATCTGAATAATTTTCATTTCTAACAATCATATTTATAGTCATTCTTCTGTAAGTACAAAAATATAGCTAATTACATATTTTTAATTTGAAACATATGCCTATTTCAGAATAATTGTTTTTTATAGATTTCAACTGTGTTACCACTAGATAATTCTGTTCAGTTTTAAACATTTGATGTTGGTAGGTTATTTTGTGTGTAAATTGAAGGTGAGTTCTTTTTAAGAATTAATTAAGGTAAACCAGAAATGACTGCAACGAAAAGCATGGTTGTTGATTTGAATAGATATCTATCTTTAAGTGCAGATTTGATGTCTATGAAAACTATAGAGTCATCCAATGTTCTTTGTATTATGCAAACATAGACAAAACACACCAGAACCTGATGCATAAAATTCATTCTCTGCTGTTGCCTTCTTCATTATGATCTTAATTTGCCCTCCTTTTTCTTCATTGTATCAAAGAACCATCAACCCTAAGTGTAAATAATCTTCTTTACTGAATATCTATAATGTAAAAAGGACAGTCTGAAGTCTAGTATGTTGGTGCATGTTTTTAATCCCAGCGTTAGGAGGTAGAAGCAGAAGAATCAGGAGTTCAATGTCATTCAAGGCTACACAGAAAGTTACAGACTATCTGGGATAACTGAATCTATGTTCCACAAAAATGCCAAATGAAATAGAAAAACAAATAAAAAATGAAATGTGAAATTCTGAGTGACTATAAATAGTATTAATTCAACCTTCTGTCCTCAGATAACATGAACTATAAAACATTAAATCTTTACTTAAAATTTTGATCTGTTGTGTTAATTTCCCAGTTTTTTTTCCTTTGGTTAGTACTTTGCATGCCTTTTTATGTGTTTTTGCTTGATATGTTTTCTTTGATCGTGAATTCCTGAGGGATTGGGATCATATTTTAAAAATTCTCTTTGTACAGACCTTAAAATAGCCCACTGCAGAATTAGTACTTTAAAATTCTTTTTGACGAGTGAGTGAAGTTATGCCCAAATCAGTGATAGAAATCACCACTATTTCTACATCACATAAAGACTGTATTTAAAGCCTTTGAAATGGGGCAATTAGTAAAAGCTAAGATTCAGTGAGGCCTTGGGGAGATTACAATTCAAATGAACAATTTTTTGTCAACATCCGGAAAAGATGTTCACTTTATAGAGTTATTGACATTGTAGTGTTAAAATATTTGAAAGGAAAACAGCACAATGGCATAGGCCTTCATAATGGTAATATTTTATGAACCTCATTATTTTTTCATGCAGAACAGACTGTGAATAGAGGCAGTATAAATCAAATCTGTGATTTACTAGGGGACTCAGTGGATGTCCTTTGAATAAAGCTGAAGCGAGTATCTGGTAAGGCAAAGTCATAATCTCCTGCATTTGAAAATAAATATATTTGGAAAGATAGCAATAAAAGATAGGAGGTAAGGGAAGTAGAAAACCAGAATGGTATTTTCAATTTAAGCAGAGAACATTAGTAATATTCTTTAAAGGAAAATCCATTTTAGAAGAGCACAATTCAAGTCTAGACTGCATGTAAGTTCTATGAAAAATCAGTCTATGGTAAATGAGCTAAGTGAGCTGGACCTTCCAGGACCCTATTATTGGTCACGAGAAAAAGGATTTCCTTTAAGAATGTGAATGATGTGTGCCCCTATGTATCACTACTATATTAGGACAAAGGGAAATGAAATTAGCCTGCTCGAAGACTCTGCCTTCAAGTGTTACCGAAGTTTATTCTGACAGTATTGTTTGGATCATCAGGACAGCAAATGTTAGCTGGAGGCTCATAGGACAAAAAGGGGAGGAAGCTAAAAACACATAGGCTCATGTTTAAGGAGAACACACACACACACACACACACACACACACACACACACACATATCCACACTACCACCACCATCACCACTATTGCCACAAGTATAATTGCTCAGTCCTCAAAGGAAAGGAAATCTAGGCTAAATCAGAGCAAGATGCTGGCATAAAACCATCCATCTGTAATGCAGAATAAATGTTTTGATTTGAGTCAGGACATTTTTTTTTTTGTCTTCACGCTCACTTCACATTCACTGAACTTGTGATACTTCAAATTACTTCTTTGAACTCCTTCTCATACCTTCAATCTCTGATTTCACTTAACTAGATAATTTCAAAAGCTGTTTAACCAAAGTCCAAATTACCTTATTTTCACATTAAGAATATAAATTGCTAATATTAAAAAGCCACAATTAGTGAGGTTTTGACAAGAGGCATGGTAAAACTTTGGCCAGGGAGTGGTGCGTACTGAAGACTCTTGCTCTGATGGACCATCTATTGTCCATCATATTTATTCTAATCATTTCGTTGGCAGTGAGCTGTGCAGTCATAATTTTGGTTATGACTTGGTTATATCTCCTGACTTTGAGTTTCCTGCCTTGAAAATTTCCTAGTACAGTCTTTTGGAAGGCCTATGGGAACCCTGAATGTGCAAAGGGAATTAACACTGCAAATCTTAACCAAGTAGAAACTCAACCCAAAACATGGCTGCTCAGAGGGTTGATAAATGATAGATTCTCATTTTTCAGTCACCAAATATTTACAACATACTTTGGAGTAAATTCTATGATGACTTTTCTCTACGTTGAGCACGATGAAATGAAGTTCAAAGATGTAAACAGAATACTCCACATTTTGTAATGGGGAACCTAGGGTATGAATTACATGCTTATGTGCTGCAGAAACACAGCAGGGTTTAACGTGTTGGCTGAAGGGAGATGAGGTTGAGAAGGCCATTTCGGGGCCCGGGGGAGGATGACTGCACACATCGCATGTGGCCTCTTCCAACTTGGTGTGATTAAAAAAACATCCAGACGGTGCCTGCCAACCACAATCTGTTTTATTCCATGATAATCCACCTTTATACATTAGATATTTATAAGACCTTTAATAGCTGTTCAAATACAAACTGGGAAATCAGTGTAAGTTAAACTCTAAAACATTTGCAAATTGTCCATAATGTGAGACAAATAGTTTTAAAAGAATGAAGTTCAGTACAACGATACCAAAGCATAGGGAAGGAGATGAACTAAGTGAGGAAAATGAGCCCCAAAGTCAAATTCTACTTTCAATATTTTTTTCAGGCTTGTCCTATGAGCAACTATAAGAAGTATGAAATTTCAAAGCAAATAAGATCAATTAGTAGGAAAGCCTTCTTACATGAATAGTCTTAAAAGTATCTAAGGGGCAAAGCAATTTCTAAAGCAGTATGCCAAGTTTAGCTTTCTAACTTTAGTCAGGATATAAAGAAATAATTATATATCTGGCTTAGTCATAATTGCACCATCTTCTCTCCCATGAAAGGCTACAGATTGTATAACTACAGCTATTGATTTTCCACATCAGACATTTTAATTGAAAGGTTAAGAGGGAGCTGGATGAATGAAGTTCGAGGTTACTAATTCTACATTAAATAATTTGGGACATAATGTCTCTCAATAGACAAAAGTCAAAGAATTTTATAAGGCAGATTTCTCATCTTATAAAAGGAACAATGCTATTATAAATTAAGGAAATATATTTAAAATCTGCATAAAAATGATGAGAACTTCATGTAACCTTAGCTTTTATGTGGGGATGTTTTGCCGTTAGTAGTTTCTATGGATGTTTGTGTTATAGACTACACGAAAACTAACTGCCATTTCGGAGTACTCACTCACTCAGCTGAAAAAAATTACTGACATTCTCAAGATTATCAAGTAATAATAGAAGCTAATAACTCTTATCACCATTAGGACTAAGAATCTTATAAAAAATTATTCCTAGAACAAAAGATTTAAATGTTTCAGGAAAAGAAATGAGTTAAATAAATGCATATGAAATGAAAGAGACTAGCATAGATCAAACATTGTTCAATTTAGACTTTGTTCATAGAGTTTAATGTGGAGCTCCAAGTATAGTCTGGTATGTTGAGTAATTAACGTTACCCTCGAGGCACAAAATCAAGCATATAAGACTAAATATTTACAGTGAAACTCATAAGGATTCTAATTATTTTTGTCACAGTGAAACTCATAGAAATTCTAATTATTTTTGTGAATATTTCCTAAGTAGATTGTACAATACTTATTTTATTAATTTTTTGGAAAAATCTGGGCCATGCATAATGAATTAAATAAACATTGAATTAAATAAACATCGAACGAGCTAACATCTGTTGTGTGTCTTTTTCTGGAGAGACATGGACAAACACCTATTCATCTGAGATTCAGCATCAATGATAGACTGAAAAAATTATTGCAACTGTAACAGCATAAAAATGAACGCTATCTCTATGTGTGTGCATTCCTGCACATCCTCTATTCAAGCCCTCAAGGTCTTCCTCTTCCCTAGCATTTTAGCCATTTTGTATCTTCTTTAAAAAACAGTGTTTTAAGAACACTAATCAAAATATATACTGTTATCTATATGAGACATGAAAGGAAAAAATTGTAAAAACCTGAAGTCCTCCTTGTTCAGGACCCTGCTTTAGAGAAATCTCTCTCTCTGGGTCTCTGAACCAGTACAATTAATAAATGGCACCATACTTAGCTTTGTATTCCGTTTCCTGTTCAGATTTCCTAGGACACACTTATTTCTAGCTTGGTGAATCAAGGAGTTTATTAGTAAAGGAGTTATTGGTAAGGGGCTTCCAGGACCACGAATGAGCCAAAGACAGCTGTTTTTCCATAAAACCTTGCCCCAGTATGGGCGATGATGCAGGAATGCTGCTTCTTCAGAGCTCCCGGTCCAGTTTATAGGCAGCTCCATCAGAGTCCCCTTTCCTCTAGAAGCTCTTTAATGTCTGTACAATCTTGAGGAGGCACCTTGTGAATCTTTTAACTTTGTGCTTCCTGAGTGATAAATTTGGTGTTTCCTGATCCTTACAGTTTCATTAACTTCCTGAGTTATAATCCTCCTTCTTACCTCCTGGAAGGAATGTGTTTCAGTTGAGAGAAAATAGCTATGAGACATAAGGTACAGTTCTTAACCTCGGGCTGGCCTTGAATTCACAGAAATCTGCCTGCCTCTGCCTCCTGAGTGATGGGAGTAAAAGTGTGTGCGCCATGCCCAGCTACACATTGTTTTTAAAACAGATGATTTGATCACTGTCTCTTCCAGATCTGTAACTACTTTAATTCTCTTTGTTATTCTCACACTTACCTTCTGTATATTTTCCCTCTAGCTCACAATTTACCCCCTCTCCCATTTCCCCTTTCCCTTTTCGGTCCTCATTTCATTACTTACTATTTATACTCTTAGTTCTAAAAGGTATAAACTATGCTTTTCTCAATAAGTATCGTACTGCCACTGACTCTGAAAACTATTGGGGATGCAAGTGAAGGACACAGTGTCTTCCACTGTATCTTAACACCAGAACTGTTGTCAGATCATAATGTCTATTCTAATAGTTGGCTTCCTCACTCTATGGTAATGGAGAATATGAGCCCAAATCAAAATGACTTGCCATGAATAGTGGTATAATATAAAATAAACCAACAGAAAGAGTCTGGAAAAGGGAAAATATAAAAATTGGAGGATAAATCCATTCCAATAAATATACAGTACACAAAAAATAACAGAGAATAGGAGATAGAAAGATACCAAAACATGTCCACGACTGATGACTCTGTAACTCTTCAATATTGGAAACCAAGAGTAGGAAGATAGATGAAGCACCAGAGAAAAGTGTCAGAGTCCTACTTTAAAAAGGGTCAGTGACCACATGGAGAATGTAAAAATATAGGTGAATGAAATAAGAAAATTAGTTCAAGACATAAATAAGAAAGTCAGCAAACAAGATGAAATGTTAAACAATTTGGAGAAGAAATTTTTAAAAATCATGGAGGAAAAATTAGCAATGAAATTGGTACCCTGAAAAAATATTCTGGAAAAAGTGAGAGTGCCCACTGCCTTTACTCTTATTCAATATACTGCCTCAGGTCTTAGCTAGAAAAACAGGGCAGAAGTCAACTTATTTCTATTGGCAGATCTCTTAGAACTGATATCTGCTCTGAGCAAAGCAGCAGAATAAAAAATCAACACATAAATTTTGTTACCTTTTTTATGCACAAACTTGCTGAGAAAGTAGGAAAGACATCCCATTTATAATAGCTTTAACAAGTATAGTAGCAAAAATAAATACTTGGAATAGGCTTAACCAAAGAGGTAAAATACTCCACAATGAAAATTTTAAGAAATTGAGAAGGCCTCAGAAGAGGGAAAGATCTTCATGGTCATGAGTGGAAGAATTAATATTGTGAAAATGACTCTATTACTGGAAGTAGTCTACACATTCAACCTAGTTCCGATCAAAATTCCAATGACATTATTCATAGATATAGAAAAGTAACCCTAAAACTTATATAACGTCATAAAATACCATGAATAGCCAAAGTGACTTTACTAAGAAAGAATAGTGCTGACTGTCATGATGCTTGACCTCAAATTATGTTTCAGAGACAGAATGGAAATGATAGGATGCTACTGGCACAAAAAACAGACATGTAAACTTGTCTTTATTTTTGATAACAGAGGACTCAAAAATAAGATCACACAGCTATAGCCATCTAATTTTGAATATGATGTCAAAAGCATAATTAGAAAAGATAGTCTTTTCAACAGAAGGTTCTGAGTAAGCTGAACATCCACATATACGAGAATGAAATTAAATTCATATCTTCCACCGTGTACAAAAATAAATTCAAAATAGATAAAGAACTTAATATATACAATTTGAAACATCGAAACTGTTAGAGAAAAAAATGGGCAAACACATCACGATACACACATCCACAAGGAGTTTCTGAAAAGGACTCCAACAGTACAGAGAAAATCTCTAGAACTGACAAATAGGAGTAGATGAAGCTAGAAAATTTCTGCAAACAAAGAAACAATCATTGGAATGAAGGGACAGCCTACAGACCAGGAGAGTCTTTGCCATGTGCCCATCAGATAAATATTAATACACAAAACCTATTAGGAATTGTGAAAATAATCTAATCAGTAAACAGGTTAATGAACTGAACATGCAGTTTTGAAAAGAAGAAATACTTATGTCAAATAAATATTTTAAAAATATTTAAATTCTTAGCCATCCCAGAAGTGCAAATTAAATACTTTGAGGTTACATCACACATCAGCAAGAATGATTAACACCAGGAAACAAACAAGGGATGCAGGCAGGGATATGGGGAGAGAAGAACACTGCTAGTTAGAATGTGAACTTTAGAGCCCTCGTGGAAATCAGTATGGAGATGTCTCAAAAACTGAAAACAAAATTATCTTATGACACAACGATAACACTCCTAGATATATACAGAAAGTACTGTGTCCTACCAAGAGATACTTGAACATCAGTGTTTATTTATGATTATTTAAAGTAGCTAAAAATGGAACCAGTCTCGATATCATCAACAGATGAGTGGACAAAGAAAATAGTATATATGAATATTGGGATTTTATTCAGCCTTTTAGGAAAACGAAACATGACATTAACAGGAAATTGGATGGAACTGGAACTCATTGTGTTGAGCAAAGTAAGTCAGACTCAGAAAGACAGACATCATGTTTTCTCTTATACGCAAATTATATTTATTTAAATATATGTATATATACATGTATGTAATGTATATACAGAATGGAAGAAGAGAAATATCCCCTTAATGAAGGGAAAAGGGAAGAAAAGGATAATAGCA
The DNA here is from genome assembly GCF_000622305.1 of Nannospalax galili. Classification (NCBI taxonomy): domain Eukaryota; kingdom Metazoa; phylum Chordata; class Mammalia; order Rodentia; family Spalacidae; genus Nannospalax; species Nannospalax galili. Next base: position 619,504 of record NW_008357164.1, read on the forward strand.
TAAACGGAGCCTCAAGGTGGAAGGGTGTTATTGGGGGGATGAAGGGGACCAGCAGAAGGAAATGGGATCAATAGGAGCAAAGAAAAGGCACGAAAATAACATAAGGATACAAACTGCTTTGTTTGCTATTTTGAAAATAAAAACTGAAGAAAAAAATCGGTGTCTTTTCATAGACTCAGTATATAACTGACCATAGTCTATACATATTGGAAGCACACTGCTATCACATATATATTCTATACAGTACTGTTCATGTAGCAGTAACTGCCATACAACGTTGTTAAACTAGACTCAGGCACTAATTCAGAATTAATGTGATCGCTTTTCTCCCTATGATTATTTAGGTTTTTAAAAAGATTTTGTTTATTTACCTATTTAATTATATACTTATTATTTACTATTTATTTATTCATTATTTATTATGTATGTGCAATGCCTGTGGGTACCCGCAGAAGCCCAAAGAGGGCGTCAGATTATTTTGGGTTGGAGTTACAGGCAGTTGTCAGCTGCCCAATGTGGGTAATGGGAACTGAACTCCAGTTCTCTGGAAGAGCAAGTGCTCTAGACTGCTGAGCCGTCTCCACAACCTTGATTATTCAGTTTTTACAATATCATTTGTAGAGAATTAGGTAAGTTTACTGCTGGGTAATGATATTCCCATGACTCAATTATTTTCCCAGCATGGGTAAACCCTCTCATAACACCGGGTCAGAAATTGCTCAGAGGAAGAATATGATGCAGTGGGAATCACGTGACAGGGCTTAACATTCTAGTGGTTCACTGAGGTGGAAAAGCCTGCTTGGGCATCTTTGGGACTTTAATTTGCTGTAATTGTCAAAATACGAATTTTTTTTTGATAGTTCATGCATGTACAGGGTATCTTAGTCACACATACCCCATACTCTCTCCCTCAGCTCTTTTGGCACACCTCCAACCTATTTCCCATATGCCTCCCAACTCCAGGTCTTTTTCTTATAACCCACTAATTTCCATAGTGCTGCCTATGTGCGCACTGGGTGGAGACTTCCACTGGGGCATGGGCAACCAATGAAAGAAAAAGTGACTCACCCTCCCCCAGCAGCCACCAACTGCCATTAGCTACTTAGCTAGGGGTGGTGCCGGGGGTGTTTTTAATGCTCTTGATCTTGTGGAAGTCTTGTGTGGGTAACCAAAATCCCTGAGTTCATGTGCTTAACAGCCATTCCATGTCTAGTGACTTGTCTTCCACAGAATTCTTTCCAGTCCTCCGGTCTTATATAAATTTCACTCACTCTTCTGCCATTTTCCAAGCCTGTGTGTTTGTGTGAGGTGGAGGTAGTGTTGATATAGATGGTCATTATAAGGCTGATCTCTCACAGTCACTTAATCTTATCATTATGAATAGTTATGAGTTGCTGTATTAACTGCTACCTATTTCAGTAAGAAGCTTCTATGACCAAGGATGGGAGGTGCAGCAATCTGTGATTATAAATACAGACTGTGACAACACAATCATTTAGCAAAAAACCTAGTAGTAGGTTGTTCCTTAGGGTCTATGTCTTTCTTAGCTATGAGATTACTTAAAATACAAGACATGAATTTCCTCCTGTGGAGCAAGACTCAAGTTCAATCAAGAAAACAGTTACCCCGATCCCACCCCATAAACTGTCTTGTATCTGTTGTGCCAATGGGCACATCTTGAATGGAGGGCCATTATTTTAGCACGCATGGACCAGGACTACATAAGATCATTGATGTATTCTTTTCCGTCAGTCTGCATATAATTTTCTAGCCCTTTAAAAGCAAGGCAGCAGGGAGACTCTTTTGGTCAAGATTGATGCCTCTCTGTCCTAGAACTGAAGTTTGTGGTGTCTTCAGCATTGTACCATCTAGTTAGGATGAACTACTAAGAGGAATAGAAATGGCATGTCTTAATTTCGATGCCTCTGGGGCTTCCTTGACCCATGATTTGTGATCTCTCACACTCAAAGGGAAATAACCTGACTGTCATTGAGATTTTCTTTTACTAACCCATAACTTTTGGGAGCAGCATTGTTTACTCATGAGGGCGATGATGATGTTGTTTTTTAAAATCACAAAAATAGAATATGCAGAAAGTGTGGGACATCATGAAAAGACAACCTCTACACATCATAGGCATATAGGAAGGAGATGAATCTCAGGCCAATGGCATTGACCAGGTCTTCAACAGGATTACAGATGAAAACTTCACCAAATTAAGGAAAGGCATATATATGAAACACATAGAACATTAATTAGACAGAATCAGAACACAAATTCCCCATGGCATATCATATGTACAGAGCAAAGAGAGGGTACTGAAAGCAAATAGAGAAAAACAAGTTATATATAAAGGAAAACCCATCAGAATACATCTGACTTTTCAGTACAGAAAATGAAATCCAAAAGAGTCTGAACCAAATTATTCCCAATTCTACATAACCATGGATGCCAACCAGAATACTTTATTTATCAAAACCTTCTGTCATAGTCGAAGGGCAACGATTTTCCATGGCACAAATACCCTGAAAGAATTCATGTCCACAAAACTAGCCCTTCAGAGAAAACTCAAAGCAATACAAAGGACCAAAGATAGGAATAACTATACCCAAGAGATTTCAGAAAGAAACAAAAGGAAGGTATAATTATGGGAACACAAAATAGGACCAAGAACACAAACATCTCAGATTCAAAAATAGGCACTGCCTTGGGGTGAATGGATGGAAAACATATTCCAAGCCACATGACATTAAGAAGCAAGGAAGTGTTACAATTATTATATCTGACAAAACAGACTTCAAACTAAAACTAATCAGAAGAGATAAAGAGGGTCACTTCATTTTGATCAAAGGAACAACTGACCAAGAAGATATTATAGTCATGCACCAAACTCTGATATATCCAACTTCATAAAAACATTACTACGGGAATATAAAACACTTATTACCCCAACTAAGTAATAGTAGGTGACTTCAATACCACACTCTATCCAATAGAAAGATCAGTTGGAGAGAGAATAAACATTTAATAAATGTGGATTAAATGACATCATATATAAATGGACCTAACAGACAGCTACAGCATTTTCCACCCAAGCACCAATGAACACACCAATGAACACACACATTCATCAGCCCATGGAAGTTTCTCTAAAATTGACAATATACTGGGACACAAAGCAAATTTCAACAAATACAGAAAAATTGAAATAATTCCATGCATTCTATCAGACTACAAAGAAATAAAATTTAAAATCAACAGCAAAAAAAAGGTCTAGTAAAAACATGAACTCATGGAGATTAAGCAGCTGATTCTTTGAAAAATTAAATGAGATAGACCCTTAGCCCATTTAATAAAAGAAAGAGCAAATTCAAATTTAAAAAATCAAATATTAATGGCAAAACATCACAACAGACACCAAAAAATCCATATCATTATAAAGAAATACTTTAAAAATCTACACTCTATTAATTTTGAAAATCTAAAAAGAAACAGTGAATTTCTAAATTCATGGAAACCACCAGAGCTAAATAGTATGAGATCAACACTTTAACAGACCCATAACAATTAAGGAAATTGAAACAGCAATACAAAACCTCCCAAACTGAGAAAGTGCAGGTCCAGATGGATTCACAGCAGAATTCTACCATATATTCAAAGATCTACAACTAATACATCTTAAATTACTCAAAAAGACGGAACAAAAGGAGAATGCTCAAACTTCTTCTATGAAGCTAGTATCACTCTAATACGAAAGCTAGAACATAAAAGTAAGGAGTCTCAACAAAATACCTGCAAACCGTATACAAACTCCTTTCTTAAAAAATACTATGCTTGCAAAGATCCATGTAATCTCTAGTCATACAGAATCCCAGCATGGAAGTGGGGAGGTGAATAGAAGTTCCCAACCCTAGGTGAGAAACTATAGGCAACTGGTGGCTGCTGAGAGAGGGAGAGTCTGTTTTCTTTCACGGTATGATGCTGGGTAGTTTGACCAGGCTCCTGTGGATGGTCCCACACCAAAGGGTATTTAGGGACACAGGTTGACTAGTTAGGCATTTATCTATCTGTCTATCTATCTATCTATCTATCTATCTATCTATCTATTCTATCTGTCTATCATCCATCTATCTATATCTCTATCTATCTATCTATCTATCTATCTATCTATCTGTCTATCATCCATCTATCTATATCTCTACCATCTATCTATCAATCATCTATCTATCTATCACCTATCTATCAATCATCATCATCTACTTACTGTCTGTCTGTCTATCTATCTATCATTGAACATATACACAATGCGTGGAGTTCAGCTATAAAAACATATGTGACAAAAACAAGTTGAGGGATTTTGTTTTTAAGAGTACTGTAAAAATTTGATAATTTGGCTAATGTTTGCATTGTTAATCACTTGATACTTATTATGTGTGTTTCTTTTTTTCCTTGATTTCATACCACATTTGGTCTACCTTAATTCAAGTGAAGTCAGATAACTAACAGGTGACAAAATTTGTGCATTATATGAACTGAAATCCCATTGTATAGCATTTTGTGTTCATCTAGTGTTTTTAATGTCTTGATTATGATGTCATAGCTTATGTTAGAATACAAAGTTACATAAATCAAGGTCAATTTCATTTTAAGTGGTAGTATATGTAAACAAGTTTCAACATTTTATATATGATTGAAATATACACTTATTAAGATACAAAAATAATTGAAGATTTTATTTAACGGACTTGTGTTACTTAAGATTGTGACCTCAGGTAAGTCCATCACACTGCAGGACAGGGTGCCCTGTGAAGAGTGTTTGGGAAACACAAATTGGACTCCATGGATTAAAACAAAAAGAAGATGAGAGACTCTGGGAAGAGTTGGGAAAGAGAATATGTTCAAAATATATTGCATAAAATTCTCAAATAATTGATAAAAATATTTTTAGTGAAATAAAGGTGAAACTTTTATTTTTGAAAGTCAACTGCCATTTTTACATTACAATTCTCTTAGTATTTGATCTTTTCAGCCAAGTAAAGTTACTAATAGAGTTTGGCAATTTTAAAGTGAAAAAATATATCTCTGAAATAATGAAGGACTTTATCTTAAAATTCATAATTATTTTTAAAACTTGTTCTTAATAGCTTAAATAAAATGATAATTATTTAATAGAGCTAAAATACAGTAAGTAACTCTTCTTTTTGAGCAAAGGTAGTTAAAATTCTCTCCTAGAACTAACTTGGCAAATGTTAAAAACATGGAGAAATAGATGGATGTTAAAATAAAGTGATAATGATGCTTGCAAGGTAGAATGGATTCACATTTCATAGTTGGAAACCACATAGAGCTGAGGACATTCAAGCCTTGGCATCATTTCAGAAGTCTATTTCTATATACTTGCCAAATCATTGGGAACTTTCTATCCTGAAAATAGATCATTGTAATGTCTTCAGTAAGAAGGTCCATTGTTGAATTAATGCCAGGTTTAACTATGCTTTTAAAATTAGTATGAGTGTTGGCAAAGCTATTAATAACCCACTTTGTTGTTTTGAAAGAATTTTCCTTTGGATTGTCTCTTTTAATTATTTCAGCAACTCAGAAATACACCAAGGGCTGATCTTATCAGTCTCTTTGTATGTATGGGAAACTGAGTCAGGCCACTTGAACTGACTGAGTCAGTTACACTGCTAGAGACAGATCCACATATCACAAATCTTTCTAATTAAGAGAGGTATGTAAACTATGTATCAAACATTTTTTAAGATTTGTAGACATTTGTTATTTCCACTCCTAAGTAAGTTTCTTAACTGTGCATTTACTTTGTACTAGATAACTGAGCTACCATATCTTTGAGTGTGAAAGTTGGGGGACGGATTCTGGAGGAGTCAGAGGGCAAGAATCAAAATACATTGTGTGTATGTATTCAACTATCAAAGAAATAATTAAAATATTGTACTAAAAAAGAGTCCAAAATGTTTAAAGATAGAGTCATCTCCATTTTCCGAGTGAAGATGCAGACTCTAAGAGACGTAAAACGAGGGTTTTAAACTCAGGTCTGTCTGGATTCCAAGTTCAGGCTCTTCCCTCTTAGATACTGTTTCATTTAATCCTCACACCTTTTCTACAAAGTAAGCACAATGTCTTATACTTTTATAGTTCTGAAAATGAAATCAGAGAACTAATATTATAAAGGACTATTGTTTTTGTTTTTAATTTGTCTACTTTCTGCATATATAGGAAAGGTAGCACACTGCTTGTAGTATGAACTGATTGTCATAACCGAATAAATGTTTCAAAAAATAAACACCTATGTTGAATAATATTTATGATTATTTGAGAGCTCTCAGTAATGAGTCTGTTCTTATGCACTTAATATGAGCCATAGACTAAGCTACATACTCTTTATTTATGGCAAATAAAAAGGCATGTGAACAAATAAAATACATGTATTATATTTTTGCCATTGTAGGAGCATCACAATACTCTGAAAAGTATCAAATTGCTTCTGTCATGCTTAATGTTTTTTTTTTTGGTCTTTCTGAGACATAGTCTTCCTGTAGCCCCAGTTCGCCTGGAACTTGCTATGTAGACCAGGCTAGCCTCAAACTCACAAAGATCTGCCTGCCTCTGCCTCCCGAGTCTTGGGATTAATGGCATGAGCCACCACACCTGGCTCATGCTTAATCTTAATAAAAGAGCCAAAAAGTTTCATTGAACTAAGAACAGCTTCATATGGAATCTTAAGTCTAATGGAACCATATAGAAAAACCATTCAAGAGAAGTACATTCTTTGATTCTTTGTTAAATGAAAAATATTTGAAAAATTTTATATTGAGTTATTTTTACTAAACATAATTTGAAAGTATAATGTTATGTGACAAAATCCACATGACAGTGAATTTCAGAGTTAAATCAAATAGTAAGACCTCAATGATTTTAAAGAAATTATTTCCTAATTGCAAGGTCATCTATTGTAGTGACAAGATTGCACTGAAGAGTTGGAATTGCAGCATGGTTCATGAACATAGTCATGGATACAGTATATGATAAGGGAAGTTATTTTTAGCAAATTAAACCTACTTGAGTAAATAAAGTATGGTGTCTTTTTTTCCTTTGATACAGTATAAAAAATAAAAATAATATAGTAAGTGCCATAGTTTACAAATAAGTCATTAAAAATTTTAAGAAATAATAAATTTCTTATTACTGATTCATGATAAATATATAAATCTCAGAATGTATTTTACATACATAACTTGATGAAATCAAATAATCTTTTCTAATAATGTTAAATCATTACAAGCAGTTTTTCTTGAGCAAGAAAGATCACATAATTTATAACGATCCAAGACGCCTTTCATTTGTGTTCACAAATTCATTTATTCTGAAAAGAATGCTGATGATGTCACATTTCATTCTTTAGGAATTCAACATACTAGACTTCTTATGATTAATATCCTGGTTTTGATACAGTATTTAAATATTAATATTTTATCCACAGAAATTCAACAACCGTTCACTGAACAACAATCTTTGGATTTTCACTCTTTTGTATTTCCTCTACTACTGAAGTGAGAGAATTCATTCTCAGATTTTGATATTCTACATGCTGTCTGCACCTGAGATCTGATCTGTTCCCTGACTTCTAGATTCCTTTGGCTGAAATCCCTATTTAATATCCTCCAAAACGCAAACGTTATTATAACTCTACATATCTAAACTTTTTCTTACCTGCTTACCCTTCTCTCATGGAAACAAGCAAAATGATTCCAGTAGTTTTCCATAGTTCAAGAACGGCAATGCTTGCATACATACTTTGCTTACATGTGCTCAGGACGAAATGTTGTAGTCAGCTTGTTCCCTTTCTTCTGTTCACTCTTCAAATCCAATCTACCAGCAGTTCCCTGTTCCTAGTGTAGCCAGTTACTGGATAGGAAGTTTTCTCACCATTTAGCTCACAATTACTTTTAGAGTACCTTAAAATTTATTTTTGTCTCCCTTTAGTATACTTTTAAATCTACCAAGTAGTTGTCCCTTAAAATATATCTGAAATAATGCAATATAGCTGTGTGCAAACTTACAAAAATGTCCTCACTCATTGTAAGTAAAATCCAGAGTAACTGTAGTTGTTTATAAACTCCTGCCTTCTTTGGTTCTCTATTACACATCTGACCTCTTCTTATAGCTTTATACATTTCTCTTTCCTTCTAGCATCTTCTTCTGAAATTCTTATGGTTTGTTCCCTGCCACTTAAAAATATTAAATTTTCCTGTATTTTGTATATAACATCTTGATCATTTTTAGACTCCTCCTCTATCTGTACCTTCATAGCACCCCCCCCCACCAGAGTTCACGCATTCTGTCATATATGTTAAGGCCTATTGAGTCAAGTTTGTGTCACCAAGTGTCCCTTGATGTTAGTCCATCCTCTGGAGCCTGGTTAACCTATCTAGTGTCACTCCCTTAAAGAACACCAACTCCCTCACCAAGCAGTGAAGTGCCAACTTCAATAAGAGACCTTTCTTGGCCATACTATTATGCTCATTTTTCCATTAATTTAAGTGTACTTTTTCTTTTAGGCTTTAATTTTCACAGTAATTGCAATTATTACAATTGCAGTTACAATAAACAATTCTAGGATTATTTTAGTATTATTACAGTTACAATGAACAATTCTAGAATTATTTAGAATTATTAAACTTAACTAATTAATTAATAATTTAAATACTTTATTTTCATTTTTGTGTACGAGTGTATTGCCTGCATGTATGTAAGTGCTCCTATGTCCTGCAGTGCCCATGGAGTTCAGAAGACAGCTGTAGCATTCCCCTGGAACTGGAGTTACAGTTGGTTGTTAGCAGCCACGTGGGTGCTGGTCTTCTGAAAGAACAATCACTGCTCTTCAATGCTGAACCATCTCTCCATACCCCAAGTTATTAAGTTATATATTCATTTATTTTACTTCTTTCTAGAAGCAGGTAAAGCCATGAGGGAATGTCTGTTTATGATTCCAACTTCAGGAGCCCACTGCTATGGCACTCAATGGGTGTTTATTAAATGGTTGAACATATATTATCTAAAATTTAATGTGAAGAAAAACATAGTCACAACTCACTGTTACACTTAGAAAATATAATTGCAGCAAATGAATAGGTTTTGTACCCACTTCTGTTCAGCAAATTCACTGGCACTGTAATGGTATGTAGCAATTGGCTTGATTGACTCTTCGAGTCAGGGTTCTCTTTTCAGCTGATAGGAACACAAGGTCAGATGCATTTCTTCTCAGGAATGAGCTCCTGCAACACCAAACCTCTGAGTTGCCCCCATGATTTTGGAAACGACAGGAACCTAGTATGAGGCCCCTCCTGCTAACGGCTAGCAGCTGGGTCCCCTGCTCTAGATCTACTGACTGGTTTTAGATGCACATTTAAATTTCCAAACATGCTCAAACCATTATAATTTCTTCATTTTCCTCAAAAGTTTGTTTTCTTGTGTCTGCATTATCTCTACCAAGTTACAGTGCTCTATGATAATCAGCTATGCAGGCTATTCACCTTCCCTTGTGCCCACTGAAAGTTCTTTCTATTTGCAAATGGAAAGGCTTTTACTGGCCCTCTTCTTGCTGTCGCAACAATACTTGAGACACCCTGCAGGTTTGGAGGAAAATAAACCTATAAAAATCTTAAATTAGATGTATAAGTCATATATTATTATTAATAATATTTAGCAAGTTTAATTGTGTGTGTGTGTGTGTGTGTGTGTGTGTGTGTGTGTACATTTTTTTTAATCCACCCGCCTTCCTTAAGACAGATACACACTATCATCTTTTTTTCTTCCAAAAAAAAATTTTAGAGCTGAGTCTATATATATGTGACAG
>NW_008357164.1:629493-697144 GCF_000622305.1 Nannospalax galili
GCCTTCCTTAAGACAGGTAGCCACTATCATCATTTTTTCTTCCAAAGAAAAATTTTAGAGCTGAGTCAATATAAATGTCAAAGATTTTACTTTGACAAATAAAAGTCTGTGGTATAGTTGTAAGGGGCAAATATTTGGAAGAACAGACAATACTACACAAATTTGCTTACAGACTTTACTGGGATGGAAAAAAATGAATCACTGGAGCAAAGTGTGGTTAAAGTGGTATCTCTGAGAAACTCATTCTGGGCTTCATATGAGGAGAGATGATACAGAGGCTTTAAATCTTTGTCAGCCAACCACAGTCAAATGAATTTTTGATAAGGATAAATTTCATATAGTACAATTTACTGATCATGATAAATACATTACAGAAATTATTGGACTTAATCTCTATAAAACTCTATATGAACACAAAGTCAAATGGGTATTTTAAAAGTTAAAGAAACATCCCTAAAATTGTCCCTTAATAAAGGACACAATCTCCACAGTCAGGCTGTCTGAAGGTGGATCTAGACTCCATTTCCTATCAGTTGTGCCTTTTGGGAAAGTTGCAGAATGGTGCTTTACCTCCTTCCCTCATTTCTAACATCTGTTTTATGTTGTTTATTAAAGTAGAATTAAATATGTTATTGCATGGAAACTATTTGGTCCTTACCACACTTTATAAATGTATGGTTTGACTTCATTATATATGTTAGGAGTCAGACAGGCTCATCCAACTCTAGTCTTTTAAGAGCATGCATACAATCTCCAGTTGATCTCACTATAAGTATAAATGCTATAAGGCTGACTTTCAAGAACGATTTCTGATTCTGGAGGGCTGGCTGAACTTCAAGTAGATGGATCATGTTTTCCCTCCATAACTGTTGTCTTCTCTTGTCTTTATCTCTTAATTCTTTATTTTCTCTATGAAGTGACTCACAATCAACAATTCTTATGAATGCTTCTCAGGGATATATTATGTTTGTTTTTCCTGGAGTATGAGCAATTAAAATGCCTGTATCAAAATTTCCACCGCACTCTAAAAATCTATTGCTTTCTAGAATATTCTTTCCCCAGATATATAAAATATGATTATAGATATGTAAATGGTGTTTAAATCAGTATCTGTAAATTAAATAGGAACAATAACCACTATATGTAGAGATTATGATGAGGTAAATAACTAGAATTCAATAATTCTTTTAGCTCAAACAGAAAGTAGCCTACGTTAGTTAAGTTTTAGAGCCTGAATATTATTAAAATCTAGGTCACTTGACTAAAGGGTCTATGGCTTAGCCAGGGAACTCAGCAGATTCTGTTCAGACATTTTTCTGGATATCAAGTGCACTTAAATTGCTGACAGTGCCCTTTAATTCTTAGGCATAATTCTGTTGAATGGTTGACTTTAACCTAATTCTCCCAGGGAATGTTAATTTAAAATTTTACTCAAGAACATAATTCTTCGAGTGCATTATTTTGCTTTGTAATACTTGTTCTGACTATCATAGGAAGAAATCTGATAGGATGCATAAATATTTTAAGATTCTCTTGTGGCTGTGTCCTTTAAAACCTGTACGTTTACAATCTCAGTACAATTCTGAACTTTTAACTTGTATTTTTGTATAAAATTATATAGAGGAATTTGAAAACACTTTTGCATTCCTGAATTCTGAACATCCTGGAAATACTGATGTCTCAATAATATATTTATTTTAAGCTTGCTACTATAATAATCAGACCATGGGTAAAATCTGTTTAAAGTTTCATGTAATTAGCAAAGCTTGAGGGAAAAGGTCTATGTAAATCTAACAGATGAAATGTGTACATTTCTTACATATGTACAGAAAGTGGAAAGGGAAATTGAGTCAGTTATCAGAAAGGTCTAAGTCTCTAAAACATTTTACTTATCTGGGTCACTAGGACTTGCAAATGGTTAGATAGTTTCATTGGTTTCCTAATTCAGTTTGCAAATATTAAGTATAGCATTTAAGCAGGTACAGACACATCATTTGAGTGTAGGTTGGGATTGTGCTAGCCTAATGGGTTTATTCTGAAATACTTTAGCTCAAAATTTTCATGCATATTTTAGAGTCATTAAATTTATTCTTTCATTTCTCCATTTCAAGATGAAATTGTAATAGAAAATTTGAAAAATAATGGTTAAATATAATTTGGCAAAAATTACAACTTGCCATGTGGTTTCTAAAATGTTCAAACTACCCATGAAGCCCTTTGCAGTAAAAGTGTAGTAAACAATTAATAAGAAGTGAAAATAATGCACAATTCCTTCAGCTTTTACTCTATTGCTAATTACATGGGGTCAGGTGGATTATTTATTTTCATCATTTAATTATTTTAACGGAGAAATGTCAAACAAGAGTGGTATAGAGGCTAATATAAATCTAAACTGTGTTATACATATTCACTATGTAATTGCTAACACTTATATTCAGGAAAATTAACTGCACTGTATCAGATCTCATTTGTGGGATCAGCTGTACAGGTCTTTGTGGGGTAAGGCTGATTTTATTATCAGTTCTCATTTATCATCCTTTCTAATCTATGTACTACTGTAATTCACAATAAATTTGGAAATGTATTCTCACTTTACCCTTCAAGTGACATTCAGATGTTCACTTCCTGGATCTGCAAATTGAATTTCCATGATGGTTTAATTTTAAATTTGTGTTCATTTATTTCAACAGTATTGTTCTATAAATAAAGCATTTTCAGTCACATTAAAGTTCAAGACAAATATGACTTATTCCAAATTCAGTGATTATTCATCTATTCCTCGTATAGGTGAAATAATGTGATGGGGAAGTGAGAATTCAAATATGAATAGGATACTAAGGAAAGCTGAAGCCAACTTGTATACAATGAGAAAAACAATAATGTGAATGTGTGTGGAATGTTATGGGTCATAGGGGAATGGAAAAGCATCTTTAGACTGGAAGAGGTTACGGAATATAAAATAGAACACGAAAAATCATATTGTACCTCAATAGGTAAGTCCATGCATTTCTGATGAGTAAAGGGGGACATGGGGAATAAGTCCAGGTCACAGGTTTTTATAAAGCATAGATCTTTGGGAAGACAGTAGAAGAGTATTATGTGTTTATTGGATTTAAGCTGCAGAATTGTAGGAGATAAAATTAGGTGAATGAAGTTGGGTTGTGAGGAACTGAAATATTTGTTTTCAACAGTACAGTTCTATAAATATAGCATTTCAGTCATCTCATCAGGTACCTTTTCCTCTTGTCTTATATAGTAACCTATTCCAGCACAATAGTAATGACAAAGACTATTTTTTTAACTTTTAAAAATATTTTATCATTTTTATTTTATTTATATGAATGTATTGCCTGAATGTATGTAAGGGCACCCGTGACATGCAATGCCCGAGGAGGACAGAGGAGGGCATCAGATCTTTTGGAATTGGAGTTAGGATGGTTGTTAGCAGCCATGTGGGTGCTGGGAATCAAACCTGGGTCCTCTGCAAGAGCAGTCAAGACTCTAACTCCAGTTTTAGGAGATCTGACACCCTTCTATCCTCCTCGGACATTACACGACAGAAGAAATGAACTCACTTACACATGTGTGGGCATAATGCTCATACATATAGAATGAAAATAAATGAATAAATAAAAAGACTGATAACTATAGTAAAGAAACGTTTTATAAATGCATGTCTATAGTTCAAGCTAGACTGTGAACACTGGGAAAACTTACTCTCTGCTAGTCTTCAGTAGCTCACTTTTGACCTATTTTATGGTAGATTCTTACAATCAGTTCATAGCTATATTAATTACATCTCAATGATGCAGAAATATGAGATGAAAGAGAGAGAAAGAGTAATCACAAAAAAGTCAGGGTCTGGATTTGAACTCAGGGGATTCATTTAAAGAATAGTTTCATGGGATTGGGGAGATGGCTCAGTGGTTAAGACCACTGGCTGCTCTTACAGAGGACATGGGCTCAAATTCTAGCATCCACATAGCAATTAACAGCATAACTCCAGTTCCAGGGGATCCAACGCCCTCTTCTGTCTTCTGAAGGCATTGCACGACTTGGGTGCACTTGCATACATGCAGGCAATACACACATACATGTAAAATAAAAATAAATAAAATACTAAAAAAGAATAGCTTCATGAATATACAATGCTCTACTAATAATTGATGGCAAATGCTTAAAATCTTAGGTTGCTTTAATTAAACTGGAGCAGTAAAATATTAGCTATTTGTTACTATAGACTTAAGCCAATTAAACCATAGAGAGCCACATTGAACTACTCACTCATCAATTTTCTTTCTTTGGAAACAGTGAAGGAATGAAAGTGGAATGTTGTCTACTATCTATTAAAGTAAAGTAGTCTGGATTTAAGGCCTGCTTCACACAAAGAGCCCATGCCTTGTTATCAGGGCCAAGGAGCTATGGCTAGCTAGGTCACAGACAGTGGGGAGTACCTACTACTCTTATTCTGATAAATAGATGTAATATTAAACTGACTTCTAATGACTTCTAGTTATACCCATAAATTAGTGCCTTTCTCAGCTTTTACCAGAAGAGTTTCTTCTTGCAGTAGACAGAAGATGTGATTAACACACAAGCCCAAGATTAGTCGAAGTTCTCAGAATAGGAGGCTGCCTAAGTGCTTAGCCCTAGATATATCATACCCTCCCCTCCCATTTCTAAGGGATCAGTGCAGAAGGGGCAGGAATGGAAGATGAATACAAGGAAACCATGTGTCTGGACACCACTGGGAAGCTGCACATCTGAACCCATGGTGCTTGTGAGAGTATGCGCAAAGACTATACGAGCCCAAGCCAGACACAATCCCTGTATGAACTGGGAGATGGGCAAGAAGCTCTGTCCCTAGCTGAGGATTTACTGCCAATTGATAGCTTCTGGAACAGAGAGTCAATATTCTTTATGGATCTGAAGCCTGACAGTTTGACCAGACTCCAGGGAATAGACCCATACTCTAGAACATTTGGGGAATACAAGGTCTTTTACAAAAAGAAAAAAATAATAGAGGACATAAAGTACATGTGTACGTGTGTGTGTATGTGTGTGTGTGTATGTGTGTGTGTGTATCTAATACTAAGAGAGGGTTGGAGATGAGGGACACGGTGTGAATGTGACTGGAACATATTACATGATAAATTATTTTCCATTTTATACATATCAGAGGTATATATGTTCATAATCTAGAGGTGGAACCAGAAATGATGAGCAGGAAGGTGGAATACAAGGCTGCTCTGACTCAGTATGGACTGTGACTGTTTTCGCTTTATTTGAATCAGTCGTTATTCATAAAAATTCTGAATAGAAAAAAATACACTGCAGGAAATTCTTGAGAAATCAATAGACTAAATAAACAGATAACTATTTCTGTCAGTCCTCTGAAAAAAGACGCAATCCTGATGATTGTATCTTTAACTTCTGAGCATTTACAGTATGATTCAGTCTTGTTATCTCTAATTAGCTGTCCCTGTGCCCCCTTCAGCTTTTGATAATTCCACAATCCAGGGTAGCCTGTGAAGGAGAAGTCCTTCATTAAGATAGAAGTTTTCTGCAGGCATGAAATTAATCTGATTTGTAACTTTGGAAAAATCACCATAGTCTGGACCTACTGCTAACGATTTCAAGTTGATTATTATATTTAAATGAAGTATTTAAGTACCTAGGTAAGAAACTGGAACATTGGAGTGCCTGGGTTTCTCTCTAATGAGTTCCTTGAGTTTCATCACTCACTAAAGTGGGAAGGTAAATTATGATCAATTTGGATAGCTTCATGAGCATACAATCCATAAAAAATGGATTATGAAAGCAATTGTTTACTTCACCAATGGTGGAGTTGTCTCTCAAATATTACAGTACATAAAAAGTAGGAACAGTGTGAATCTTTCCAATATGGGATTTCAAAAAGTGTTTAGTGCTCCAAATGTATTTCTGAAAGGGAGTCCTGTAATGGTGGCACTGCCTTCCTAAAAATGGCTGCTATAATAAGGGAACCAGAAAAACATGTAATCACTTTTGCCTTCAGAAATGAACAGCTTCTCTGGGATCGAAGAGCATCTTAGACCTGAATTTAGCTTGAAATCCATTTTTAAGAAAATTTAGTCTTATTTCTAAGGAAGAGCGGCTTTTATTTTTTCCATAGAACCATGTTCGCTTTTCATAAAAATTGAAGGGACTGCAGATGACAACATTCTATAACCCTACGCTGTAAAGGCCTAGAGGGCAATTGTGAGACAAGAAGTGAAAGCTGCCTGAAATGGTTTGATATAAAATGGAATTTTCCCTCTAAAATGATTTTCAGTTGTCTCTCTTATTTTTTGAACAAGATAGAAAAGAAACAGCTTCTTATTAATCTATAATTTTTATCCTTCTTTCAAAAATAATCCATTCAAAGATATCATGCCAATGTGGAGGAAGACTTCATGTCACTCAAAATTTTGCTCATGCAGCACCGTTTGATGAAGTCTGCCCATCTTCATGAAGAATAAAGAATGAAGAATAAGAAGTACTGGGTAAGAGGATAGCCAGGGTAAAGCTCACAGCTCTGTGAAAAGTTCTTTCATGAGTCTCTGAGGGTTATTTGGCTTTTCTAAAGCATAAAGTTTGTGCCCAATCCCCTGTATTTATCTTTTAGTCACTTTATTTTCAATTGAAACATAAAATTTATGCATATTTACATGGTTCCATATGTTTTGTAAATGCACACATTGTGTAATTTTCGAATTCAGTTAAGTTTATCTATTTTCTCAAATATTTTTTATTTTGTGGTAAAGAATTTGTTTAAAATTCCCTCTTCTAGCTTTTTATAAGGTATGTAGCAGATTCCCACTGCATATAATTATACACGCAGCAGAATTTAATTCTCTTATCTAACTATCTAGCTATAATTTAATCTGTCAAGTAATCTTTATTTTAAATTCTAGTTAATTCAGAACTATAAACACTATATAAAGGAAACAAATTGAGTATTGAGCATTATTAGTCATAAATTAAAATCTTTACAACAGCATTTTTTCAAAACAACACACACACAAATACACATCCACCTCCACATAGTGCTAAAATGTACTGGATGATTTATGGTGGAACAGACAAAGAGAGTGAGACAGGAACATTTTCTTTCTATTCTGTGTCTTTTGAGCTTTATATAGAATGATAAAAATCTTTAATACTTAGAAAAATAAGCCATTAAAAATTAGTAATAGGAGCCAGCAAGATGGCTCAGTGGGTAAAGCTCCTTGCCATCAGTCTAATGACCTTGGTTAGACATCTGGGACACACATCGTGGAAAGACTCACTCTGGAAAACTGTCCTCTGACACCCCCCCCCATATACACAAGTATGCACATGCACACACAGAGAACACACTGAATAAAAGTAAAAATAAACAGAAAGTTCATAGAAAGCCAACATAGAAGAGGGACTATGAAGAGAGAAACTCCATCAGGGCAGGGTCTTTCTCTGTGTTGCTCAGTATCATGTTTCCAATGCCTTCCTCATACAAAATATTTAATAACTATTTCTTGAATGAATGAAAGAAAACATTAAAGAAGCTGCTACAACCAATTTGCAGAAACCACATGCATCCTGGTTTTGTGAGAACATCTGCATTGTTAGCCTGGAATAGCACATCTTGGACTACTGTTATGGTAAAAAAATGTTTTCAAACACTGACAGGTGCATGCCTTTGGAAATGTAGTCATTTGATTGGATTTGGGGATGAGCAAAAAATCATGCTGATTAAGTTTGCTAGAATAGCTTCTTTTGCAAGATTCTAGAAGTTTACTGTGCATGACAATGCATTTTTATATTTGGATCTGCAGAGTGAGAGAAATAGATCCTCATTCCTCTATCTCCTGGGTTCTCCTAGGGAGAAAGTTCTACTGGAAATTGTATTTTGTAATGCTTACAGAGGATATGTTCCTTTCTGATTAATTTCATAAACTCCTATTCCCTTCTTAACACAAAGGCCCGTAGAAGAGCAACTGAATCTTAGAATTCCACAATTATTCATTACAATTTCCTCAGTCACTAGAATGCTAAGAATGTGATGTCAATTAGTGACTATAGCAATCATGTTATGGAGACTGAGCACGTCACTGGCATATACATTAAACATTTCTCTTTTGTCTTTTTGAGACAGGGTCTCCCTGTAGCTCCAGCTGGCTGGAACATGCTATACACACCAGGCTGACCTCTGTCTCACAGAGACCCACAGCTCTGCTTCCGAATGCTGGGATTAAAATATGTGTGTGTGTGTGTGTGTGTGTGTGTGTGTGTGTGTGTGTGTGTGTGTGTGTGTGATAGTATATGTACTACCTATGTGGGGGAGCTCATGCCTTTTCACATGTATGCAGAGGGCAGAAGAGGATATCAGGTGTTCTCCTCTATCACTTTCCACCTAGTCCTTTAAGGCAGGATCTCTCCCTGAACTTGGGACTCACAATTTCTCTGATAGGCTGTAAAAAGCAAATCCTAGCAATCCCTCTGTTTCTGCCCCTCTCAGAGCTGGAGTTGCAAGCATGAATGGGGTGTCTGGCTTGTTACATAGATGCTGGACTCCAAACGCCAGTCCTCCTTATTGCATACCAAGCACTCTTGACTGTTGCATTATCTGTCTAGTCCCCATGTATATTTTTTTTCTTTTAAAAAATGTCCTATATAACTCCCCACATGATAGACATTTTAAAACTCATTTATGTAGGGAAACTGAGACTCAGAGGTTTTAAGTGTAATACACAAGGTTAGTATGGAAATGATTGGCTGAGGGGTTGGAAAGAGACTCAGCAGTTAAGAGCACTCAGTGATCTTGTGGAGTATTCAGTTTCAATTCCCAGCACCCACAATCCCGCTAACACCCATCCATAACTCCATTTACAGGGGATCCAATACTCTCTTCTGAGTTCTGCAGGCATTGCATGACATGGGTGCACTTACTTGCAGGCAATACACTCATACACATAAAATAAAAATAATAAATAAAAATATTAAAAAATGACTGGCCTGAGATTCAAATTCTCATTGGTATAGAGGTGAACATATTTGCTACTGGGGTGTTTTATTTTGCAACGTTCTTACATGCCATTCTATTGGCTTAACTTACCAGTTTCATCTTCAGTGTAAACAATGTGGGAAACGCTGATGAAAATTATAATACAAACTGAAATGCCAGGACTCAGACTGTACTCAAACTGTCATGTTCTCTCACTATGATGTATGGGACTAAACTCATTAGTGATGGATTCCTAGCAGCAGGAGCTGCACAGGTAAAACTTCTTAACTAAGCAGACATTCAATCATTCTGGAACTGTAAAATGCCATAAGTGCTCCCAGTGTAACCATCTTTTCATTTCTTTGCTACGTTTGAATGAACCCGATCACGAAGCATTAGGATAATGCCAAATCCCACCAAACTATACACTCGGGACAAAGGCATTTTGAAAAAAAACTACCTCTTATGTGACCCTGAGCTTGGGTCTTGATATTTCCATTGTTTCTTGAGGATTTCCCTTGTGAGTACTGGATCATTCCCTCCACCTCTGAAGGCCTAGATGATTGCATTCCGGTTCATCTGGATGCAGAAGAGTAAGTGAACTTTGCTTTTGCTGGAGGAAAACCTTTATTTCTTTCCTCAGCTCCCTGGCAGTCGCTCATCTGTCTGAACCCCTCAGGCTCCAAAAGTTTGGCAACTTGCCACCTATTCAGTTCCCTAGACGGTGTAATGAAAGTTAATGGACCTTCAATCCAGGTAATTCACATGAATTAAAAATAACTTAGAAAACCATTTAGGGCTCTATAAAATCAAATTTAAAGCACTGTGTTCAGAGGTCACAATGGTTCATTTCAAACATTCTGCCATACAAAATAAATTAAATTTATTTGGAATACCACCAAATTATAAAAATCAGAAAGGACAGAACTCTGCAAAAAATTTTACAAAATTAATTATTCTCGTAATATTTTTTCTTATTCTAAGGGTTTTAGAGTCTTATTTAAAGCATATTTACAAAATATAAAGTATAAGAAGATAGGTTTTTAGCGTATGATAAATTCATTAAGATTAGCTTTTGGAATCATCATAATTCTATGGAAAATATACAATATGGAATTCAGACTATGGAAACAAAACATGATATTTATGTAGAAGTCCCTTAAAAATCTATATTAGAGCTAAGAAAATGAAGAGACAAAGAATTTTTTGTAGAAGAGACAAAACCTTGCTACTGAGGGTCATTTAATTCTGTCCTTTGCCAGAAATAATGCAACATTAAGCCAACCCACAGGGACTACTGGCACCTCTTTAGAAAGCTAAGTTTTTCTACTGAACAAATATTTATTTTACTAGACATTATGCATTCCTACATAAAGGTCAGTAATGTGTGACCCTGTCTTCAAGAAATCTACAGCTTAGTTAATAGTTAAGACAAGTGCTAGCACCTCACAGTAAAAGGAAGAATTACAGCACTGGGCACAGGCAAAGCCCAGGATTCTCTCTTGAGTTTTCCACCACATCATGGTGAAGCCTGAGTGGCTGAGTGAGAAGATGTACAGCTGATATTTACAGTCTGATCTTGCCAAATTCTAGTTCTACTCTAACAAATTGTTTAACCTTTTGGAGTTTTGCCTCCCTTTCCATAGAATTTTAAAATACGATGGACTTAACAGTTATTTTGTACAGGATTTTCTCATTCAGCACCACATTAATTCCTATCTAACAGATGCAAACTGTCCAATGTTTGCTTGTTTGTCCAGTTCTTCAGTGTGAGAAATAGGTGGGGAGCAGAAAGCATGATAGGCCTTCACGCCTTTAATCCCAGCACTTGGGAGGCAGAGTCAGGTGGATCTCTGTGAGATTGAGGCCATCTTGGTTTCCATAGAGAATCCAGGCCAGCTGGGGCTACAAGGAGACCTTGTCTCAAAAAGACCAAAAAGAGCAACAAAAAAGAACATGTATTTCAGAGACGCTTGTACATCCATGTTTGTTGCTGCTATTTTCCCAATAGCTAAGAGATGGAAGCAACCTAAGTGTCCCTCAATGACGAGTGGATAATGAAAATGTGGTTCATATATACGATGGAGTTTTACTCAGCAGTGAAGAAAGATGAAATCATGAAATTTGTAGGTAAATGGATGGAACTAGAAACTGTCATACTAAGTGAAGTAACACAGACTCAGAAAAAAAGAAGACTTGTGTTCTCCCTCATATGCGGATCCTAGCACCAAATACTGAGAAGTAAGTATATATACAATCATAACTACAGGAACCAGGATAAAGAAAAGGAACCAGGGAGGTAAAGGAAAAGAAAGAATCTGAAAGAGAAGAACAGTAGGAAACAGACGTTAATAAGGGAGATATGGACAAAAATGGAGTTATTTTAGGGGGATGGGGGAGGGAAGGTTATACAAGGGACCTAGGGGATAAAGGGAAAGAAGGAGCTCAAGAGAAGTGGGACCATAGGAGAAGGATATAAGTAAGGGAGAAATGAGAAAATGGGGGCAGGTTAAATTGAGAAACAATGGTGGAAGGGTTAGACAATGCGAGAGATAAATAATGCCTAGCTAATTTTAAAAAAAACCAAAGGGAACCATATTAGTCCAGCAACCTACTGACAAATTATACATACAACTAGATCAAGGAATATATGTCCAGATCATAATATATGTCTAGGCAAGGTTTATCTGAGAACATTTGGTCTTTGCCCAACCTTTATCTACATGGCACATGGTAATTAAAAGTACCAGACTGGTGGAACTAACCTTATTGGATGTTTAACAGGCAGATTTTGAGGCCTATATTAATTTTGTTAGAGGGACATAAAGGACAGTTTTTTCTCCTTGCCCTCCTAGGTCGATTAAGTTCCAGGGGACTATGAGCATCTCTCAAAATGTCCTGAAACTATGGTGAGTCACCTGTCCTCTTGATTAGGAGGCCATGGAGAGCACACCAGATGGACTTGAATCAGTGTCCAGTCGACAAAGAGGAGGGTCAACACAGAGGGAACATTTCCTCCATGCTTCCAAGCGAAGCCAGCCATGATCAAGCAGGACCTTTGCCTTGACTCCACATAGACAGAACTGGTAAAAGAAAGGAGCCAGGGGCTTTTCCCCAGCCCATGTGACCCCTGAGGAACAGATCCTCAAACATCCTTAAGAGTAAAAATAAATTGGTTTATCTGGGCCAACTGTAGGGTCTTAAACACCCAAAAGGAAAGTATAACCAAAGATTAAAGGGGCCAATATAATTTTTTAAGAGTCCATATGTATAGCTAAAGGCTACATAACAAGAAATAATGCTAGACAGGAAATACCCTCCTTCGAGTTGTTGGCCAGTGTGGCCCAAGAGCCTCCCATACAGTAACCCAGCATAGAACTTGGAAAATGAACAGAAGACCCCAATCTTATCTAAAGGAATATTGATAACTGGTTGCTACTAGATGAGGAACAGCTGATCTTCCTAAAACAAGGATCATTAGATAGGCTGACTAGATTCAGCAGATGGATAAGCATTGGGGAATGGCTGGAGGCGCCAACAACACAGTGGACAGTATCAGGGATTACAGAGTATAGGGGCTCCAGTGGTGGCAGGGAGGCTATGGGAGAGTGCCATTTGGGAAGTGGGTATATAGATGAGTAAGATTGTTTGGGATGTTCTGTATGATATACACACAAAAAATCAACAAATAAAAAAATGAGTTATATTTGAGGAAGAAGCGTAAAAATGTGCTTCATGTTAATTAGTAGAGGTGATAAACATTACCATTGAAATCTACCTGATGACTTTATAGCCATACTCAGGTGCCAATTATCTGAGTGTAACTGACTGTGACTAGTAATAATCAGGTACATAAAGATTAAAGATGCATGTGCAAACATCTAAGTGTTTGTAGCCTTAAAAATGAGTTTTTCTGTAGGAAACTGTATATTTTAAAATGAAATGGAGATCTTTTTTAAAGGTTAAAAACTCATTCAATTTTATATCTTACAGGGTTTATACTTAGTTCAATATTGCATAACTGTATTAATTCAACTATGAACCTAAAAATTTACAGCCACTTTTGAAAGAGATGCATTATTGTTCTGGAAATTGTTTATTGAATATGTTAAAGCTGTAATGAAATGCTTCTTCTAACAATGTGGTTATTAAATAAATAAAAAAAGAAAAGAAAATATTTGTACCTCCAAAACCACAAAAATATTAATAAAGCACATGTAGAGTATGATTGGGTCTTAAAGAAAAGTCAACGTAACTTAATGGGGATCTAGATGATTCCCTTGGAGAGGAGGTTGCCATTAGAATTCTTACTTTATATATAAGAAAATTAACATGGGCAACATTTGAATAATTGTCCCAATGGTGTAGAATTAGTAATGGTTGAGGCAGGCTTCAGCATTTTCATTTGAGGCCATCGATTTTGAATGAGCTTCTAAAGAAAGGGTTTATCAAAATAATAGGACCTAACGGAATCATTTACACTGATGAGAAGTTAGGTATTGAAGCATCTCAGGGAGGGCAGACACGTTGATATTTTGCTTTAATTATGTTTTGCAATTCATGAAGATATATGCTAACCCAGTAAAACCTGCCATTACATAGGGTTGTTTTAAGGAGTTATTTTAGTTTTAGGTTACTTTCATGGAATTTCTGTTTCCAAATTATCTCAGTGAGTGAAAATATAGCATGCTATATAAACTTCAATTAAAAATACCATGGACATGGAGAGATGACTCAGCTGTTAAGAATGTGTTTTACTCTTGCAGTGGACTTAAATTCTGTTTCGAGCACCCACATCCGGTGGTGGTCCAACTACCTGTAACTCCAAATCCGAGGTATCAGATGATCTCTTCTGGATTCCAAGGGCACCTGTACTCATGTGAGCACATACCCACATAAAGATACATACATATCCATGTAATTAAAAATAAAATAAATTTTTATAATATCATGACTTCCACCAAATAATTTTTAACACATTAAGGAACAATATGCTCCTATAAGAATGCACAAAGCCAAGTATTTTTATGCTTTTCTCCATTATTCAGCTCATTCATATACTAGACTTCTCTATGGGGGAGAAATAACACCTCTTGTCTCTTTTCTTTCCCCCTCATCATTCTCATTTAACCTGGAAACAGCTAATGGTACTTGACCCTGTCTTTCAGAGGCATCTGCTGGTCCATGACAGGGCTACTGCGAAAGGGTTGGCCATATGATATCCTTCAGTAAGTGCTTCTGTCTCTCTCCATCTTTGTCGCCAATGAAATAATAGTTTATGCATTCCTGCCTAATCACAACCAAATGCACAATGGAGTCCAGGTCAGATTTCACAGAACATGAGATAAAGGCACTGATAACCACACTATGCACATGCCTGTATTTTTTAACAGATCAGATGGACTCTATAAAAAGAAACTTTTATGCATAAAGAATAATATCAACAGAATGAAAAGATAACCAGAAGAATCAGGCAAAATATTTACAAGATATATATCTGAGAGGCATTTAATACACAGGTGATACATTTTAAATGTAGTTTTTTATTTTTGAGAGTTTGTTACATGAGTATTTCATTTGCATTATTTTCATCTATTCCAGGCCCACTCCAATTCATCCTCTTTCTCCTATCCACTCCCTCATAATTTATTGTCCTCTTCTTTATTATCATTATATAATATATAATACAATTATATATAATGTGTTTAGGGCTTCCTCTTTAGGATTACCTCCCAGGGAGCTAGTCCATGCAGAAAACTTATTCTCCCTCCCTGATCATCCATTGATTGCCTAGATCTCTACAAATTGAGGAGGTACCCCATGAAATTTCCTCCATCCATCTTGGTGTATCAACTGGTTTAAATCTTTATGCAGATCATGTTAGACTGCCATGCTGTTCAGATTTCATTAGTGTAACTTCCCTATCATATCTAAGATGCGTTAACTAGCTACACGTGACTTGTCCCTCCAGCTTTTACACTGTTTCCAGTCCCTGTTCAGCAATGATCCTTGAGCCATAGGTTTGGGGTTGTGATGTAACCCTGTTACACATGCCTGTTTTTAAATGAGGACTGGAAAAAGATGGAAGGTGGTATCTGATCTCCAGATCCACTGACATTTTGAGTTAGTGCAACTTGTGGGGAGCTCTTTAGTGACATCTCCTAACAATAACTGACAATTGTCTAGTAAAATTGACTCAAAAATCTTTTGATAGTTTCATGCATAGTCATAGAAACAGAACTGAAATGCTCATGGTAATTAATCCTTACCAAAAAGCAGCTGGGAGCAAGTTTATTTTCTTGTTCTCACTTGGCTAACTAGGGGTGACCTCTAATAATAGAACACTGTTTTTCATAGTCATGAATATATGAAAGCACTCAGGGTAGGCTCAGGGAAAATATGCATGGGTTGAAATTATTTTACTTATAATTTATGTAAAAGAAGAAAGAAAAAAAGATAATAAAATTTGAAGAAATATCAAATGTTAAAAAAATATGTTTCCAACCTTGGAGTCTTGTTATTTAGCTTTATATCACAGTTTTCTGTACACTAATTGTATATCCTTCAAAGACTTAATTAATTTGGATATGTTTGTTTTTTTGCCTACATAATGGGGTAGCAGAAGTAGCTGAAAATCTTTTGGAAAAGAAACCTGGTCTTGAAATTTTCATTTGTGGAAATCTTTCATCTCTTTTAGTGGGTTAGTTGTAATACTTTTATTTATCTATTTATTTTTTTTTATTTTATGTGTATGAATGTATTGCCTGCATGTATGTAAGTGCACCTGTGCACATGAAGGTCTGAAGAGGGTGTCAAATCCCCTGGAACTGTAGTTACAGATGGTTGTTAGGGAGTTAATGGATGGCTGTTAACTGCCATGTGGGTGCTGTGAACCACTCGGTGTTCTTAACCACTTAACCATCTTAACCATCTGTCCAGTTGCTGAACTGTACATTTTTAAAACTTTACCATGCACAAAACCTCCTGGCATCAGCTCTAAGTTGGAGATCATTGGGCAACCGTCAGATATTGTTACTTTTCTAACACCCAATAGCACACATTTGCCTTCCATTCCCCTTTTCTTTCCCTATCGTTCATTTTTGTTTTCTTTTCTAAAAAGGTCTGGCCATGTAGCTCAAGCTGCTCTCTAACTCTCAGTCTTCCTGCCTCAGCCTCCTTAGTGGTAATATTTGAGAAAATAACTTGAGACCTTTCTGCAGTATGTATTTTAAGTAGAATATCGAGACAGAAGTTATAGATTTGACTCTGAGAATTGCTAACTATTGCAGATAACATTAATGAAGCAATTACTGTTTATATTTCTATCTTCTTTATTTTGTCACAATTTTCTGGTCTTAGTGCTTTAGCTACCCTATTATACAGGCAAAGAAGCAAATGTATCAAGGTTAATTAAATCTTTGAAGGACACACAACTAAGTATATGTCAAATTGAGATGCAAACCTACGTAGCAAGACTCAAGGTTGGAATGTTTGTTTTTTTTTAATTGTTATTTGGTATTTCTTCAAAAAAATTTTCACACACTTTCCTTGTTTCTTTGTTTCATTGTTTCTTTCTTTCTTTCTTTCCTTCTTTCATGTGTGTGTGTGTTTGTGTGTGTGTGTGTGTGTGTGTGTGTGTTGGTCCGATCATGGCACAGTGTGTGTGTAGAGACAAGAGAATAACTTGTAGGAGTTAGTGCTCTCCACTGTGTAGGACATGAAGATTGAACTCAGGTTTTCTGACATGGTATCAAGCACCTTTGCCATCTGAGCTGTCTTGCTTGTCCATTATAGTTGATATTTCTTTACAGTGGAATATGGGCATAATTATTGCACAGTATATAAATGTAATTACACTGAAAAGATATATAGTTTGAGAATATGGTCACCATGAATAAATGGACTTACTTCTTCATCCTAATGGTAAATATGTAAATATATTTTTATTTAAGTGTATAACAGAGTTCCCTAGGATTTAGTGGTTTATACAACTATAGCCTATATTATTCTATGAGTGCCATAGATCAGGGATTGAGATAGTCTATAGAGAAAATGGATTCTCTATTTGCTCCATGATGTCTGAATTTTCAGAATATTCAAAGACTTGGAATTGTTGGAAGTTTTACCTCATGTGGGAGTTGGTGAGGACATTCTGCCAGGAGGAGGGTGCAATGGACAGAATGTTTTAAAGTGCTCTTTTCATGTGACCTGAACTTACTTAAAATGCAGTGACTGCATTCTAAAGGCAAGTGTTCTAAGAAGAGAACTCAACTGATACCTATACCATCTTGTCTGCTATGATTTAGGTCTAGGAAGAATTGGCATATGTTTTTTTCCCACATTTTATGAGTCCAGGAAGTTGCAAATATCCATCCAATATTCAAAATTGGAGCATTGATCCCACCTCTTGGTGAGGGAGTGTCAATGCTCCATTAAGCATGTGGTATAGGAGAGATATGTGCATGACCATTTCTAGAAACATAGTGTATTATAACTATATTCATTGTAGGTAGGAGAATTAGTTACAGAAAATTAAAATGCATTTGCTTGGTTTAGGTGAAAAGCTATGTAAATCAAGAAAACAATCCCTGACACTCTGAAACATTCATAGTGTTCACAGTTGAACAACTGCATATTGGATAAATTCCTTTTCTTTCCATGCCTTGTTTTTTCAAGAGGACTCCTGAGAACAAAACTAGCACTCCTTTTCTGGAACAGAAAGTTCCTGTAATTGAATTCCTTCCTCAATTCTCTTCACATCTCATATTTGATCCACAATAAAGTATGCAATACTGAGAAACAGGGAGATTTAGGCTGCCTATGTGCTTCCTAGACTTGTTTTGTAAGTTCATATGGAATGGGTTTTTAAAAGTGTTGAAAATGTATTGGAATGATATATTTTTTGGGGGGATCTTTTTGAAGCAGGGTCTCCCCATAAGCCCCAGCTGGTCCTGGAACTCACTATGCAGACCGGGCTGGCCTTGAACTCACAGAGATCTGCCTGCCTCTGTCTCCCAAATGCTGGGACTACAGGTGTGCGCTACCACTTCTGGCTGGAATTTTATATATATATATATACACACACATATATATAATTTATTTAATAACCACACAATCAGAAGAAGCATTTCATTACAACAGCATTGACATAGAATCATATTTTTAAATAATTAACATTTATTTATGGGGCTGGAGATGTAGCTCAGCAGTTAAGAGAGAGTGCTGCTGTAGAAAAGGATCTGAGTTTGGTTCCCACCTAGAATAGCTCACAACTGCCTGTAACTCCAGCACCAGGGAATCCAAGACCCTCTTCTGACCTTTATGAACACTACACTCAGGTGTTCAACCACATACTCAAACACACAAATGTACATATAATAAAAAATGAAAATATTTGGATGTTTTCCTGGTTATAAGAATGTAAAAGAAAAATCTACAAATCACATTTAGACTTTCTAAATTTTTCATGAAGTATAATATACATACTTTGTAGTTAGCAGACACACCTGGAAGTATTTTTCCCCCCAAACTCATGATGCCATGAACCCTGTTGTCTGGTCAGAACAAAAGTCATTGTCAGTGCCCATGAATTCCCACTGAAGCATGGCTCACTATGCGGTCATGACCCTGCAACACTGGAGTTGCCTTGACTTCTAAAAAGGTTAACTTTTCTTGCTTCTGACATAAAAATGAAGTAAGCACTATGCTCTCTCTTACACCTCTCATCAGGGAGCTCCAATAGCAATTTTGACACTTTGAACTGTCTGCGATGCATTATGATGTCCAGTAAATCGCAAATGAAACAACAATAAAGCAGAAAGTTCTGCACTCTGAGCTTCGAGCACCTTGGACACGCTCGTCTAGGTTGCTTTAAAAATTACTCCACTTGAAACTTAAATGTTCTGCTTTTTTGGTAAAATGGGAGGCCTAACAAATGGGTTTTTTTTTTTTTTTTTTACCCTTTACTTTGCTCTTAAATTAGGTTTCCTGTTGTTTTTTTTTTTACATCACAAACAAGAATCAGAGATTACCTAAAAATATCTTTCCTCAAAAAATATGTTTTATATGCCTTGGATATTAATGAGTTGAAGGTTACTGCATTATAATCAATGTACTACCAACATCTGAAACATGCTTGTTTAATCAAGTGTAAAAACACTGATTTTATCTTTTAAATCTATTTCCTTTTTTTATTTTCCTTTCCTCTTTCTTTCTTTCTTTCTTTCTTTCTTTCTTTCTTTCTTTTAATCTCCCTGTAGCCTCAGCTTTTATGAAACTCAGGAATTCACTATGTAAACAAGGCTGGCTTCTCTGTCACTGAGATCCATCTGTCTTTGCCTACCAAGTGCTAGGATTAAAGGCATGTGACACAATCCTGGCTGAATCCATTTCTTGATGGGAGTCATAGAGCATAATATGAGAGAAACTCTTTGTAGTTCAATTTAGCAAAGAAATAATATGAATAACTAACATAACTAAGTATCTTTTCTTGCATTTTTCTATATGTAATCTATATTTAAAATATTCAAATAAAAATACTTGTATTATAATTTTCAAACAAATAGAATCATGTTATCATAATAAGCTGTTTAAATAAAAGTCTTTCCTGGCATAGCAACACATACCTTTAATCTCAGCATTAAGAAGGCAAAGGAGGACTGATTGTTGTGAAATCTGGTCAAGCCTGGACTACAAAATAAATTATAGGCCAGCTGGGGCTACAGGGAGAGACCTGTCTTGAAAAAGCTAAATGAATAAATGAAAAAATATTAAAAGCCTAGACTGCAAGTTCTCTTATGATTTCAATTTGCTTCTGATTCTTTGTTCATAATATGTCACAGTATTTTTAGATTAATTTCTATACTCATATCAGAAATATTCACATATATATATATATATTTTTTACATTCCCTGAGATTTATCCTCCTTTATTCAAAGTTAAGAACATTGGAGGTAAGATGGAGCTCAGGAGTAGAGTAGTGGGTGAGGTCTGGAATTCAAACCGCCACCACCAACAAATAAACAAAAAACATGAAGAACACTTTTTCTACATGCCTATTTGTGTATGAGAACAAATAAACATGAAGTTAAGAACACTTTACATGCCTATTTGTATATGAGAACTTCCAAAAATGTATCCTTTATGCCTGTGGATGCCTCTCTCCCAGTGTTCCTGTGGTTGGGAATATTCTTTATGCTTTAATACTAATAAAGCTTCTCGGTAAGTATCAATTTCAACAGCTTCCTAGAGTCTATGCAAATTGTGTGGCATGTTTAGTGCTTAATTTCCATTACAGCTCAAGTTTACATTCCTTTGTATTTCCCTCCATGGCTTAAATATGAACAGATTCTTCATTTGAATACCCTAGGCCACAATGACACAGCAGAGTTGATTCCAGGCAAGGAATGTTATTGAGTATGTTCACTGCATGACACAAAAAAGGAAATTAAACATTACAAAATCAGCTATCATCCAAACTTCCCAAACTTTCATTAATTCCCTGTGATTTCCTCTGGGGGATTTTCCAGTTTTCTGTGTTCTTTCTTTGGTTTCATCTTGTTGTAACCTTCTTGACTCTCCTGACCCATCCTAATGGGTTCATAGGATTCCTAATATCTCAGTCCTTTTCAGAACACTAGGATTCAGGTGACAATATTAAATTATCCATCGTCTTTCTATGCAGAGAATTCTTCTGCTTTCTTTGTTTTGGTTTCATTCTATATAAAATGTTGCACTGTTCTAGAAAGGTGTGTTATATGAAGAGAAAAATGTATGCCTCTTTGATCCAAGGGAAGTATATTTTCTGAATGGCATATAAGAACTATTCATATGAAAAACTGAATGGAAGGATGCATATAAACAGATGAATGAGTGAACTTTTTTTCTTTTCTATTTTATTTATAATCTTATTGGATTGATTTATTATTTTTATTTTTATTCTCTTTAAAAGGAGATTTTTATTATTTTAATTTTGCATCATTTTAATGAGTAGCATTTACAGATTACCCACTAGTATAAATTGCACAGTACTATCAACAAAATATTAAATGGTGTTATTATGTCACTTTACATAGAAAGGCATTGAGAACTGTAGAGACTAACTTCTTATTCAGTGATACACAGCTAATAAGTAATAAATGATTTTAATTTCAAAAACCTGATTATGGAATATCTGTAATTTCATATATATTTCACTCTTTTAGTCACAGGTTTATTTCACTTCCTTTTATTACACATCAAAAGTAGATGGTATAATTTATTAAATTGTGTGTTATTTTGGGGGATGGGGTGAAGAAAAGACATTTGGACAGCTTAATCCCATGAACAGAAAATATACCATTGAGAATAAGTTACTTATTCATTGTTTTTATCTTTGGTGTATTTATCTTTATCATCTAATATAATATATGGTAGAAGCAGATACCCAGAATGCATCTTCTGAACTGAAATAGCAAGATCATTACCACATGACCTATCCCAAACAGGACCTTTCTTTGTCTTTTTGTTTTTAAACCCTACAAATTACAAATAGATTCCCAAGACATTTTAACTTGATTCACTTTTTTTTTTCTTTTGGTCTTTTTGAGACAGGGTCTCCATGTGGCCCCATCTGGCCTGGAACTCTCTGTGTAGATCAGGCTGGCCTTGATCTCACAGTAATCCTTTTGCTTGTGCCTCCCCAGTGCTGGGAATAAGGGCGTATGACAGTGTATTAGCCACTTCTCTGTTGCTGTGATTAGAAACGCTGACCCAAGCAGTTTATACAAGGAAGAGTTTATTTGAGCTTCTGGTTCCAGGGGAATTACAGTCCATCATGATGGGGAAGCATGGTGGCTGGAGGTGGCCAAAGCAGGAGCAGCAGAAGCTAAGCTCTCACATCATCACGCAGGCACAGGAAGCAAGGGAACGACTGGAGATCTGGTAAGGCTTAAGAACTCTCTAAGCCCAACCCCAGTGATGTGCTTCCTCCAGGATAGCCACACCTTCTAAAACCTCCCAAAACAGTGCCATCATCTGGGAACAAAATGTCCAAACACTTGGAGCCTATGGGGGACATTTTCATTCAAACCACCACAGCCACCCAGCTGATTCACATAATTTCTTAACTTACATTACTCATCTGTGTTGCTCTCAGTATATTTCTTTTCATTTTGTATTAGTAAGTTATATAATTTATAATTAATTAACACAATATATTTTATTATAATGTTTGAATCTACCCCTTATCTGTTTATTATGGTGTCCTCTTTAGAGAAGACATTCCAAATTCTTACTGGAACTAGGTGCATGGCTTAGTCTATAATTTCAAAGGTAAGAAATTTATCATTTTTTCTAGAACTGTAGTTGTATTTTACCTAATTTTTCATCTTTCCATAGTTTTTAAATTTTTAAAAAAATCTTCTGTGTGTGAGGCATGTATTGCCTGCTTGCAGGTAAGTGCACCTGTGTCATGCAGTGCCTGTGGAGAACAGAAGAGGGCATTGGATTCCCTAGAATTGGAGTTATGGATGGTTGTTAGCTGTCATGTGGATGCTGCGACTCAAACCTGGGTCCTCTGCAAGAGCAGCCAATGCTGAGCCATCTCTCCAGGGTCCATCTTTCTATATTTTTATATGCAAGTCCTTCTTTTCAAACTTTCCTCTATTCATTTACAAGATGCTGTTGGTCTCTGCTTTTCCTTGCCAACCACTCCTCTATCATAACCTTCAGTGTTTGCCTGCTTTCGGTGGGTGCTCTCACACCCAGAGCAACCCCCAGTTTCTCTACAGGACTTCAGGGACTACATACTTTTCATTGCAATCACTCCTACCACAGGATGCATATTTTTCCCTACTTTTAAACTGACCCTCCTATATAGGTAATATGACTTTGCAGTTTGTAAAATACAGAAATAATCCCATTTGGAGTCTTTTGTTCTTTAGCCTTTGGTAAGAAGCTACATCTCACTTTTTCCTTTCCTTCCCATCTCAAATATTTCCCTATCAAATTATCTTTGATGCCCTGACAAATAATACCTGGTTTTCTTTACTCACCTCATCTTTCTGTAAAGAACTTCTGTATTGCATATCACACAATTTGCTTGTTTACTTTTTGTTGCCCATTTAGAGCCACTAAAATATAAACTTTTCCAGGGCAAGAATCTTGAGTTCTATTTACTGTCTGCTCCAACAGTCTTGACCTTTGCTTGACACTTCGTAATTACTAGATAAATACTACATTAGTAAATGCACATGGTATTTTTTCTTGGCTCCATTGAAGAGAAGGCTCGAGAACTAGAATGTTTTCTTTCATTTTGAGTTGTTAAAATATCAGTCCAACACTCCAGTGAATCATATTTTCCCAGTATTTTCATAGAATCCTTTATCATAAGTATAATTTTCAAATAAGATAACTACTAGGCTTTTAATTTCACTGATGCCACTCTGTATTTATTGCTACTTAAACAATTCTTGTTGCTAAGGTAAATCCATTATAATTTATGCCTGGAAGAGCCAATAGAAACCAAAAATGCTGCTTAATTTTTTTTTAACATTTACACTTAGTGTGTGTGTTTGTGTGTGTGTCTGTGTGTGTGTGTGTGTGTGTGTGTGTGTGTTTGTGTGTACCTGCATACTCATGCCACTGCACATGTCTTGAATTCAGAGGACAACTTACAGGAGTGCATTTTTGTACTTTGCTTCCACCAACTGGGTTTTTGGGATTAAATTTAAGTAGTCAGGCTTGGTGGCAGGTGCTTTTACCTACTGAGCCACAGTACAATCCCTTAAAGAAGAGTTTAATTCAAGAATTAAACTACCATTGGGAATCCATTAAGCTTTCTTATTTTCCCCAAACCATATGAGTCCTTAGGTGGCCATTAGCATTTCACCTCTTTAGCTTTTTGTTTTGTTTTGTTTCTGTTTATTGAGACAGGGTTTTCCTGTAGCTCCAGTTAGCATGGAATTCACCCTGTAATCAAAGCTGGCCTCAGTCTCACAGTGATCCACTTGTCTCTGCCTCCTGAGTGCTGAGTGCTGGGATTAAAGGTATAGGCTACTATTCCTGGCTCCTTTATCCTTTTTTGTTTGCTTTTTGCTTGTCTTTGTTCTATCTTTTGATAGCTTGCCTTTTAATTCAGACTTTACCTGGCCACTAGGTGGTGACTTGCTAGTTCTTATTCCCATCATGATCCTCAGCATCAGCATTTTCTAGATACTTATATAAATACTTACGTATTTATGAAATATGCATTTTATACAAACCAAGCACATTACTTGTTTCTTTTTATTGACTTTTTCAAATTTTATACGATATGTTTTGGTCATATTTAGACTCCCTCCCCTATCTGTGCCCCTCTTATTGCACCTGTGCTGTCTTCATGTACTCTGTCACATATATTAAGGCCTACCGGGCCCAGTTATTAGTGCTGAGCATATAACACCTGCTGTTTGTGTTAAAGAGCGGAGAATTGGCCCACCAGGGCTGCAGATTCCTGGGGTCTTTGCTGTTTTCTCATTTTTTTCAGCATTGGTTATTGCTCCCTGGCATATAATTGTGGAAACTCTTATTACTCTCACTCTCTCAGTTTCTTGTGGCTTCCTCTGTCAAGGTTTTGGTGACAAGTTCCCCTGAGAGTTGAAAGAATTGGAGTTTGTTTATCAAGTATTCATCCAAATCATCCTCCCATGCTGAAAATTCACAAGTGAGCCAGGAAAAAAATCCCAGATGGCTCCTCTGTCAAGCTAGGGTGAATTTCCTGCCCACCTGGAGTCTTTGTTAAGAGAGGGAGTGGTTCATTCTGTTCTGACAGTCCTAATTTCAGTACCTCTAATAATGCCAAAATAGGCCTCGGTTTCAAAACTCTTATCAATCCATAAGAGATTCCTTAGAAAATAAACCATTTAGAAAGAAAGCCTAAAGTTCAGATACTAAATCTCTGATATTTTCTGTGACCAAGAAGCTAACTTCACTTTGCTTACTTTTTTGATATTTGTTTGCATTACTTATATAGTAAAACCACATGGAGAGATTTATTTCATTAGGGAGGTAAATGGCAATATCCAATTTGTATTAGAAGGTTAGCTCAGAGTGTCTTATTCATTCATGTGTTCATCTAAAATATATGTTCATAGTTCATTAGTGATTAGAAAAGATATCGTGTTCCTAAGAGTGGAAAATGCATACCCTGTGCCTTTAAGAACTTGCATTAGAAGAAATCTAAATTTGTCATGCATTTTTAAAGATTTCCTGGCATACTTGAGGGTCCCCTTTTCCTTGTGGACAGGGTGGCATTGGTGAGATTCTCTGGGACAGCTGAAGGAGAAGGAAAAACTCAGTTGGGAGTATCTGTCATCACATAGAAGAAAGTTGCCATGTGGACAAACAGTATAGGCTATTTCAGAAGGAAAAGTCAGAAAGAGGCGGCACTGGAACCACTAAGTAGAAGACGTATCAAGAAGACAGGAGAAAACATTGGTTTCCTTAAGAAGCAGACAGCTCCAGTACTGGGAGTTTTCAATGACATTTAAACAGAATATGTAGAGCTGCTGTTTTATTGTCTATTGTGTTTAAATTACTTTAGACGTGGATGGTCAAACTTTATGGTGAAATATGTTGTCATTTCTCACATCCACACAGTGTGCTTTCCATTATGTAACTTTTAACTGGTACATATACAATCACAAACAACATTAATTCCTAAAATAAGGTTTTAATAGTAACTCTCTTTAAATTAAATAATATAGTTAATAAAAAAAAATCTTGTTGGATCTCAAAGTCTTTACTCATGGGTATGGGAACTTACAGGAGTCCAAGGAATGGAGTCAGGATGAGTGAGCGAATGTGTGATAGGCAATGTATGCATTCTCTCTACAGGTAAGAAATACCTTGTATAAAGTTGTTTCTATCCAGACTGAAGCCATGGGACCTAGTCAAGTAAAGATTGTATAATAAAGCAAGCATGGGGTTTGGGGATTTTCTTTTATTTATAAGGGTTCACTTATTTTTCAAAATTATAGTATACATACATTATTCTCAGGATCAATCTGTGAATATATTTTATAGGAAAACATTATTGACTGTGTCTCTGTGCCTCTTCCTCAGTCTGTGTTTCACTTTGTCTCTCCATATCTCTGTCTCCCTGTCTCTATCTCTCTGTTTCTCTCTCTCTCTCTCTCTCTCTCTCTCTCTCTTGGCTTTGCACTCATTTTTCTCACATATCTTTTGAGCTTTGAAAATTTTCTCGGTTTTGATTTTTTAAAAATTATATTTGTATCAAAATATTCATCCAACATTTGGTTTATTAGTTTTTTCTTTTCATTTATCTATTTATCCATCCATTTAGTTAACTATTTATCATCTGTTTAATTTTGTGCAACATCAAGTCTGGTAAGCTGCATGCAAATGCACATGCTTGGTAAGGGCAAACACGACCTTCGACATTTGCCAAACACTAGCAACTACTCAGAAATGTAACCAGTATGATCCATATCCATATCTATCCCTGATGTACTTCCTATATAGTTTTATTGATTTTGCCATATATACTTAGCTTGACACCCAGAGAAATAGTTGTTGAACTAGAGATGTAACTATATAGCTTAGTAGGAGAGCACCTGCCTCACATAAGAGGCCCTGAATTCAACTCCAGCAGCACAAAAATAATAACAATAGTGACAGTAATAATAATTTTTAAGGACAAAGATTGGTGTCTTACACATATACACAGAATCTTCCTTCTGAATCTGTGTTGGTGGATACATTTCAACTCAGAGGAGCAATAGATTATAAGTAAAATGTAGAGAGTGGCTTTGTAAAAATTCAGGACACAGCAAGGCTCAAGAAACCCTTCTGTGAGAATATCAGAATAGAAGGCATGCTGTTTCCCATTTTACTTCATAGAAACCTGTATCAGCAGTCCTTGAGGGCTTAAGAATCTGAGTTAGAGCACAACAAAGAAGTTTAGGCAGAGCAGTGCAGAATGGCTGGTGGAATGGTGGCTGTCCATTGTACAGGCAGAGCATCATGTAACCACAGCATCATGGCAGGCAGAATGAAATCAGCAGTATAGTAGAGATCTGGGGAGTTGCTCAGTGTGGTGCATAAAGGTAGTTTTCCAGATGAAATTAAGGTTGGCATCTCGCTCAGGTCTCCTGGTAATTCTCCAGGGAGAGAATGTTAGAGCTAAAATGGATGGACAGTTGTTATATTTGAGGTGAGCAATTTTCCATACGGACCTCAATCATGGAAGAAGATGGGAAGAGCAGTGCAGTTCAGCTACCACTGTAATTCACTTGTTTACACCAGAATCTAACAATGAGGTATTTAAAGAATGGATTCCCAGAAATGAAAAATTAAATAAATAAATAAAATTCCAGGAGAATTCCAAAAACCTTAGGAAGCATATGACATGTGAGAATGTATAATCCATGGAGCGATTAAGGGGTTCTTCAATTAAAATATAGTAGCATTTACTAACATAAAGACACCTTGGTTCAAATTCCTGAGTCCTGGATATCAGCTGCCCCTGATTTCTGGACTATTAGGAAAGTTTCTGAGTCACAGACAGTGATGTTTCTCTTTTATCCTTAAAATGGTGGCCATAAAACGAACATAATCAAAACCCTCTGCAATCTGAAAACCATATTCATACTTATCATCTAATAACTGGTAAAAGCCATTTAAAGAAAATAATTTATCCTAATTTTATACAAGAGGAAGGAAGGCTCAGAAAGAAATATAGAAACAATAGAAACAATGTCACAGGCACGTTTAGCTTGAATGTTTTCCCTGTGTAACCCCAGTTTATCTTAATCATTTTTGTGCATTGGCATATTTGAGAATCTAAAGCAAGTCATAACCAGTCTTTAGAAAACTGCATAAATACACATGCATACAAAATTGTAATAGTCTTTCAGAAATAAGCTTAAGGCATATTCAGATAGACTCCGCTTGTCTAAAGACTAAGCACAAAAGTCTTACAGTTAGTAGCATATTGAGGTGCTATAGCAATGAGGTTTTTGAAGTGCAGAGTTATGTATTTTTAAAAAAGGAAAATATGGCAAGACCTTTAATTTTGTATTTACATTCTCACACCTAGAGTTCTGGGGTGTTATTAATAGACATTTCATCTTAAAAATTTACATTTAAAATGTAAAAAAACTATATGACCAGGTGTAGTCATGCATGCCTTTAGTCCCAGCACTTGGGAGGTAGAGGCAGGTAGATCGCTATGAGTTCAAGGCCAGCCTGTGCTACACAGTGAATTCAGGTCAGCTGGGACTACAGGGAGACCCTGTATCAAAAAGATAAAAAAATTACATTTATTCAAACTTGGGAATGACATTTTCTGTACTGTTGTGGCTTCCTTTTTATGTATTCCTATGATACATTTCCTGTTTTTCTATTTTCAGTTCAGTAATCCACTTCACTGCTATTTAGAACAGTCCTTTACAGTTCCATTATTTTATGGACCTCTTAGGATATTTTCAATTATGACAAGACAATTGTTGTTCATAATTGGTAGCCATAGGGTGAACTGTTCTTTGATGCATGCAGTACAATATGAGGACTTTTAAATTATTTTCCTCCCATAGTTAATGAATAAATTACTGCAGAGTGATCTTTGAATAACAGCATTGCATTATGAGAAGCTGTACTTCTATCCTTGGTTTGTTTTCTAAAAAAAACACAAGGAAATATCAAGAATGACCGTTTAGCCTTTCAGCAATTAGAACAGTTGTCTGGTTAAAAACATTGACTGCTTTAAGAACTGTTTACTGCTCTCAAAGTTTCTACAGTGCCTTAAGGTGAAATTAGCTGTGAATGTCAGAGCTGAGACATATGGAGAACTGTTACATCCCCCAGGTATTCTAGCCCCATCTCCCCAGCAGAACACCAGGGCACTGAGATGGGCTATTGTCTAAACCTCCATGGTTAATGTTCCATCAGATTTACTCAAGCATGAATCTAGATGTTGCTACAAAGGTGCATGCAAGATGTGAGAAATTTTTTTTTGTTTTTATTTATTTCTTTTTGTTTGTTTGTTTGTTTTTGTCGTTTTGAGACAGGATCTCCCTGTAGCCCCAGTTGTCCTGGAACTCACTATGTAGACCAGGCTGGCCTTGAACTCACAGAGATCCACCTGCTTCTGCCTTCTGAGTGTTGGGATTAAACGTGTGTGCCACCAAGCCTGGCTTGTGAGAAAACTTTATAATCTATTGGCTTTAAATAAAACAGAGTATGAGACAGTTTGGATGAGACTGAGTCAATTGGATGAAAGACCTTAAACACAGAAATGAAACCGCTGAAGGACAGAAAATGTCTCCTGTGTAAAACAGCTTTTCCTGAGTTTTAGCCTGCCCTTCCTGACAATTTGTTCTAAGACAAATCGGTGGCTATGCTGCTTTGAACACACTTGATGCAAGTACATTTGCAAAAATCAACTTAGGTAGAGAAATAGCTTGAGGTCTATTCTCCTATTCCTCAGGCTTTTTACAATCTCAACATAAGGACTGAGTTTGACTTAGAGAATAATATGATGGTTCTAAAATATTGAGCGGTTCCAGGTCAGAAAGCTGTTTTTCTAGGTTTGATGTTATCTGTTATCTTAACCTGCAAATGAGATATTTCTCTGTCTCGTCTAGACTTTAAGTAAAATGCATATGTATTTATGTATGTAACTACCTATATGTATCTCATTTGTCATATACTTACATCTGCATCTAATAACCTTCAAAATGCATTTTATAAGGTATGTAAATGAGAATTATTGTTATTATTAGTAATATATTTAATATTACTGTATCTGCTTAGATTAATAAAACACTAGAAATAAAATTCACTTATTTCATATTACTATTGTCAGTTTCTGACTAAGATAAAAATCTCTTTTTTTAATCTTAAAATTCTCTTTGCTTCTTTTATCATTTTCTTCAATATTATGGTTAAGTAAACTCAAATCAACATTAAAAATGTTACATTAATAAGGGAATAGTTAAATTTCTCAAATGTCAATGGCTTTAAATAATCAATGGCTACTTCTATAAAATATGTAATCACTGGGTTGGAGAGATGTCTCAGTGGTTAAGATCACTAGCTTCTCTCTCAGAGGACCCAGGTTCGATTCCCAGAGCCCACATGGCAAGTAACAGCTGTCTGTAACTCCAGTTCTAGGGGATTCAATGCCCTCTTCTGACCTACGGGGCCAATGCAAAACATTGGTACAGTTACATACATGCAGATAATACACCCAGACACAGAAAACAAAAATAAAATGTTAAAAATATGTTATCATTGAATTATATCTAATTTTCATCATTACAAAGAAAAGTTAAACATGTTCAAACTATCATGGCCCAGAATATATACATAAAAATCAATACATAAATCTCATGAGAATTATATAAACTTTATCAATAATCTACAAGAAGAATATAGGAAAGTAAAGTAACTGGCTATGTTGATTTGTTTG
The DNA here is from genome assembly GCF_000622305.1 of Nannospalax galili. Taxonomy (NCBI): domain Eukaryota; kingdom Metazoa; phylum Chordata; class Mammalia; order Rodentia; family Spalacidae; genus Nannospalax; species Nannospalax galili. The sequence continues at coordinate 659,950 of NW_008357164.1, forward strand.
GAGAAAAGAAAAACTTAGCAGACTGATAGTGCCTACAAAAGCACTCTTTTAAAGGTGCCTGGACCCACGGAGAAAACCATTCTTGACCTGGAGGTAGATAAATCTACCTCCCCTATGTTGATTCCACATGTGCACCTGCCTATTATCCTTTCTCATTCAGAGACCCCATATGACTGTATGTTATATGTACTGCACAGAGAGTATTTGTTAAGATCAGGATAGGTGTACATCTTTTGAAAACTCCAGAGGCAACTGAATACAGTTTATAGAACATGAATGATTTGCTACATAGCTAAGTAAATAAATGATGCTAGGAGTTCATTTAGTTTTATATCTTTAAGTAAACAAATAAGCTAATAAATAATTTTAAAGCTTTTTTTTTTGTCTTTTTGAGACAGGGTCTCCCTGTAGCCCCAGATGTCCTGGAACTCACTATGTAGACTGGGCTGGCCTTGAACTCACAGAGATCTGCTTGCTTCTGCCTCCTGAGTGCTGGGATCAAAGGCGTGTGCCACCATGCCCAGCTAAAGCTTATTTTTTAAAATCAGAATTACTTGACAATATCATTGAACCTGTTTTTAAGTGTCATTGAAATGTAAATGACAGAGTTATGGAGACTAAGTGGTATCCCTTCACTCTATTGTACGTTTTCGCTATTTATCATTGAAACAAACATCGCATTTAATATTTAGTATTGAATAGTATCAGTTGAAAGTCTTCAGATTATACAAATGAATGATACATTTCTGTGGTTCTTAAGGTTCCACTGAACACACTGAGTAGAGAATAAGCTCCAGAGTACTGTGATATGTTATAATACACATTTTAAATAAAAGTATATTTAGAATGGTTGCACACACAAAATATAAGTCTACTGCACAAAGGAAGATGAAAACGGAAATTTTTATGATATACATGATGAAGTGAAAATGAGACATAGCTTTTGGAAGATGAAACTGTGTTTCTCTTAATGTAAAATAGTTAATTTTAAAGGAGGAAGTCATGGCAATTATTGATCCATTTGTCTTTGAGATGGCTTGCTAATTTTTTTTTGGTAGACTTTCTTAGAATATTTCAGTCTTTTGATATGTTCTCAAAAGTGTATAATGATTTCTTATTAATTGCTATAAGAATGTTTAGAACATTAATTTTAATTCTCAGAAAACTTTGCTTAAAATATGTTGACTTCATTATTTGATTTGTATTTTACCAAGTGAAAAGAACATTTAAATAATTTGGTTGCCTTTTTTAGTAGGTTTATTTTTTTACTGTAAACATGATGCATTGGTGACTTCACTTACTGTTTTTACCTGACAGAAACAATTTAAGGGGTTGTTGGCTCCAAGTTCAGGTGATGTACATAATGAAAGGGAAGGCATGATGGTGACACCAGCTCTTGGCTGTGGTGGCAGGAGTGTGGAAGGGTAGTTTCTCACACAGTGCTGGTCAGGAATCAGAAAGAAAAGACTAGAAGCCAGACCATGCTATAAAAGACTGGATCCCAGTAACTTATATCTGCCAGTTAGACCCTCTGTGCAATAGATTTCACAACAGTACCACCATCTGGGGACTAAGCGACCATGCAGGGGACATTTCCCATTCATCCATGACACATGGCATTCACCATATCCATAATCACATATACAAATGAAGTTGTGTCCTCTCATTTTCAGAAGTTCATATTTTATTTGAGGAGAAGAGAGGAACAAAAAAGCTAGGGGAAGCTTAGAATTAAAGTTATTTTTTTAAGTAAAGACAAAATATGATATTAAATTCAATTTCAATAGGAGTGGTCCAGGCATGGAAAACACACACCACACACACACACATACACACACACACCACACACACAATCATCTATGATTGTTCAAAATGAGAGGCTGTGGTACAGTGATGAGGAGCCAAGGTGAAAATATCTGTGTTGTCACTTATCGCTGTATGTTTTGGGGTTTGATTTTGACCTCTTGATGCTTTTTTTTTTCACAGCTGGTGGTTAAAAGTCACTGACTCCTAGCATTTTCTAGGGAACTGATTAGGTTGTCTGGTGTAAAGTTACTTGCAACAGTATTGTGGAGTATGACAATTCATATGAAAACCAAATGTCAACTGAAATATAAAAAGTACAATCAAGAGTGCTTAAAAAGAACTGAAAACTTTCAAGGGAACAATAACCAATAAAAAAAGAGTAGGAAGATGGAGCTCCACTGGCATGGACTTTATTGTCAGGTACATTTCTTCTTCTCATATGACTGATGATAAATTATTTTAAATTCTTTCAGAATTTATTATTTACCTTTGAGATTACGTGATGGTGCTAAAGTGGAGATGATATATGAAAAGATTTTTATAAAATAAGTTTCCTCCCATTCTCTCTGTATGTTTTTCTTCCTGAAGGAATTATTGTGGAAGACCTAATTTAATGTTATCCTTTCACATTCCTGAGGAATTGTGTTAACCCATGTGTGAGGGATATTTTTTTTTTCCATCCTAACCACTAGGACTTCAGTTATACTGGCTTAAGCGGATAGTATTTTATGAATATTTCTTATTTTTGTGCTAAATAAGTGTTCATTCTTCAAACGATTTATGATTCTTCTTAATTATCAATGTTCAGACCTCACTTTAGTATTTCCTACTTTTTCCTAAATTAACACTGAAATATATTTGTGTGCCCACCTCCACTCTATTTCACCAAAATGAATCAAAATAGTATCAAAGTAGTCAATTGTTATTTTTACTTCTTCGTGAAGTTAGATTTCAAGTTTCTTGTTACCATCAGTTTAAGACGTGTATTTTCTCTGTTATTATGTGACTATGTACATCATGCATGTGCTGAGGTTTCCCAAATTGTCTCATCTCGTGATAGATCATCAAAATATATTGATGTTTCTTTCAAATTAGAATCCTTCTCACACCTAGACTTCTACGGGTCTAGAAAAATCTGCACTAATATACACTTTTACTTTTCTTTTTTTTAAATGTGTACTTCTTTACTTAATTTTATGTGTATAAATGTTTCCCTGTATATATGTATGAATACCACCTGTATGGAGGAGAATGCTGAAGCCAGAAAAGGGCACAAGATCCCTAGAACTGGAATTGCAGATGACTGCAAGCCTCCATGTGGAGGAAACAGAAACAGAAGCTAGGTCCTCTGCAAAAGCAGCAAATGCTCTTAGTTAACTGAGCCGTCTCTGCAGGTTCTGTTTGTAGTTTTCTTGACACCCTACGCCCCCCCGGCCCATATCTCTGTCTACTTTGTACTTTACAAAGGGATAAAGATATTCTTTCTGGAACTAAAGTTTAAATCATTGCTTCTCTACTGGAAATACACTGAGACTTGCAGTTTGTACTGATTTTGCCTCAAATTTTAGTTAAGATATTTTGGGGTCTTGTCCTAGAAAACTTCCCAATCCTAATCACTTCCTGATCTCTTCTAAGTGTGATGACATCTTCACTTTCATAAACATAAAGACAGAATTCATCACAGTTCTTCCCTTTCTTCACCTTAGAACATACACTCCCTTGCTTCCTTCATGGTTCTACTCAAATGTTATTTTCACAGAAGTGAGGTATGAAATCACACATCAATATAATCCTCATCTTCATCCCTTCAAAAAAGATGAACTGTTCCTCTTGTCATACCCCTTTAACTAGGAATATATTTATTGGTATTTTTGAATTGTCTATTATAATCCTTTATAAGAACATTGCTTGCCCTGTTCATGCCTTAGAAAAGTGTGTTTCAGAAAGGAAGCTCAATAAATATTAATTGAACAAGGAAATGAATTCTAGATCTCCCATTACTGAAAATTTTAGCAAGTTATACACACATTCTGCATCTCAGTTTCTTTGTTTGCCTAGCAAAAATAAAATCTAACTTGTAGCATCTACTTCTAGTTAGATACTTATATATGATAAAAAGATATTTTAACATACATTAAATCTTACCAAGTGATTTATGATGTTGCTGTGACAAGTTAGTCAGAAATTGTTTGAATTAGCACAATTTTTAACCCCTTAAGTTTTAAATTTCAATTTTCTCATGAGACATTTTACATTTGATATAAAAAAATAACAATACCACATATGTTTGGAAAGTCAAACGATCTAATAAATAAATTTTGAAACAGTAATGCTGAATGGTGTATGAGTATTTATAGTTTTTTAGCATAAAAATTCATATATGATTGGATGCTTAAGGAAACTGGTTTCATCTGCATTTTGGTAAGTATATTAAAAGAAATACAATAGTCTATTTCCTCTTTCGATATTCCAGGTGTATGAAACTTAGTTCTCATAAGAAACTAGACTGACTCAATGAATTGTTCACGATCAGTTCAAAGTAATCAGAAGGATTTGTCATTGCCAAGCGTTCCAGCCATTAAAAGAATTGCCTACTGTCTATAAGCGTCCAGAATTCTTTTTGTAAAAAATAGCTTTCTTTTCTCCCAACACCTACTCATTTTTTAGCCATTAGTTTTGAAGATGCTCAAAAAAGGAAAAGTCAGCCAGAGTCAAGAATTCAAAGGAAAAGCCAGCCAGAGTCAAGAATTCAAAGGTGTCATTTCCTCAAAAACACACTCTGTTCTTGATAGATTGTGAAATATTCTGCATCGAAGAATTTTCATTCTGAATCAGAAATTACACCTCTTTCAAGATTTAAAATAAGGTAATATTTGGGGACTGAGGCAGCAAAATGATCGAAATTCAATTTTATTTGTCCTAACTAGTCAAAGATTGCCTCTGCTGTAAAGGCTACATGAAAGTGTTTGGAATAATAGCTTTCTATTCTATCCTAAAAGAGAAGGCAGATTATAATTGAGAAGCGAGAACTGCTATAATTGTTTCTGTCAAGTAAACTGTAATATGTATGTATTTGAAGTTCTTCAAAGGACCAGAAAAAACTTCAAATTAAAAAAATCTAGTTTGGGCCTGGAGAGATGGCTCAGTGGTTAAGAACACTGGTTGTTCTTGCAGAAGACCCGGGTTCAAATCCCAGCACCCACATGGAAGCTAACAACTGTCCATAACTCCAGTCCCAAGGGATCTAACAGCCTCTTCTGACCTCCACGGGCATTGTATGACATGGGTGCACTTACCTATACACAGGCAAGACACACATACACATAAAATAAAAATAATAAATAAAAAAATTAAAGAATAAAAGTAATTAAAAATCTAGCTTATTCATAGACACTTAATTTCTTTTATTTTCTTCTCTCCTCTTCATTTATTTATTTTTAAATAATTTATTATTAATTTTTATGTGTATGAGTGTATTGCCTGTGTGTATGTAAGTGCACCTATGTCATGCAATGCCTGTGAGGTCAGAAGAGGGCGGTGGATCCCCTGAAACTGGACTTAAGGGCAGCTGTTAGCCCCCATGTGGATGCTGGGAATCAAACCCGAGTTCTTTTCAAGAACAGTCCCAGTTCTTAACAGCCGAGCCATCTCTCCAGTCCCTCTTTTTTGCATTTTTATTTTCTTCTCAGTACCCTTGATTACTAGTTCTTATTCAAATAGCTCACTTGTTTTGATATTTATCATAGCCAGCTAACACCCCAAGAGACACCAGCCTTCAGAGCTCAAATTCAGATTGCTTCTCCAAAGAGAACAGGAAGGCACTTTCCTCCACTTTTACTGCACTAATTTATTTACATGTCGTTTCTTGACCTATTTATACAATATTTCTAGTTTTACATTTCATGATTCTTAATAGAGTTCTATGTTAGAACTCAATAATTTTAGAGCAGCACAAACACATTTTATGAATACATGATAATATACTGATTAAAATATTTTGATGATTTATTTTAAAGGAACACAAACATTTTTGTGAATTGGGAACATAATGATTATATTCACGTTCAATGCTACTCAATAAATGGGTTTTGAGCATCTTTGATGGAAGAATAAGAATAGGCATAGAGAAGATCTGTAGAATTCTAAACGTGTGCATTCAAATCCGTTTCCCACTTAGATCTTGGTCTTAAAAATAATGAAAACATTAAGCCGAATAAAACATATAGTGAGGAGTAATCTAGTCTCAACAGCATCCACTCCACAGCTCAGGCACTGGTTCATTCACTTGTACTTTTGCTAAGGGTTCTTTTCTGGGGTGCGTGGGGGAGAGAATTCCAATCATATGACCAGGTTGTCTTTAGTAAAATGCTGGAACAGTTTCCCCTGGACCCTGCGCATGACAGGAGACTGCCCAAGCTTGGAAATTGTTTCTGATGTAGAGCTATGGAGCTCAGTGGAATAGCACCCAGCCAATTATGACTGTTAGCTCTTGGTATGGGTCTGGTCTTAATTCTGGGTTACTGTAAATACCACATTTCCAAAACAGTTTTTAATACAAGTGTGAAAACTTCTCAATAATGTTTTCATTAATGACACAGTAAAATAATAGCATGTAGGGCATAGTTAATTAACACAATACAATGCTAAAAAAAAGGGTAATTTGCATTTTTTGTTTTGTTTTGTTTTTTGTCTTTTTGAGACAGGGTCTCCTTGTAGCCCCAGCTGTCCTGGAACTCACTATGTAGACCAGGCTGGCCTTGAACTCACAAAGATCCGCCTGCCTCTGCCTCTGAAGTGCTGGGATTAAAGGCGTGCACCACCACGCCAGGTCAGTAATGTGCTGTTAGAAAATGCCATATCACATACATGTTTTTTCTTTCTACTAGATGTCGGGATTTTTGATTGTGTGTGTTCAAATTTGTAATTAATTTTTTAAATTTTTAAGTTTTTAAAAAATTTCGTGTGTGAGCACTGCGTTCATATCATTTCAGCCCCTCTGTCTTCCCCTGCAATCCCACCCAAGTCTTCTCAATCCATCTCAAATTCAAATTCTTGTCATCTTCTTTATTATTGTTACGTATACCTACATTCATTTATATATACATATAAATAAATGAGTTCATTTAATACTCTCATGTGTACATGCATTTAGGGTTGACATTTTAGGATTAAATAACCTATCAGCAATTAAAAGTCTTGAAAATCTGTACTGACCCTAGAGAAGATTGACTCTCCCTTCCTCAGCATCCATTGATTGCCTGTAGCTTTTCATCTAGAGGTGGGACCTTGTGAAATTTCCCCCATCCACATTGTTATGCTGGCTTGTGTTGTCATTATGCAGGTACCATATTGTGGAGGTTTCATGGGTGCAGCACCCTGTCGTGTCTAGAAGACACTATCTAGAAGCAGACACACTGGTTCTTTGGTTCTTTCAATCTTTCTACCCCTTCTTCTGTGATGTTCCCTGTGCCTTAGGTGTTGAGGTTACGTTGTAGGTCTATCAGCTGGTACATCTGTGTTCTACAACAGAAGTTGGCAAACTATGACTTGTTGAACAAATAGTCCTCCTCCTGTTTCAAAATGAAGTCTTATTAGAACACAACTGCGTTGAACTGTTTGCTTGTTTTTCATCCTCTATTTTTTTCTGAAATTGCTGAAGTGAAGAATTGTGATAGGTACTGTACATCCTATAAAACCAAAGTCTTTACTATCAGATATTTAACGGAAAACATCTGCAAACTGCTGCTCTAGACAACACTTTTATAATATCTCTGCTTACTTTGGACATCTGTCTTAATACTTCTTGCTCAATTAGAGAAACCATTTGGTAATCTCTAAATTTTAGAAGAAAACAGTCTCCTGGACTTATCGTATATGACTTATCCTATTTTCAGAGCATTCTTTTTCATCCAGAATGTTTGCTCTAGTTTACAGACCAGATACTTAGTTCAGTCCAGTATATAGTTAATCCTGGGGAAAACAGTATCATAGCCTTTTTCCACTCACAATCTTCTGTAAGTCATCAGAGCATGGTATTGTTCCAGCAATTTCTATGAACCATATGTCTAATACATGTAGTCCCATTCTAGTCCCTGAATGTGAAAGGTAAGTAAGAATGTAATGGATGGAGGAAATATTGTTCCACAGTAGTAAGCTACAGTTAAAAGGGAGTAAAAAATGCTGGTGTACTATTATTGCACAATAGAGTGATTATAGAGAGGAATAAAATACAATGCATTTAAGAAACAGAAGAAAGGATTTTGATTATTTTGAACATATAGAAATTACAAATGCTTGAGAAGATCAATATGTTTAATCTGATTTGAGCATTATATAATATATTCACAGAATGACATGCATGGTATGTCCTTAATATGTAAAGGTTTTTGTGTTTTAATAAAATCATTTTTATATAAATATAAAGGAAAAATAAGAACGTTACAAATGAGTATACAAATAACAGGAAAAAATTAGCTTTGATTCTAGGTAACAGGGAGAGGCTTTAGAAAACTTTGGGAGGAGAGGAAGGGTGGATTGATAGATAATAAGCAAGGAAAAAGGTGCAGCTGGCTCTGTTGTAGACTGATCTTCAAAAATTGCAGTGTTAATATTTAATTTTAAATGGAGAGTTTATTCCAAAGACACATTCATATTTGATTATAAGTATTAAAATATATATTACAACATTAATTTAAAGTGATCTTTACATTATCTATTTAAAATTATTTTGGTGCCCTGGCTTTCTTCTATAATTAAGAACTAACCAAATTTATCATTAATTTAAATAAAATTATTGCCAAAGAAGTGAATTATTTTTCTGTCACATGTGATAGAATAAAAAATAAATAAACTTGTCAAATTTCATTGTAAGAAGATTTACTACAAGTTCAGATATAGAAGTATATAATTTCTGGAGCTGGAGAGATGGCTCAGTGGTTAAGCCATTGAACTGATTGTTCTTTCAGAAGACCCAGGTTCAAATCCCAGCACCCACATGGCAGCTAACAACTATCCATAACTCCAGTTCCAGGGGATCTGACAGCCTCTTCTGTCCTCTGTGGGCATTGCACAACACAGGTGCATTTACCTACATGCAGGCAATACATGCATACACATAAAAGTATAAAAATAATAAAATGTTTTAAAAAATAAAAAAGAAGTATGTAGTTTCTTCAATATGTAGTATTTGTTTTAGGAACAACATGAACAGTGGTGTAAAATTTTGTGATACAGATAAATAAGCATATGTACATATTACATATATTATTGCTGAGTCAGCTAATTTCACTTCATTTCTGGATGCAGGATACATTGTTTCCAATTTGTGGTGAACGTGTGCCAAAATATTTTTATTTAGCTTTAAAATATCTCTTGATAATTCTAAGAGCAGCACGCCACAGTTTAATTTGTGTATTTCTTTTCTCATGAGTAATTTCACCTTATTCTATCTTAAACATGGAGGGCTTGTGGTCTAAGTTAGAACTAATTGCATGTAATAGCTATGATTTAATGGGTCACATTTTCAGGAGTTCTCAGAGAGTTGTATATGCCTATTGTGAAAATTGGGGAATGTGTGACTTTTCTGAATATCAATCTTCATTTCAACGGAGGAGATATTCAAGAGTGGTCCCTTGCTAGCAACTATTCCATTATGAGACTATTTCAGTAGACCAAGACTTTACAAAGTCTTGGTAATTTTGACCTGCAAAAATTTATGTTGAAATCTTAGGTCACAAAATTAAAATATCAAGTTGACTTTTGCTACGGCACCTATATATCCACTAGCTACCCACAGAGAAAAGAAATGGTTGGATTAAGATAGATATTAAGGATCTTTAGGTTTTGAAGATAGGTCAAGGTATAAAATATAATCTCTCTTATCCAAAACACAATTACTGTGTTCGTTTATAAGCTGTTTTACATTCCATTTTGGAACTTTCAATATTGTACTCACATCTTCTTAAAAAGCATATTTGCTTTCTAATACTTAAGCACTGCATTTTTCTTCAGTGTGTTTTGCCGGGATTCTACTTTCTATGTATAGATAAAGTCATTCAATCTTAAATAAAAAACTCGCTTTGAAAATTTTCAGTCTTTGGGCAGCAGCTTCCTTAGTCCACACAGACTAACTGATTCAGTAGAAAGCTCGGGTATTTTAAATGGTCCTTTATGGTTCAAGAGTCTGTCTTTCTTACTTAGTAAGTAAAAATAACATGTAACTGCATTTGGACAGATTTCCCCAGACATAAGTCATAGGAAATACAGAGAACACCGAGGACCTTCCTTGCCCCCAATCTCTTTTATCTTATATAATCTTTTCAGGAAGCATGGTATCTCATGTCATATGTTTTCCTCTTCCATGTCACGGAGGGAGCTCCTTTAAGATAGAGATCACCCATCCCCAGACCTCTGACCAGCAAAGGCAAATGATGAGTTTAGACTGCAGGTGAGAGAAGTTCCTAACATCAAAGGAGACTTCAGAGAAAAACACAGCTTGGGAATTCCAAAGTCAGTCAGCATCTTAGCATTTTACCTTCTCTTTCTCTCATCATGCACAGAGGCTCCCTCTCCTCTCCCTCTCCCCCTCCCTCCTCTCCCTCTCCCTCTCCCTCTCCCTCTTCCTGTCTCCGTCTCCCTCTCCTGTGTGTTATATGTGTATGTGTGTTTGTATCTGTGGTATGTATAGTTTGTATGTGTGTGTATTTACGTGTACATATGTATGGGTATGTGCCCCTCACTCCATGTTCACCTCCACCACCTGCCCTTCCTAAAACCTTTTGCTAAAGTTGCAGCCTTGAAAGACTTCCCAAGGGGCTGCCCACATTTCTACAACTGCACTCTTCCAAAACTAAACACTGGATCCAGGACTTCACATGTTGGATCTAGGGCTTCACATATTCTAAATAAGCACCCTGCCTTGAACCCTTTATTTTACTTCTTTTCTCAATACAGGATCTCACTAAATTTCCCAAGCTCACCTTTATCCTTCCTTGCCTAATATATTCAGTACATGAGATTTAAATATGCATTACAATCCCTAGCTCACTCTCAAATTTAGTCCTAATTGGGGGGGAGGTGATTCAATGATTGTTTAGTATCTTGTTCTTTTTTATTTTTCCTTATCCTCTAAAATCCTAAAATGCCACTCATGTTTTTCTTGCCTTTTAGTTAGCATCTTTAGTTCACTATCTCTGAGCTCATTTTTGGTGTTAGTATTTTGTATCAAGATGGGGTGAGATAAATGGGAGAAAAATACCTGGAAAGATTCAAAATATTTAGCAAATCAAAATAGAAATATCAAGAAATGAAAAGTAGGATTGTAAAGGATTCGATATCAGCAAACTTTAGGGTTTTTGATTTCAAAAACTGGAAGGATGTTTACATTCACTAGAACAGAAAATATCAGAAAAAGTGCATGTTTATAGTACAGAATAGAAATCTAGGAATTTTTGTTTGAACATGTTGAATTTGAGTTATTTGGAGAGGATGTCAAATAAGTCTTGAAAACCTTGACTTATAGCTCAGAGTATGGTCAATAAACATAATTAATTAGCCAACCAATTAACTAGTTGAAAAGACCAGTATGACATTTTAATTAAGGTATTGATAATGTTTACCGTTGCTAATTTATAAGACTTTACCATGGTTGGGGCTACAAAGTTGGCTAAAGCTATTCCACCTTTCTAACAGCTCACAGTCTGTTCAGAATAGACAAATAGACAAGCACACAGATACACAGAACACACGCACACACACATATACGCACTCATACACACAAACTAACAAGTATTTTTTTTTCTATACAGGAAGAATGGATTAAATGGCATGAGACTACTTGGAAGAATGAAAATTATTGACGGATGAAGTCTGAGATTTGTGAAAAGAAAATGTAACAGAATTTATGAAACTGTAGGTCTGTCTGCAGGTATATTGAGCAATATCATTCCTAATTGAACAGAACGTGCGAATTGTCAAAGGCACTAAACTTTACAGCCTACTTGAGACTAGCAATTGGTCCCTTGTGAGAGGAATATAGTCAGCAGAGTGAAGTCTTTCTTGCAATTCTGATTTCTGGGAAGAAGAATCTTAGAAATCACTGCTGATCACTTCCGTTTCCCATGATCTAACATTTTGTAATTTAACCACTTCTCTCATGATAACAAAATTATGTTGATGTACTGCTAGACTCAATTACATTGTTTAGTGTCTTTGTAAACAGTCTATGGCTTTAGGATGCCTGAATATATGTGATACTAAATTCCAATTTAGTGTTTAGGGGAGATTCTTATGATAGTGCACCTTCTCAAGAGGGAATCTCTGTATCCCTGATACTATAAAGCAGACAGACATGCATTCAGAGGATGGTTCCAGTACTAATTGCTACTTGCTAAAAACAGGTAATTGTATAGCTCTTGTTCCAGAATTGGGGATTATCTTTTGAGTTTCCACTCAAATATAGTGAATGAAACCTTTTATTTGGTTTGATTGCAAATGAAAAGAAGATGTTTGAAGAACACTTAGGATGCATGTTCACGTAATGTACTGCATCTGAGTACCAGAGACAGTAAGAAACAAAAGGCTGATAAATTAAGAAACAGCAAAGGAAAGGTAGAAACACTCTCTGACTCACTGATTTTGAATAAAAAGCACATTCACTCTGACAATAGATAATAATCAAGATAAATAAAACAAGAAATTCAGATTAAAAATAAAAAAGTAACACAATGTTATGATGAAACATAATCTAAATACATAGTTGATACTAACCATGTTGCCAAATATGGATGAAATCATAGTGCAAGATTAGCAATCACACTAAGAAATAGTCACAGAAATGAAAGAACAGTTAGTAGCATTGATTTTCCCTTTCTTGATTTAAATTTTAAAAAATTATAAAGACTGAATGTTACATAAATTCGGTCTCTCTGGAAGAACCTGAATAATTAGGAAGTGAAAGGATAACATTCTGGTCTCTTAACAGGTTAGAGACTAGAGACTATTAAAATTGACAAATCACCAGCTCTAAGCACCATATATCAAGGAAGTAAGAATGGAAACCAGAGAAACTTTAGATATTACTTTTTTCCTAAGTATGTTTAATTCAGGAAATATCCCAGGTGAAGATTCTGCAGTAACATAATGCGTGCGTTTAATTGACAACCAGAGCAAAAAGCGAGTGCACAGCAGGAAGGGGAACACCGGCCCTGGAGTGTGAGATGATCTGATGATTTATGTGGCTAAGATAAGAAACCCCGGCATGCTTCTGAAGAAACTCATTCAGAAGAAGACAGTGGACGATGAGCACTTTAGATGGCCTATTCTGCCTCTTATTTTGGAGCCAGTGGTAGACAACCCAGTTTCTCAGAAATATTTTTAAAATGTTGAGTGGGGTATAAAACAACCAAAATAGCGTGTTTACTTAGTGATGATGGTTCTTACTACACATTAATTATGCCCACCATAATAAAGTTTTTAGCTTTGAATTCTTTTGTTAATTTTTTCATTTAAAAATCATTGACATGTGAGGTAGGAGGGATGACTCGCTCAGTAGTTAAGAATGCTTCTTTCCTTTCAGAAGACCTGACTTCAGGCTCAGTACCCATGCTGGGCTGCTCACTACCACCTGTAACTTTAGTTCCAGGAGAATCAAGTACCTCTGGTCTTCTGGGCAACTGCACTCATGAGCACATACTCACACATGTGCACAGTCACACATACTATTTTAAAATAGTAAAAATAGGGGCGGAAGAGGTGGCTCAGTAGTTGAGAGCACTGGATGCTCTTACAGAGGACATGGGTTCAGCTCCTAGCACCCACATGACAGCTAAAATACATTTGCAACTCCAGTTTCAGGGGATCCAATGCCATCTTCTGGCCTCTTTGGGCATTGCACATATGGATGCACTTACACGCACGCAGGCAAAACACTTGTACACACACACACACACACAATAAATAAGTTAAAAATTATAGAAATTAAATTTAAATATTCAGAGGTATTTGATAAGCCATAGAGCATTCGTTTCGGAGTTCTTTGTATATTAATTTTTCCGCTAAGTCCTTTCAGTGGCTCTTTTTGGCAGTGTGAAGTGGTGGGAAATCACTGATGTCACTGGTACTGTTGTAAACGGCTATGATATTTTGGCAACACTACAGCTAAGAGTTGAGGGTCAGCACAGTACAACATAAACCGTCACTTAAGTTTTCTTCAGGATATACAAGTTTCTTCCACCATAATTTTAGTGGCTTTGTGCTATCTCCAGTCAAGTTACAAAGAGCACATTTAAGAAGACACAGGAAGAATTTTCTAACATAAGTGCCTGTGCATGGAAGCTCCTTGTTGAAGAAAAGTGATATTTTTCCTCTAGGAAGGAACAGGGATGATATTTTAAATAATCTTATTTTTAAATTTTATTCATTTTAATTAATAAATACCAATTTATGCTTGAGAATTTCTAAGAACATGGGTTTCAAATGTTATTACTGTGAAACAACCAATGACACAACATGATAGGTATGTTAATTAATTATTAAATCTCATAGTGTATACACACAAGAAAACATATATTTCATATCTTGAAGCTCAATAGATCTCCAGAACTTATTCCTTCTGCTTAAATGAAACTGTACATCTTTGAGCCAATATCTTTCCACTCCTCCTGCCCCTTTGAACTTATGCTTAGTATTAGAATACAGTCTCAGATAAAATAGTTATGATGTGTTCTGCTGCTAAGATGGTACCAAGAGTTTCTCTGGACCCCCTAATAGTGATACTGGAGGCTACAGTGCACATGAGTTTATTATTTATGCTGATTTCCTCTTCAAAAATAACATTCAATAAGCTGTTTTCACTTTAAAATATATTAGAAATGAGAACTGTGATCTAAATGTGATAGATACTAGATCCCTAAGTATGAGCTTCTAAAAATGCATTTTTCTCCTGTTGTCCCATGTCACATTTTAAAACTTTGTCAAATTTGGAGGCATAAAGGTAGAAATGGACTGATACATCTAGGACTTACTGTTCACATGAATAATAATGATCATCATCATAATAACAGGGATGCATCATCAAGCACTTCTGTGTAAGAGGAACTGTGCCAGGCTCATAACACTTGCAAAGCTATGCCACCGACATATAAATATTCTTATTGAGGAAAATTAAGTCTTCAAGACATTAATTGACTTGTCTAGAATTGGCATTTGCATCAAGATCTATCTCCACTGATTTTCAATACAGATTTCAGACATTTAAAGATGTTAGATGATAGAAACATAGCTATACCCTGTGTGAAACCAGTAGATTTTATCAAAGCCTGGTAAGATGACATTAATTTCCGTCAGTGCCTCTAGTATAGAATTTGTTAATGATTAAACTTGATTGAACTGCTGGTTGCTGATACATGTCAAATACACTCACCAAAGACATATATAATTAAATTTCATGTATAATCTAAATGTAAATTTCTAATTTCTAATTTTAATTAGAAAAAATGCTTGAATACTCATATTTGACTCACTCCTATTTATCAGAAAAGAAAATCAATGCAAGGAGACATGGTCATATAACTCAAATAAAATCAGTGGCTATTGCCTTGAGTTTTCCTAGAGAGGGTGCAAGTATTTCTGTTTCAATATGATACATGTATTCTTGTTAAACCCTTCTGAAGATAACAATAAAATGTGAAATACCATGAATTACAGAAGAAATAAGGATGAGGACAAACCACCAATAACTGATGTAAATATGAACAAAGATTTCTAACAAAACAACTGGTAACTTGAAGGATTACTTGAGTAATGTAAGGAGGCAGGTCTAGACATCAATGAAATGGATACATGTGGGGATACATGGTAGGGGAGAATGGCTGTCTTTTGGGCATGGGACTGCAGTGAAATTTTAAACAGTACTGTGGCTTCCCTTTAGAAGGTCATAACAGTGACAGGTGTCAGGAGCCTAGAGTAGGAATGAGCTGGTCAGAGGCTCATTGTTTTGCTCTCACTATTCCAGTTCCCTTTGTCTAGAAGAAACCATTAGTGAACCAAATCCACATTTCTGTTCTATTGCTGTTGTTGCTGCATTGGCTAATCATATAACTACCTAGTATTTCAGGTGGTGTGGTATAGTAGTGTAATTTACCTTTGTTAACCATACTTAGCTCCCTTTCTTCTGCATAGTTTTGGGTTAAGCTTCCTTAAACATTTTCCTTTTGATTGCTACACTCTTATTCGGTGTAGCATTTTCTGTCAGGGTATCTCATTGTCACGCTTTACAGAAGAAAAAGATTAGTTTCTTGAATCCTGAGACTCTGTTAGTCTGACTTAGAAAGCTGTCTACAATTTCAACAGTTCTTAATGACCCATCTTTGTTTGGCTTTCATAGAAATGGGGAATTCACTGACTACTACAATGAGTTATTCTGTCTCATACTTATGAAACCTAAAACCTGGGGCTTGTGAAATGACTCAGAGGGTGAAACCCTTGCCATGATGCAGGTGTAAGGACTGGAGTTCAGTTGCCCAGCACCCACATAAATGGTGAATGGATATACCAGCCTCCTATAATGCTAGCACCTAGGAGTCAGAGAAAGGGGACTCATAGGCAAGTTTCCTCACTCTATACGGTGGATAACAATAAAAGAAGATGCTTGATATCAAGCTCCAGTCTCCACATGCACACACAAACAATGTAAGGTCATTAAATTTTTAATATTTGGAGAAGATATGCATGGGTCTTAAATTTAAGAATAAATTGAACTAAAGAAAATTCTTTTTAAAAATATTTTGCTTTTATTATTTTTAATTTATGCTTATAAGGGTATTGCCTATGTGACAATTATTAGTCACCCCTGTGGGTGCTTGGAATTGAACCTGGGTCCACTGCAAGATCATCCAGTTCTCTTAACCACTGAGCACTTTCTCCAGCCCCAGTAAATTCTTTTTATAATTATTAGTTAAATATATTTAGATGTATTCAGATAAATTTCATAGAATGATCAATGGCTCCAAGAAACATCATTTTGGATGTAATAATTTACAGCAGAACTAGAAGAGAGGCTGACAAGGCAAAATAAAAGTTTAAGTGTGTTGCTGTAGGATAAATGAGTTTTTTAACCTTTAAGCAATTAATGATGAATTTTTGCACAAAGATGTCAAAAGAAAAGCTAATTGATAATTGCATGTAATTTTATACCTGCTTGTAAATGGATGGATTTAAATTCAACATACTAAATGATTTAAATATTTTGTAACTTATTTAGGGTAATGCTGTTCTTTGAGTATTTCATATTCTGTTTTGGATTACCATAATCTATTATACATCACATACAGGCATTAACTCATTAGTAAAAATAGCTCAAGAAATCATTTTTCTTAACATTAGACATATTTTCTGAAAAGGAAATCATTTTAGACATTTTTACTAGCAAGTCAAAAGAAGTTAGAGAGAGAAGAAAACACGGAATTATTTATTTAAGGATTATGTTCTCTAAAAAACTAAAGGACTATGTAATGAAAAGATATTAATATTGTTACCATGACTGATAATCTTCAAGTGTCTGAAATACAAGTGATGAAGATTTGCTGCAGATAATGAGGGAATATCATCTGTCAGTAAAAAGCAAATTTTCTGGACAGGTAGCAAGGAAACCAATATATTTCTATGATTAAGATATATAAGATTAAGATATATAACCTAGGAAATAATCCGGGATACCAGGCATGAAGTTCGCCAAAAAAACTGGCTTTTAGCAATAATATGTTACAGAGGAAATAAAATACAAAGAACTCAGTGAAAGAAAAATGTGTAGTAATATATACATTGAGAGTGTAGCATTTCAAAAATGCCAGGATTCAGCTACTGAGATGACTTTCTTCTTCATAGCCTCTTTTCATTTATATATTTATTATTTTAAATTATGTGTATGTACATATGCCTATCTATGAGTATGTGCATGTGATTGCAGTAACAGCAAAGGCCAGAGGAATTGGATTCCCCTGGAGCTGGAATTACAGGCTGTTGGGAGCAGCCTGATATGGAGGCTCAGAATTAAACTCGGGTCCTTTGGTCCTCTGTAAGAACAATACATGCTCCGAACCACTAGGTCATCTTTCCATTCCCCCATAGCCTCTTTTCTAAACCCACAGCAGATATGTTTTCTATCAACATTCTTGATCAATCTTATTGAATTTTTGAGAATTGATACAACGTATTTTAATCATTGAGACCTCTCTTATCCCCTCTCCTTATCCCCTGCCTGATTTTGTGCATGGCCCGTTCATTAAAAAAAAAAAATCCTAAATATTACCAATAGTAAATTTACTGGCAACCTAACAGTGCCTAAGTATGTTTAAAATATTGTGTTAGAAATTAGTTTATTCCAACAAAGACACTGTGTTCTAGAAAGCATGGGATTCTCTTTCTTACTTTACCTTGCCAGTAAACTAGGACAGTGATGGAGCATAAAGATTCAACAACTAATAGTCAAAACGAAATGACGCCTGCATTACATGACTTTTACTTTCACTGTCACATCGGTTCTCCTCTCTTGTCCTTTCAGCGGGCATTTATCAAGTTTTAGGGGCAGAGATACTACATGTTTCTTAAAACAGATTGAAGATGGTCATCGTGAATATAAATGTACATGAAGGAGAGTTTGTGGGAAAATTTACAGGAGATCAAGTGTCAAAACATGGGGGTTTGAGGAAGAGCGTATTGAAAAAGCTTTAAGGCTGCTGGGGTTTATGTGGGAATGAGAAGGGCAAGAACCAAAGAAATAGCATAGAGCGTTTGTATGCGACATTGAGAGTCTGTGCTTGATGTTTAGAATAATGGGAGGCTTTTGGTGACTTCTCAGTGGAAAGAGATCGAGAACAGAATATATTTGTATGAATTTATAAACAAAGAACTTAATATAAAAATTCAATCAGGGAAAGTACTCTGTGTTTTGAAACATACATTGATGAAGGCTCATAGCCTTCTGTGTCTTCAAATTTAGAGAAAATAATGAAATGATTGTTTAAAGCATAGGAGTTATTGTCACCTCACAATCATGAGAAGAGGGGTGCCTTGAAATTTTGTCCTCCACCCCACACAAGGCGGTATTTTATTTAGGCAAAGTTTTAACTCTGAGTGACAAGAAGTACAACTCAGTTTAGAAGCATAAACAGTAGCATGTGCCTTGGCATGTGGGTAATGCACAAAGAAACACTTCTGTGACAGAAAATTAGTACAAGAAACTCAAATCTGTTTTCTGGTTCAAAGCGGGAAGATCACTGAAGGTATCTTTAAATTGCAATGAAGTTTAGAAGCTGAGTAAATTGTACCAAAAACCAAGCTTTTAGGAGACAGCAACAGTGTTTTGAAGGCCACTTGGTGACCCTAGAAAAATATAGAAGCAATTAGAATTTCTTCAGAACTCAGGAAATAGTACTTTTGATATTTGTTGCTTAAAAATTCTTCAAACCCCTTGAATGAATTCACAAGAATTTTTAAACATACATTGTTTAAAAATACCAAGGTTAATGGGAATTACCCCTTAGATCCAGATATGATTCAAAAGAACAAATATTATAGAAATATGGGCTGCACAAAGTAATGATTTAGAAGCAAGCTTTTAAAAAGTGAATATATGAAGAATTTATTAAATCATACACTTACTATAGACAGACTTGGCAATACAACTTCTGGTAAAAGGATGTCAGAGGTTTCAATATAAAGCTCCTCTTAGAAGTAGTTATTGTATAAAATTAGCTGTCCACATCTTTGGCATCTCATACCATCTGGCAGACACGTAGCTGTCCAGATGTCCCATGTCTTCATACAGAGTTTAGAGTCATTGGGTATCAAATGAAGCACCATAAATATCTCGTTCTGTAGAAAAGTAACATTACTAGCCACAGAATCAATTTACTCTATATTATCAGCTCAAATAAGACATTTTTTATCAGTTACACTCACTGCACTATAATCAAGCCCTTCACACATGGAAGAGGTATATATTTTCAAAATTTACTTCTAGATTGACTCTCCACTCTTAATTTCTTGCAATGTGATTGGGAGAAAGCGTACTGAGCATCTGCTTTTGATCAGATTTGCCCAATGGGAAATGATTAGAGGAAAGCAGAGTGTGCACATTTACTCCTTCCCTTTTGTCTTTATGCAGAGTTCCAGTTTACTTTGGTAAAGCTTGTCTCAGAGCATCATTTCTCCACTTAGGTAGCTGTCAATCCCTTTTGGTAAACTTGGAATACAGTTACTCTCTTATGCCAGAAGCTTTGAGTTATCCCTCCCATTCCATGATTTTCCTTGCTTTCTTTTATGGTGGTAAATAATTTGTTCATTGTCTTTGTTTGAACTTGTCATCTGTACCCTTCCAGAACTGTGGTTATGAGGTGTCATCTGACTGAAAAATATTTAGATTGTGGCAAAGATTTTTGCATGTGATTTGAACTTCTTTATTTAAAGTTGTAATGATTTTACATTTCATTTTCTTAAATAATATTTTATTTATCTTTGAGAATTTGTACAATGTGCTTTGATCATATTTGGAAGCCCCCTCCCTCATTTCCTCTTGGATACACTGACCATGCTCCAGGGGATAGATCTACAGCCAAGACTATTTAGCCAAGACACATTAGACTCCATAGGCCCTAAGAAAAAATAATTTAACATTTTACTTTGACAAACACCCCCAAATGATGATATCTGTATACCAGATATTATTTTCCATCCACTTTCTTGTGATAGTACGATCTAAGTTGTAACAAAAGAGAAAATGTAAATGCAAGGGAAAAAACAATGGTTTAAGGATGACAAAAGCTTATTTTTCCCTTATGTAACAGTAAAATTAACTGCCATCTACTGGTCCTGACAAACGGCTCTGTTAGCCATGTAAGCATTGCTTCGTTTTTGAGATTCAAAGTGGTTGCTCACAATGATGGTTTATCATTTGTGTTCTAGGCAGTGAAGAAATGGAAATGAGAAGTGTGCATAGCCATTTACCAAGATGCCATAGATATAGGACAGCATGTCAGCGGGAAAACGGGGTAGGCTCCAAGTTGCGTTGTGATGGTGACACTAGGTGTGGACCAGGCCCCTCCCAATCTTTGAATTTCTTCACCATGTAAGACCTATGTAAGTCTGACATGCTTCACTCAGAATAATTAGAGTGAGTTCTAAGTGGGTCATTCTTCAGAATAACATTCTTCAGCTTTGGGAATCTACTTTCATTCTTTCTCATCTCTTACCACACACACTTTGCACTCAAGCTTGGCTGCCTGCTAATTTTGGATCAAGCATATGCAGAGCCTCCAAATTTTTCTTTTACGTACTTAAAATTTCAGTAACTCAAACAACTAGGTGGTTTATTTTGTTCATTATTTGTAGTTGTTGGTGATGGTAGTGAATTGGAAAAAGACCTCACTCACGTTCATCTATTCTTCTACTGAGCTACCTGTCATTCCCATATTTTCTTCATTTAACAACAGCTCTATGACGCTTTAGTTTCAGTAAGGTAATGAAACAAACAGCCTGACATCCTGTCTAGTCATTATGAGCCTAAATTCTGAAAAGCATGGAATATAACAATTGTGTGCATTTTAGAAGCTTCATACCTATGAGCTCATAGCTTCCCTGTATATTTGGCACAGATTTGAATGGTATTATGTCATTTTTTTCAATAACTTTACTCATACTGAGAAAAACTCCACATCATAAAGAATTAAGTTCCAAGAGATTTCCACAATTGTTGTTTGAACTCAAAGAGCATTATTTCATAGAAACAATGTAATTTTCCCAAAGAGTTATGGCTAATCCATAGCATAAATAGTGTGTAGCTCTAGCTTTAATTGTGTATCTTAGAAGTAGGGTATCATTGAATAAATGATATGATGAGATGAAAGAGGGTTTCCTTTTGTTGAACAAAAACAAACTAAAATTACTTTATGACTTCTTCCATATCACACGCATTTCACAGGTATTCTATATGCTAATATTTTGAGACCACTTATAGCAAAAAGGCAAAAGTAAAATAACTGAGGCCAAACTACTAAATTTTTACAATCCACTCTGATTAGCTATACTTGTTACATCAGATTCACTCAATATCTGTTAACTTCTGACAGTAAGAAGAATGTCACATGACTGAACAAATTTATCTATGTGTAAACAAAAAGATAAGGCCTTAACATTGGCAGAGATAGTCCTGATTCTTAAAGGATAAGAATTTTATCAAGAATATTTTTATTTAGCACAATTTTAACAAAGGTGGCAAGGAGGTTAAATGAAATCGGGACGTACGCAGACCAGAAGTTACCATTTGATAGAGTTATGCTTGACAAATATCTGCTCTGCTCTCTTTACTTTTTTTTTTTTTTCTCGGTGGGGGCTCCTTCTGTCCCTGCTTCATAGCCATTAATTCAATGGTGTTTTTCAATTGTTCCACTAGCAATTGCATCAGTGGGCAAGAATGGCTAGCCTTTACATGGGGGTATTTTTCACATTATTACATCAATAACTGGATTGTAATCCAGCTACATCATACCTTATATTTCCTTGTCTCTTCCCATAGGACTAGCCAATCACAATTGATAGGAGACAGTTAGTAAAGTTTTATCACAAGATTAAGCTCAAATATCTAGGCTCTGTTTTTCATTAAACTATCTACTTCCTTCCTATATTATCCAGAATTCAATAATGGGCAGATGGTTCTAATGTGTTAAGTATTTTCTACTTCTAGCTACATATTATACAGCAATCTGTAAAACATAAAGAAACAGAGGCTTTTAGGCCACTGGAAACTTGCTTATATGAACTTGAATTTGCAGCAATGCTGACAGCATGCACATGACCCAAGCCTATTCAATCAGATAAAAACCCAGCATAGAATGGGGGAAATAGACAGCAGGCCCCAAACCTGGCCAAGGAACTATTGGTAAATGGTAAGAGCAGAGTAAGGAAGAACAGATCTCCTTTAAAGGACTGGGGAGTAGTGACTCTAAATAGGCTGACTACACTCCAGAGGATGAACTTGCACTGACAGACACCTGGATAGAAAGGCGTGACCAAATAAGACAACATATATGACAGAATACCTGTAATCTGGTGGTGGTGGGATTATGAGGGTCAGGGAGGGGGGAAGGGGTCTAAATTTGATTATGATGTATTACATGAAATGCACAAAAAATCAGTAAAAATATTAAAAATGAAAAAAGAAAAAGAAAACAAAACCCGGTTTTGAGCACAGCTCTGTTTTGGATGTGCCTTTTGTTTTGTTTTGTTTGTTTGATTCCTCTTTCTTTAACGCATCATCACTAGGAACTGTGGGTGTGTATGCTGAAGAATGGGGTACTACTGGAAGAGGGAAGGTGATGAGAATAAACAAGTTAGTTCCATGTGCTGGAACTACAACAATGGAACCTGTATCTCACATCGGATATGCAAATAGCAAGGGCCCCTTATTCCCACCAGGGAGCCCCTGGGCAGTTACAATGAGTAGCTGACACAAGGGTTCCCTCTGGGTTTCCCCTTACACTCACAAGCTGTAGATTGTCATTTTGTGGTGACAGGATCATCTTCTTTTCCATTTTAAGAGTGTTCTTGGTATTTATTTATTTTGGATATCATTATGAAGAAGATATTTGGGATGGGGTTGCTTAACAGTAGGGAAAAAGGGGTTTGAGTAATTCTACTGTTGAAGAATCACTTCTTAGGCTGGAAAGATGGCTCGGTCATTAATAGCATGAATAGCTTTTGCAGAGGACCTGGGTTTGATTGCCAGCACCCATGTGGTGGCTAACAGCCTTCCCTAATTACAGTTCTGGGGAATCCAATGTCTTTTTCTGGCCTCCATGGGCATTGCATGTATATGATGCAATTATATACATGCAGGCAAAACAGTCATAAAATAAATAATAAATAAATAAATAAATAAATAAATAAAAATAAATTCATACATACACAATTTTTGAAAGAATTCACCCATTTTTCCCCCTTTTCCAGATTAACCCTTCTTTCCCTCTCTTTCTTCTCCACCTGTACCTCCCTTTTTCCTTACTTTTTTAATGAATCTTTTCTGAGTACCTGTTTCCTATCATGACTTCTGCCAAGTACTGCATACCTAAATTAAGAAGTCAGAGCTCTGATTCATTCAAGTCTTTAAAACTGTTACATTCCAACTAGGGAGCAGTCACCTGCATAACTAGGGAATTCATAACAAAATTAGATTTTATGAGTATTTTTTTCCAAGGAAGAAAAAATTCTTTTGCCCAATTTGCTGCTGGATTGAATTTCATGTAAAAGGATGTCCAAGCTGAAGTATGATGAGAGTTTTCAATGCAGAAACAAAGGGCAGGAGGATATTCTCATTATTAATAACAGCGATGTAAGTGATATAAAGTAGGGAGAAAAGCTCACACTAAAATTTAAAAACAGAAAATGTGGGTATAAGGCATGGAGCAACTACTTGATGGGCATTGAGCAATATACAGACAGGTAAGAGAGACTCTGTGCACCATATATAAGCATTTAGTACTTGTAGTTAAAAAAAAAGAACTGGCTGGGTGTGGTGGCCCACGCCTTTAATCCCAGCACTTGGGAAGCAGAGTCAGGTGGATCTCTGTGAGTTCGAGGCCAGCCTAGTCTACATAGTGAGTTCCAGGTCATCTGGGGCTACAGGGAAACCCTGTCTCAAAAAGACCAAAAAAAAAAAAAAAACTATTTTGAAGACTGATTCTGAAATAATTACATTTTCACTAACTGTTAGGGAGATTATGTGGCAGCAGTGAAGACAGTGTACAGAGGCTTCTTGATTCAGAAAGGGGTTGATTACTTTTGTGCAAACCAGTCCCATATTGTAAATAATCAGGTCATGCCCCCCACATCATAGCTTAACAGAAGTGCACACATTCTGAAGAGATTGTTTTGTGTTTCCATTGCTAATGGAGAGCTGTTTGTTGTCAAAGCCTAGCATTGTTAGGGTGTACCACTGTGCACCTTGATAGTCCCAGGGATGGACGAAAATTCAGAATTCCAAGTAGGGGTTTTACTGAATGAATAATGCTTTCATACTAGCATAAAGTCAAAGAATCTTGAGATGATCGACTATAAATCAGAAACATGAAAATATGGCATAAAGTAGGCACCAACTCTTGTCACTGGTTTAGATGAAGGTCTGAGCCAGAGCAGTAAAAAAGGATTGTAGGGGAAATGCATATTTAAGTCAGGTCAATGGTGCAGATGGAGGCACTGGGGATTGTTTGGATATGATCTTTGGGCAAGGAAGGGGTTTGGATAACTCCTGAACTAAGATTTAAGATGACCCTAGTTTTTCCATTTGTCAGTTTCCTCCCGAATGTGAAAATGCAATTTACACAGAATACTTGTAAAAATTTTAGAATTCTAGACCTCCATTTTTATGTCCCTGGGTAAACTCATTTTCTATATGCAAAGGAAAGGGCAGAACCATTAGTTAACATAGGCCATATAGTTAGACTACATTTTTAATACCAAGATGATGTTCAGAAAACTTAGGACTGAAATGAATAATTCAATTGGAATATGTGTTTTTCTTCAGTATTAGAGTCATTTTTTGGAGGTCTGATCAGACCAGCACTTAGCAAGGCATGAAAATATATAAGTAACTACAGTGTATGGAAAAATCTATTTGGTAAGATTACTTTTATTTATATCTCTCTTTATTATAATTGTCAAGCAAGTTGATAGGCATGGGTAGAGAACTGTACAAAGAAACAGAAGAATATCTTACTTTCAAGTACCTTATGTTCCAACAAGTTCATAATCAAGTTGCTTTTGCTTTAATCATTTTAAAATACACGCATTGGATCTTTTATATATAAATATATAAAAAATATGTATACATAAATATGGACAAGTTATATGTCTCTAAATAGATGCATAAAAAATTGACTAAGCTATTATTTTTTATTTATTATTTTTATTTTATGTGTATGTGTGTATTGCCTGCATGTATGTGAGTGCACCTGTGTCGTGCAATGCAGCGGAGGTCAGAAGAGGGCTTCGGATTCCCTTGGAACTGGAGTTAAGGATGGTTTGTAACCACCATGTGGGTGCTGGGGATTGAACCTGGGTCCTCTGCAACATTATTTTTTAAAGATTTTTATTTTTAGGTGTGTGTGTGTGTATGTGTGTGTGTGTGTGTGTGTGTGTGTGTGTGTGTGTGAATTTGTGCCCTTGATTTCAGTGCCTGCAACAGCTAGAAGAGGGTTGGATGCTCTAGAGGTATAAGCAGTTAGTTGTGAACCATCAGATGTGGGTGCTATGAACTGGACTTAGGTTCTTTGCAAGAACAGTATGCAGTCTAAACTGATTATTCATTTCTGATCCCTAGTCTCTTATTGAAAAAATAATATTTTTTATTAATTCTTCCAGAATGTCATACAATTTATTTTAACCACATTCAATAACTCTCTCATCTTTTAACAGATCCATCCACACCCTCCTACCACTCTAACTTCCTGTCTTTTTTTTTTTTGAGTCCATCATGTCCAATTTGTGTTCCATAAATACTAGAGACAATCTCCTGGAAGATGGTCAATTTACTGTAGTTACACCCTAAAGTGGCTCTCCTTCTCTAAAATATCAAGGTTGCCAATAGCTCCTCAGCTAGCATGGTGCTTTTTGCCCACCTCCTCCCTCTAAGCTGGGATTTTGTCTGGCTTGAATTTGTGCAGGTCTTATGCATACTATCATAACCACTGTGAGTTCATATATGTAACTGCCTGCTATGTCCCCAAAATGGTGCTTTGCTGTAGTGATCCACTGCCTTTTATAATTATTCTGCCCTCTCTCCTGAGAATATTCCTGAGCCTTGTGTGTGTGTGTGTGTGTGTGTGTGTGTGTGTGTGTTATAGATAGTCCATCTAGAGCCCAGAAATCTGCAATCTCTTATTCTCTGCACATTGATCAATTGTAATTCTCTGTGTTAATCTTCATCTACTACAAAAATAAATGTCTTTGGTGACAGCTGAGAGATGTACTAATATATAGGTATAATGATAAGTCATTAAGAGTCAGGTTAGTACTATATCCATTTATCAGAACAATCATAACTGGGTCTCCCCTAGAGTCTATAATCTATCTGAGTTGATTATAACTTTGGCTCATGCATAAGAGTGCCAATGTGAGATAATCAACACATACTCTGTGGAGGGACATGCTTTACAGATGGAAGTGAGTCCTGTAATCCTCCCTGATTAACATGAAACAAAGTATTTTAATGATCTGAAATTAATTCCCAGTGCAGGTTTCTCCTTTGGAGACTTTTCTGTTAGGACACAGTGATGTCAATATTGTCATATAATATTTGTGTTAACATTTAAAGTGACAGAGAAATACACCTACATAGTCACAGGATAGAAAGTAATTATCTAGCTAGACCACAAACACGCTTTTGGTGTTTAAAATGCAGCTTTTACAATTGTGGAAATATGCTGCAGACATGAAAAAATGGTGAAAACATCAAAATAAGATGTCCAGTTCTTTAAAAGTATTTCCTTTATTCATCATTATTGTTGGAATAGGAATTTGTGGAGTACATAAAATGATCTGCTTTACTTTTTAGGGGAACAGATTTTTTTTGGTGACTTTCTGACTCGCAGCCAGTCTTTTTTTTTTTTTTTTTTGTCAAAATAGCAATGTTTTGTTGAGGATAAAAATAGTCTCATCTTTGCAAATGAAATGTCATTCAGAATTGCAGGTGACCAGTGCCACTGAAAATGTGAACTATTTATTATTAATGTCTGCAACAAAATCTGTGGTGCAAATATTTCAGAAGAGATTTTTATTGACACACAGATCCAAGTTATTAGAAAGCGACAGCAGAGCTCCTAAGAGGGCAGCAGATGCAGCTCCTTGAACATCAGATGCTAAGTTCAGGAAAGAATACTCCAGGGAAGGAGGGAGAAGGAGTCTGCAAAATGCATGCACAGGATTTTGGAAAGAGCAAGGAAGATGGGGCTGGAGAGATGACTGAGCAAATCAGAGTCCTTACTGCTCTTGCAGAGGACCAGGGTTCAGTTCCCAACATCCACATGGTGGCTAACAATCATTTGTAATGCCAGTTCCAGGAGATCTGATGCCCTCTTTCAGCCTCTGTGATCACTGCACGCACAAGATGTGCTTACATTGGTATAAGCAGAATAATCAGACACATAAAATAAAAATAATAAAGAAATCCAAAAAAGGAAAAGAGCAATGATCAGATGTTATGAAAAAATAAAATAATATAAAAGGACAAATGATAAAAAGAATCAAAAGGTAAAAAGAAACAGGTTTTTAAATATTTGTTGTAATTTAATAGACATATAGTTGTAGCTAAGCAGTCATTACTAAATTCCAAAGAAAATATCAAGTTCTGTGAAAATAATCTGATGGGAAAAAATCACAAAATTAAGACACAAAAGTTCCTCCAAATGCTAAGAAAGAGCAGTCAATTCACATAATTAGTGTTTGTTTTTATCTTTATCATTAGTATTTTAAAGTAAATTTACCTAAGATATAATTAGTTCATTAGAAATGCCTCCTTTATGTTTGAATTCTACCTAGGGAACCCTGATCCAGCGTTATCTGCAGGAGCTTCCCTTGTAGCCGGGTGGACAGCAGTGACCATCTGGTCACTGGACAGATGCCCAGGACAAGTCAGACTGTTGATACTTCGCTGCACATAACTATCCACTCAGTGGAGAGGGCTTATGTAATTTATAACCTAAAGAAAGACAATTACACACAGACACAAATACTAATACTACTAATAAAATTGTCAATCAAGCTATAATTGATATTAGTATTTTTAGGTGCCTCTGTCTTGTTATGTTCCAGCATAGACAGAATACATTATCTTGCATACATTCCACAAGCTTCACATATCCCTGTATTTACACAGAAGTGTGAAGATTCATTGAAGTTAATAATTATCCAGATACTAAGTCCAGCTAGGCACTTTATAAAATTTAACTTCATATGATAAATTTTTAATTGTTTACATCTTCTATAGTCTCTAAATTAAAAAATGCAGCCTTTGCCATATATTTGATTCCATAGAAAACTTACCTATTTTCCCTTCCTTGTTGAGGATCTGAAAATTCTTTACACCTTCACTGATAGATTTATTTCACATGATAGTAATAAATTTTTTGGTGTTTTTGAGAGAGGATTTTGCTATAGCCCCATCTGTCCTGAAACTCAGTATGGAGGCTGGCCTTGATCTCACAGAGATCTGCCTGCCTCTACCTCCAAAGTGCTGGGATTAAAGGCATGTGCCACCATGCTTTGCTCAACATTAATTAATATTTTATTAAGAATATATACGGTGAAGTTGGTAATGGTGGTTCGCACTCTAGAGACAGAGGCAGGCAGATCTCCCTGAGATTGAGGTCAGCCTAGTCTACATAGTGAGCTCCAAGCCAGCTGTGGCTGTAGGGAGACCCTATCTCAAAAAGACAAAAAAAAAAAAAAAAAAAAAAAAAAAAAAAAGAACAAACAAACAAACTGCAAATATATAAAGTGAAATGTGGAAAACTGTAATTTTGATGATGACCTTAGCACATGGAAAATACGGCTTGACATATTGAAATATTCAAATCTTCCATGAATAATTTACTGTTAATAATGCTTTCAATAAATATCACTAATAGTAAAATTTATATTTTACCTTCTGGGAATTCGACTCATATTTATGCAAGCACTGTTTTTACAAGTATACTAGAGGTAGAATCAACATGCTTTCTTATGACAAAAGAGACTGGGGAGTGCTTATCCCTATCTAGGAAGCCTATATCAAACATCTGCCTCTCAAGGCTCAGGGATCATTGAAGAAGAGGGAGCAGAAAGCTTGCAAGAGCTGGAAGTAATGGATAGCTACAAGGAAACAGAGTTCTCCACGGACAGCTGGACAGTTATCGCAGCATGCACAGATTCCACGTAACATCAACCAGCAAAAAATTCAAGCACCAAAGTGGGGAGTGAATGGGAAACACCAACCCTAGCTGAGGGACTGTTGGCAACTGATTGTTGCTGGGAAGAGAATCCGTCTTCTTTAAGGGTGTGACACTGGGTAGCTTAGTTAGATTTCAGCAGAAGGACCCACACTAAGGGACACCTGGGGACACAAGTTTGACTTGATAAATGAGAGCTATGTATCCATCTATATCTATCTACTCTGTGTGTGTGTGTGTGTGTGTGTGTGTGTGTGTGTGTGTGTGTGTGTGTGTATTAAATCAGATGGGTTAGTAAAGGCGATGTAGATATGGAGGGAACTCTAAATATGATCAAAATATATTGTATGAAGTTTGAAAAAGTTCAATAAAAATTAAAAATGAAGACTCTGAAAAGATGTTTTATTAAATAATATTCATGTGAAAGACTCAGTCAACAGTTTGCTCATGCTGAATGAACATTTACTGTAATGAGAAAAAAAATCTCAGAATATTTAGTAACCAAGTTATCACACTGTTCTTGCCATTTTAAATTAATCTTTGAGTTCTTTGAGTAAAGAAATTTAGAAATATCAGTAAGTCTGTTTTTCATGGGCATTTTCTAGATTCAGAATAAGCAAAGAAGCCATGGGTACAGAAAGCACAGGAGAATTTTTTTTTTTTTTTAATTACATTATCTAGGAGAACCTGTCTCAACATGTTCTCAGCAAATATTTTGTTGAACTGATAAACATTTTGTAATTGGGAGGCCTCACATGCCATTTGTTAGTCGGCTTTTCTCCTACTTTATAAAAATCAAAAGCGATGTTCAAGAATCAGAGAGGTTTTGTGACAGACCTTTTGAAGTCAGCTTCTCTCACCTTCATTAATAAACATTCAAGGAGAGACACTGGTTAGCGTCTTTGTTTTCTTTTAGCTATTTTCTGCCATGAATTCTCATCCCCAAAGACATAACCTTCTCTGTTTTAGAGGGTCTTTGTGGTTTCTCTTTACATCCTCATATGGAAATACTTGAACATCACTACTCTTAAAAGTAATCAAAGTGCATTAGACATTATGAGAAATGGCTAGGTCCAGAGAAAAGTTTTTCTAAAACAAAAGTATGTGTTTGTCTTTTCCTCCTCTTACTGGGACTCATAGAACATTGGGTTCATAAGGTAAACTGAATCAGTAACATTAGTTACAGATTTAGGATGTCATTGAAAATGTAGGATATACAGTATTAGCCCCATTTTAGAACACTAATTTACTGAAAACTATGTGAGTGTTTATTTATAAAGATTCAGTTTTTCAAAACGCTATTTAACCTTCATGCACTCCCCTGAGGGTTGCATTATTTTCTCCATTTTATTACTGACAAAAGTGTGGTTTGAAGAGAAGAAACATGCCCAGAGTGATGGAAGTTATTCATTGCAGTTTCAAACAAGGAGTTATTTTTTTGCAATTTTCCATCATGTGGCCCATATAATATGTGTGACAGAGGTTAAAGATTATGTTTTCTTGTCATAAAAAGGAGGAAAGGAAGTAAGAAAGGAAATATATGAACTGTATTGGTACAAACAAGGTTCTCACAGGGAATTAAATCATTTGAGAAAAGAATT
This sequence comes from Nannospalax galili, assembly GCF_000622305.1. NCBI lineage: Eukaryota > Metazoa > Chordata > Mammalia > Rodentia > Spalacidae > Nannospalax > Nannospalax galili. Next base: position 691,328 of record NW_008357164.1, read on the forward strand.
TTAAATCATTTATGTTTATTTAATCAATTGGAATATGTGAACACCAGTTCGTACAATCTATAATATATCCTAAGGATCTCTATTGGGCAACATCTCAAATAAAATTCTTAGAATTATTATACGTGCTGTTTTTAATGAGGCAGCCCTTATAGGTTCGAATATTTGAATACTTGGTCAGCTTTTAGAGTTGTTTAGGGGAAGACAACAGGTACAGCCTCACTGGAGGAAGCACTGGGGGTGGCCTTTCAGAGCTCATAGTCACATCCAATTTTCAGTGTCACTTCCTCTGCTTCCTGTGACTGTTTAAAGTAGTGAGCCCTCAGCTTTCTGCTCCAACTGCCTCCTGCCACCATGATGGACTCGTATCCCTCTGGAACTGTAAGTTCAATAAACTCTTCCTTCTATAAGTTTCCTTGGTCATGGTGTTTTATCATAGGAACAGAAAAGCAACTAATACAACATCATAAGAAAATAACCTTGGGGTGTTTAAGTACATTCTGTAATATTTAATTATTTTAGTACTAACAAAGTTTTGCTCATTAAAATTTTGTTTTGTAATATTTCTATCAGATTTGTACCACCAAACATTTATTTATATACACACAGAAACACATTTTAATTATTCTATTTCTGATTCCTGTTCAATATTTTATTACCTGGTATAGTCCTTTTACTTGATCATAAGCTGTCCCATGGCAAGCTTTATTCATGAAACTAAACTCAACATTTTTATTCCTTCGTATCTGGTAGGTAATTAGAAAGACATCATATAATAGATTAAGAGCCATATGTGAGTCATGTTTCCTTAGGCATATGCTAGAGCAAAAATAAATCATTAAATATAATGAACTCCAAATTTATTTCCATTAATATAATAAGGTAAAATTAGACTTTAATTTTTGCCTTGAGATTTTTGGAAGAAGCAAGTGATCTCTTGCATCGGTTTGGTGTAGTTCAAACGGTAAGTTCACAGGCCATGGGATTGTTGAAATTTGCAGCCAACAGCTTCTACAACAATTAACAACGCAGCTTTCCTATAGTGGGTTAAAAATATCCCCAGGGAATTTTCTGGGAACTGCTTTCACTCAATGTGGTTGAAATATGTAACCTATCTGCTGTCAGTTGTGCTCCTCTTCCCTCCTTATGACCACTTCCCAAACCACACAGATATGTCATTCCCTGGGTGTGATGTGGCTGGTCAGCTAGGATAAATCTGGCCTGGAGTAAGGGAGAAATTCGTCTTCTTACTTTTCCCCAAAAATCAGTGTTGGATTCCCTCCAGCTAGTTTATGATTCTGTAAATGTTCTACATCTGGAGAGAACTGGTCTGCCTGTACTTCCTCATAAGGTCATTGAAAAAAATAACTATCTCCTGGGTAAAACTCAGACTTATCTTCCTGTATATATGAATGTTTCAATGTTGATTGATTAAATACAGCCCTCAGCATGTGAGAGCCTCACAACCCATCATGAGTAACACTTCCTCATGTCTATTCACTTCTCTAGTTTCTTTCACCTTTTGATTTGGTTGGAATCTGGTTCTGTCCTGTGTAAACTTCTCCTCAAGAACCCTTTGCCACACTTTAGCCTGGAGCCTGACAGTGGAAAAGCCGTCTGTTCCCATTGCTCCTAATTACAGTTTTCAAGAACTCATTCCTTTCTTTTCTCTAATGACAAATCATCGGAGCGCTCGGCAGGTGAACATGCTGCTTATTTCACCGAGAAAATGGAAACAGTTACAGGAGAGCCTCCATGTCTTATATAAACTGCCGACATCATTGATATGGCACACCTTATGCAGTTGTTCTTGTAGGGGAAGTATCGGGGTTCTCAGATACAGTCATTCACTCATTCTAGTCAGCATTTTAACATGGTATGATTTACCCCATTTAAGATCTCAACAAAAAATAAGCATGTCTAATGCTTCTATATTCTCTATATATTCTCTATGCCTTTACTCTGCCCAGAAAATGTCCCTGGAATTTTTGTTTGTATCCTTTGCCTCCAATTGACTGTCTCTAAATCTTTATTGTTAAGGATTGTTGTTAGGATAAGGGTTCTGCTGCTGTCAGTCTCCTGTCAACACTTACCAATGTCACCAATGATTTCTATATCTACAGAATGTGATCACTTTCCAATTTCATATTACTTTTAAAGTGGAACTTATTACAAATCAGTAATGAAATGAATTGTTCCCCTTCAGAAATTTTGTTCATACTATGGTAAGAAAAGTACCTTCTGCTTTTCTCCTACTTAATAAATTCCTTCTTAGACTCTGGTTTCTCTTCATCTTTTTAGCGTTACATATTTGAGGTCTTGTGTTCAAGTCACTTCTCATGGTAGTTCCTTCTAAATATATGAGTTTAAATATTATCGAAATACTGATGGTTCCCAAAATTATCTTGTATTCATCATTTGGACCTCTCCCTCGAGCTGCAAATAGAAATTGCCAACTCTGTAATTCTATTTGGATGCCGACGTCAACGAGATAGTTCCAATATCCACATCCCAAACCAAACTTCCTAGATACTCTATCAGCATCTCTCATCTCAAGAAACATATTTCTTCCTTGTTATTAAGGCCAGAAGATAAGTTATTCAAATGACTGTGCTCTTTTCTTACCACTTTCCAGTCGATTGCCAAATTCCATTAGCTAGTATCCACATTAGCTTAGTTCATATACCACTTTGTCTCTCTACCACTTCTTTGTCACATAAATTAAACTCTGCACATGGTGAGTAAGATGATTCTTTTAAGAAATGCACAATAGCCTGAAACTTCTGGGCTCCAACCCCGCTGGTATCTTCCAATCTAGCTCAGAATCCTTAAAAACACCTGCAGGCATCCGCCTGACTGGCCTCCTACCTGAATCCCTGTTCTCAATTCCTGTCAGTCTCTTTCTGCTCATTCCATTTGAAGTTCCTTAGTCTTTTGCCTTGCCTCAAAGACACCACAGGTGTTTATGATTTATTGAATCTCTACTGATAATTTTCTCTCTTGGAAATTTGTTCTTTGTATATATCTATCTGACAGTATTTCTTCTTTGCTGATGCATCACATTCAAGGTGAGACGCATTCAATCATTTGTTTCTATCATACAACACGTCTTTGCTTTTGTCTTGTTCATTTGAAACTCCTTTATAATCTTTATGAAGGAGGACATTTGTGCCTTGATCATTAGATTTTAATTAGTGCCAAATGCATGACACACATACAGAAATGTGTTAAAATTTTGACCCACTGTTCCTGATGTGGTTATGTAAATGGAGATTAGCTTCAAAAACCTAAAGTAGGTTACCCTGGTCGTTGTTATATTTTTTCTATATCTGACCAGCTTATTTTACATAGATTCAACTTTTGAGTCTTCATTTTGACATTATGATGGAGCATATTTGCATTTTTATCTAATGGAAGAACAAAAATGTTAAATGAATAAAGGCATCTGAATCATGAAAAAAAACTGCTCATAAAATTTGAAATAAATTTTCAGTCTTACTGAGATTATAGGTAATAGGAAACTGAAGGCAAATATGACAGCATTGTGTGGTAACCAGAAAGGAACATAGTAAAAGAACTTAATTTTGGAAAAATCAATCTAACAACATCCTTGTCCAAAAGGATTTATGACACCTTGAATAATTGAATGACACATTTAAGGCTTTACATACATGTTATATGTTTTTATTTATTATTTCTATTTTGTGTGTATGAGTATATTGCTTGCTGTTATATAAATGCACCTGTGTCATTATGGATGGTTGTTAGCTGTCATGTAGGTATTGGGAATGGAACCTGGGTCTGCTACAAGAACAGCCAGTGCTCTTAATTGCTGAGCCATCTCTCTAGCCCCCATATATATTTCATATATATGTTTCTTTGTGTGGGTATGTGCACTTGTGCATCTAGGTGTTTGTGGAGAAGAGGGTGTCAGATTGCTGGAGCTGGAGTTAGAGGTGACTGTGAGCCAACATTTGTATACTAGAAAGTGAACCTGGATCCTCTACAAGAGCAGTAATCCCTCTTAACCTTCTAGACCATCTCTCTAGCCCTGAATAATGCTTTAAAAAATACAGCTATTGTGGAGATACAAACCACAATGCAAAGATTCTAGCTATGACTATCATGGAGTTCCAACTAGCAGGACTTGGACAAGGCAGAGTAAAGCAATAGCAATGGAATTATCAAAATTTTGAGGTAAGATAAGATAAACAATTTTTTTAATGAGAAAAGTTAGTGGTTACAAAGCTAGCTAGGAATGTAATAGATGAACGTCATAGTCACACTTGGATATATAACTATTTAAATAAATAAATTTTCATATTACTACTGTGATAGTTTGGTGAAACATAATCCAAGATGTCTGTGAGGCCGCTTCTAGATGACAGTAATGTTTAGAGTGGTAGCTTTAGTAAAGAAGATTGCCTTCTTTAATATGGATGACCTCAATGTGTCTAAGGCCTAGGTAGAGAAAAAGCACTTAAATTGTAACATCATGCCTGCTTTGAACTAGTCCTCAGCTTTTCCTACCTTCAACCAGAACTGAAACCCTATCTCTTCCTGTGTCTAGAATCTGTGAGACTTTTTTCCTAGAATGGTTCCGGTGTCTTTCCTGAGTTTCCACATTACTAGTTATGGTTCCGGTGTCTTTCCTGAGTTTCCACATTACTAGTTATGGCTCTTGGGCTGTGTCTCTCAATAATCATATGGACCAGATCCTTACAGTGTCTCTGCCTCTGCCTTTGTCTTTTTTCATCTTGTCTCTCTCTGTTTCTCTGTCTCCCTTATGCATGTACACATGTTTCATACATTCATTAGTTTTCTTTCTTTGAGCACTTTAAATGATACAACTAGATTATGTCTTCTTTGTCTGATTTCTCATTTTGTTTGAGGTTAAGATAGTTAGATTTCACAGACATCTTCATCTCGTGCAGGTCTTGTCTTGGATGTTTTAGATGACCAATTCTCTGCTGTTCCATCGCCACCAAGAGTTCTCTCCCTTTCCCTTTTTATTTGCATCAGCAACTGCTTCTTACATAAGAATCACAGAGCTCATCACATAGAAAATCTCTTCATTACTTCCCATGCTGATTTAAACCACTTTGACTCCCTACAGGCCTTTTCATGAACTGCCATATCCTATCTTCACTGTCTAGGTAGCCATCCTTTAGGCATCCCTTCTCACAGGAAATCTTTTATGCTCCACTTGCTGAAGTTAATCGCCTCCAATCCTGTCCTTCTGTTCTATAAAATTCCACGTAATAAGATCCATTATCTAGGAAAATCACCAATAACCTGTTAATGGTCTTTCATTAGAAAATATTCAGGACTTTTTGATGTTTAGCAACTAAATGCATTTAAGTTTTTTCCTACTTCTAAAATGCAGATGGTCCTGAGTATCTGCTTACAAATGATTCCATGATTTATGGGAATTGTCTAGCCCATGTGATAACTCAAATCCTTGTGAATCATTCATTTCTAGACTAATGATTTTCTTCATTGTACATATTTTAAAGATAAAAATTAATCTTCATGATTTAAGATTAAAGAAGCAAACAACAACATGAATATTTATTCACCTGCATATGGAAGAGGGGCCTCCACTTTATGAAATGCTCTTCCTGTGCCATTCACTTTCAACTCTTGTTATTACCTTCATTAAATCAAAGTTTAAGTGATGAATGTGAAAATGAAAAAGGCATAGTTACCCTTGTGCTGAGCCATAGGCTTATTTACTTCATCTTCACTGCTGAGGAAGAAAGATTACAAAAAGCATAAAGAATTTGTCATCAAATTATAGAAAAGTCCTTTATGAGCAAA
>NW_008357164.1:702193-715651 GCF_000622305.1 Nannospalax galili
TAGAGTATGAGAATATTTTCAAGAGGCTGGTTTTTGAAGGAATAACTCAGGCCTAAAGCAGAGATGGGAAGCCTAAGTAGTATACTGATTTGTCAAATAAAGATGAAAGATGTTACATAAACTAAGCATGAACACAAACTAAGAGACTTAAAAACCTATGTAAATAAAATGGATATTTTGAAACAAGAGAACCAATCAAAGAGCAAGAAAATATGTTAACTTTGCCACTGAGACTCATGGAAGACAGACCAATGCACAGGACAACACAGCTTGCTTCATCCCAGAGAGCCACGACTAAGGATGTTGAGGTTGGGCAGAAGATTAATATAATCTTCAGAATGATAGGATTTCCCAGCATTAGTCAAGATAAGCTGATACAAAAGTTATAAGCTTTTAAAAATAAAATTCCTAAAATGTTTTCCCCTATCCATAATATCTGTTCCTGATAAAATATGGGTTAAAGCCGGGCGTAGTGGCGCACCCTTTAATCCCAGCACTTGGGAGGCAGAGGCAGGCAGATCTTTGTGTGTTCGAGGCCAGCCTGGTCTACATAGTGAGTTCCAGGACAGCTGGGGCTACAAGGAGACCCCCATCTCAAAAAGACTATATATATATATATATATATGGATTATAACTGAGATCACAAATGCATATAATTTTCAACAGAATTTAAAGCCATCTTACCTTTTTTATTTGTCTGTTCATTATGCAAATATTGAATATATGTGATCAAGTGCAGGGCACAGAACCTGACCTTAGGCCTTAGTCCAAGAGAGGAATGGAGAGATGTCTTAACCAGTTAAGTGCTTTCCATGCAAGCATGAGAACATGAGTTCAATCCCCAGGAATCCCATTAACAGAGGGGCTTGGTAGTGCTGGGAGGCAAAGACAGGAGTATCCCTGCAGCCTGCCAATCAACTAGTCTAGCTGAATGAGCGAACTCCAGGTTCCGTGAGACATCTTCCTCAAAAAATAAAATGGAGAAAAATTGAGGAAAACACCCAAGGTCAACCGTTAGTCTCTACCTTAGCATGGATGTATGCATGCACACACACAAATAATTTAGTAAAACAGGCATAATATAAAAAATTATGATTTAAGAAAGGAGATATAACAGTAAGAGAAAAGGTAGTAAATGTACCCAAAATATCGGGGTTTTTTTCTGTCTTTTTGAGACAGGGTCTCCCTGTAGCTCCAGCTGTCCTAGAACTCACCATGTAGACCAGGCTGGCCTTGAACTCACAGAGATCTGCCTGCCACTGCCTCCCAAGTGCTGGGATTAAAGGCGTGCGCCTGGCCAAAATAATGTTTTTTAAGAGAGTCACTGGAAATGAAGAGTTAAATAAAACTGGGAGGAGAAATAAAGTAAATCCTGTTCCTATCCCTGGCCCCCTTTCTGTGATAGAAATAGTGTCCATGGATATGGATGCAGAGATGAATAAAATATGGTTGCTATAGCTTTTAGTTGATCAGGATTACTTTTCTTACAGAGTAAGGAGTGTCACAGAAGTCTTTATGGAAAACATGATATTTGAGCTGCATACTAAACACAGTGTACTAAAATCTTGACATATGGGCAAAAAGGAAAGAGCTTTCCAGGGAGAGGCGAAATCATGGGTACTGCAGTGTCTGCAGCTTCCTCACTAAACTTATTTTTATTCTCCTGAATGTTTGGTTTGAGAGTGACAGAAGGCGTGGGTTGTGTTACATGCACTAAAACACCTTGTTCTTAAAGCAAAAAGAGATATATATTCTTAGGAAATTTGTGCGTGAGGGTGTGGGTTCTTTCCATGAGACACCGCCTAGACTTGAAACCAAGATCCCCCTGTCCAATCCTCCAGAATGCTGGAATTACAAGTGTGCTCCACCCTGCTCAACTAGAAACCTCTTTAAAACTTATTTCAACATCAATTTGGATATTTTTGTTAGTGCCGTAAAAATTACATCATGCTGCATAGAGATCTGGTCTTAATCTTTTCTTTCTGGGTCTGGTTTTGTCAAATAATGTGAAAATGCTATAGCAACTGACCAAGACAACTTAAACTTCAGTATAATATAGTGTGCAAACAATGTTAAGTAATACAATTTAAAATACTAGTAATTCATGAGCAGAGTCAATCAGCAACACCATACAGTTAGTTGCTACTTGTATAATCTACATATGTTGAACTGGAAAGAAAAGGAATCAATTCATGGATTCATCAGGAGAATTTATTGTTGGGTGACCAACACCAGAAGAAGAAATGTTATTGCAGTGACATCAAGGCAAGGTCATGTCAATGACTTTCTAGAACTTGCTATTTAGAAGGCTGGAAAATAGTTACAACTTAAATACACAGAGGGAATAATCCAAGACAAAAACAATGTAAAGGAACTGTCTTCCAAATTATGATCCTTTCTCAATGACCTTCTGCCTTGAATATTTTGAGACTCAGTATCATGGAGAAAATTCCTTTCCTTACCTCTTTTCTTTAATGTTGCATTAGAATCTTCATCAGCACTTAAACTAGTTCATGGTGGGTATACTGTGCAAACTCACAGAATTCTATAATTTGCATGCCCAACCAAAAAACAGCTGTAACTATAGGTAGATTGTTGGATTAAGTCTATTCAATTTCTCTGTGATCTAATGTCCAAGATTAACCTACAAAAATTAGTTTCATTTTGATATTATGGAATTCTTTGTGTCTTACCTTTTTTCCTAAGAAAAAAATATTAAAAGTGTCTTGTTGAATATAAATATAATGTAGAATTTTACCTGTTGAATATAAATATAATGTAGAATTTTAAGGTGTTGTGTTAAAGTTGGAATTTTCACCAAAATTATAGTCTGGTTCTGAGGAACTTTGCTTATAAGTTTATAAGTGTAACTTTCCTGAAAGCTGTGAAAATGTAACAGCAAAGGTAAACTGGCAGAGGAGCTAATTTTCATGATTCTGAGTTCTTAATATGTGAGACGCAAAGGTTTGATTATAGGTTGATTGACAGAAGTAGAATATTTGCATTCAACTTTATGATTTAACAGAAATTTTCATACATATTAGTATCAGTAATTGTACAAGTTCCATTGCACTCTTCTAGTAAATAATTATGAGCTATAGTCAGGTTTACTGACTATGGACAGACTGTACTGTGAGAAATTAAAAACAGTAGTCAAGGGTTCGTGCTCTGTCTCTGCTTTTATGCTAAATCAGAAAAATACATTTAAAATTATTTCATGTGTGTACATGGAGGGAGAAGGTGTGTGTGTGTGTGTGTGTGTGTGTGTGTGTGTGTGTGTGTATGTATGTATGTGTTTGTGTGCATGTGGGTGTGTGGGTGCATGTTTCCATGTGGAGGTCAGACTATCCTCTCTGACATATTTCCCTGAGATTCAGTCTCTAGGTGGAGAACTTGAAGCTTGACCTTTAGGTGAGGCTTGCTACCCTGCAAGTGAGCATCCAGGATTTGCCTGCAACCTCTCCTTGCTGTGGTTACAAGCATTGGAGACTATACTGAGATTTTATGTGAGTTCTGGGAACTCAAACTCAAGCCTTTATGTTTGCACAGCAAGTTCTTACCCTCTGAGCTGTCTCCCCAGTCCCTCAAAATAAATTTAATTTTTTTTCTTGGTAAATGCTCTGAGCTAAATGTACTTAAACCTCCAAACAAACAAGAAAATGAACAAATAAACAAATAATATTATAATGATAGTATTAAATATATATGAACTTTCTAGGTTTTTAACTGATAATGGCATAGACTAGACTGAGGCCTAGTTTCAGTCAGATTAAAATGTTCAAGGACCGCATCTCAACAACGGTTTTCAACTTAACCAAGAGTAGTGTTTAAAAATCCTCTGCTATTATTTAATACTTTAAGACCACCCAGAAATAATTATTCACATATGCAAATGAATGGTCCATCCTCACTACCCAATGTATTCTAATCTCACATACGAAGTCAGCGTTTGATTTTTGCGTCTTTTTTCTTAGTTTCATTACTAACAATTAAGTTTTCTTGTTTTTAGGTATATTTTTGGTTAATTATTGCTTAAATAAATCAGATGTCTTGTCTTACTTTGTAGTCTGCCATTTTATCCAGTTTCACATTTTCTTGGTATATTTCCTTAATATTAATATTGAGGTTTTAATTATTTCCAATCTTTAGGAAATACTTTAGAATGTGATTGCTTGGGAAGAGTGAGCCATGGAATACTTACCTTGGTAAAAGCCCTCCCAAACATCCCCTACAAATCTTGGGTGGGGGAGGGGAATCCTCCTGTATGGGCAATAAGTTTTCACTTTGCCTTTCACTAGAGAATGCTTCAATAAATAACAGATTTCTGCTGGAAGTAGGAAACATTGGCCTTCAGCTCCACTAGATTGATAAATGATCTTGTCAGGAGCAAGGTTTGATGGGTGACTGGAAAGAAGCTTGAACACATGGCAAATGTGTGAAGACAAAGGACAGTAGTGTTTTAAGATTATTGAGCTGGGAAGCCAGGAATGGTGGAGCATTCTTTTAGTCCCAGCACTCAGTAGGCACAGGCAGATCTCTGTGAGATATAACTTGGTCTACATACTGAGTTCCAGGCCAGCTGAGGCTATAGGAGACTATGTATCAAAAAGACATATATATATATATGCTGTGCTATGTATATCTCTATCTATCATCTATCTATCATCTGTCTATCTATCTGTCTATCTATGGCTATGCAATAGTGAGGACCAGAGTTTGGAACTCCAGCTAAGTGGGCATTTCAGCCCCCTGTAATTGTATCAAATTATGGAGGTCTAGACAGAGAATCTCTTGGGCAAGCTGACTAGTTAGACTAACTGAATAGTATACTCCAAGTTCAATGAGAAATCCTGTCTCAGTAAATACAGTGGAGGTTAGTGGAAGAAGATAGCCTACATCAACCTCTGGTCTCCATGCACACATGTACAACACATGTGCCTAGGTATACATTTACATACACATCTGTCTATGCACATGCTTATACCTACATTTGCCCACACACACGATCTCAAACTAATGTGAGCATGTATAAACACATGCACATGCAACCCATACACATGGAAAAAATTTCTAGGCTTTTGTTTAACATGTAGGGTTCTTGATATCATGGTTAAATCAATATGTGTGTGTGTGTGTGTGTGTGCATGTGTGATATAATCAATAGAAAAGTCACCATCAGAAATGATTGACCTTGGGTGCAACCCTATGTCATTAAATCAGCACAAGTGTCAGTTGCAGAACTACAAAGAATACAAATTTTAAAAAATGAAGGAAATTGCTACCATTTTTAATCTTTTCAGCTTGCCTGGAGGAAGAGTAAAGAACAATATTTACTTTATCCATAATAAAAGTTCAATTAGGTTAAGCAAGACTGAGACAAAGTGAGAGTAGAAAGTTGTTTGTTCTTTCAAAATACAGTCTGCCTTAAACTCTAGACATTTACCATATCAAAGCTTCTGTGTGTAATTGCAGATCCGTGCCAAACATCATGGATCCATTTTCTCTGTTCTAATTTAGGTTCATCCTGTTGTAGAGACATTGTGAAGCATTTAACACTATAATTGAAATTGCCTTAGTTCTTATCACGCTTTATACGAGTTCATAACAATTTTCTTATTTAAGGGAAGAGTTCTGATTGCCTTTGCTATCTTGGATAGAACAGAATGGTTTGGTGTTGGAGAGCATTGCTGAATCATTGTTATAGTTTATGCCTACAGTGTAAGCTGATATCATGGTGATAAGTTTAACATATTTTAGGGGGGATGATAGTGTGTTTCTTCAACTTAAGCATGATTCTCCTAGTATGACATTTGGCAATATATTTATCATACAACTATGACTTCCTTAAGCCTAACTTTTTCTACAGCGTGTGGATTTTCCTATGTCACCTCTTTTAAAGTGTTTCCCAAGAGACACCAATATAAATGCGCTGTTTGAAATCTTCCCAGCCACAGTATTTCCCCTTACACTCATGCTTTAGTATTGCAGACCAGAGCAATTTGTGACTCTGCTTCATGGGGATTATGTTGTGTTATAATGTTCAAATATTGTTCTGTTAAAATTCTTCTTGTAAAAGCATAAAAAGCTCACTCTACTACTATCAAGGTCATCACTAAACTCAAAGCCTTCAGTTTAAAAGCACAGAGATGCCATCTAGCAGCCACAGTCAGGAATTTCCTGACCAAATGCTCCATTCTCTATGAAACTGAGCAATAAGTGAATTTGTACAGGTTTTCAGCTCTTAAAAATGTACTCAGTCATTGGTGAGTTGGCATATTTCCAATAACTCAAAATTCCATTGTAAATTGAATTAATTGGCAGCTCTTAAAATAGACAAAGTCATATGTCCATGAGTTTGTGTCTATCTAAAAGGAACAGAAACTTGTTAATTAGACTTTAATTAAGAAAATATAATTTAAATACATTTCTTGAGGAAAAAAATCAATATTTCTACATGAAAATGCAAATAATTAATTAGTGGTGAATTCTCTCCCTTTGGCAAGGAAATATGAACCTTGCAAATTTTATAATATAATAAATGAGAGGAAGGAAAGCAAGTACATGCTAAAAGTAAGCTCATTCTACGAATATAGGTGTTTGATTTTTTAATTTAAAAATAAAATTGACTTTCAAGTAACTTACCATAAGATGGCGATACCTGGGCACTTTATAAACCATCATATAAAATATGTAAGATTCAAGCACAGAATAACACCCATAAATATAAGCATTCTATAGTCTTCTATAATATGGGATTGCTGTTAGTAATGCCTTTAGTTAATTATTGTGGTTTAAGGTGAATTGAATACAAGAAGCACTGGGGAAGATTTAGAATAGTAATATCTAATGTAGGCAGATTCTCATACCTTAAGAAAATTCTACTCAAATTTTAAGAGCTCCATTATTTTGCCATTTGTCTATATATATATATGTGATTATATATGCTGAAAAGAAAAACACAAAATTTAAAAAAATTAAAATAGTAAATGAAATTTTAAAAAATTTAATGATGATATATGATCATAATATATTAGTATATATAAAAATCAGATGGGTAGAATTTCTGATTATTTCAATGGACTTCCATTTGTCCCAAAATTATGGTCTTCTGAAGTACTATATTGTTGAAATTTTACTTTTAATTTCAATAAGTATCACTCTTCAAAAACAATTCTGATTTTTTTAAATCTCTAAACCTTTATCTAGAATAGTAATAAATTAAAATTGAGAAAATCTTAAATTTATACCTAATCAATAATTACTTTGAGAACACAATTGTATCAATTTTTTTTGATATAGTTTAGTAACCAAAAATAGTTTAATAAAGCATAAAATCAATTTGTATTCATCCTCTAGCAAGCAATAAGTTTGTACAACCTCAAAACATTTTTTACATTAACTTAGTATGAAGTTTTTTAATGTTTTCTTATTCCATGTGGTACAGAGCAAAGGTATCAAGATTTTGTCTTTGCATGCTATCCTGGTGTATCTAGAAACTGAGGACAGTTTGAAAAGTTGATGCATTCCTTTCCTCTTTTGGGTTTCCCTTCTTAGTGCTAGCAGTCCTCACACTCACAGTTCAGTCTGACCTAATTGGAAAGTTTAATACCACTAGATGCCCAGAAATGTCACCAAGAACTAGCAGAGATTATGTTAGCCAACAGAATACTGCTTCTCTGGGGGAAGTTATTCTAGATTTAACACAGGATTAAAGATGGAGTGCCAGCAATGATGATGCTTACATATTAAAGATACTGGAGAAATCCAATCAAACATACAGCTGTCAATAAGAATCGATACTTTATAATTTTGAAAGAATGACAGAGGTCACTTGAAGTCCAGTGATGTAATTTTGCATTAACTTGTCTATTTAATTTTGCTTTTAAAATGTTTTGCCAAGAATATTCTAAATGAAATACACGAGAAAATGTTTTCAAAAGTTTGCTGGTGCCATTTGAGACTGACAGTGAAATATGTCACTATGGATGCAGGGGCATAAAAAGAAGACTTTAAAATCTATCAACAAAATTGACACATTTTTCTCAGGTGTGAAATGCTTTTGAAGCTACAACTTAGTACTTAAGATCATTAAGATGGCTCACACATTGTACAAAGATTTCAGAACGACAGCATTAGCACAATGATAGGTTTAGAATAAAACTGTTTTATTCATCAGTTCTTCATAATATGAAAAGCCTACAACACATGTTATATGATTATGCTTGTATCTTATCCTATAGAAGGCCTGGAAATATCACAAGCATGGTAAGTGATTGTGGTTGGTTACATCTTAGTTATATTTAATTATGAAAGGAAGCATAAGTTCTCTACATTACACTGGTAATGTCGAGTTGTAAAATAACTTCACAAAATTCAAAATGCAGATAGATGATTTTTTATAATATGGCATCGTTTTTCTAATAGTCACATTGTCAATGACTTGCTAAATCAGTAAAATAATAAGTGTGTTGTGTCTCCTCCTCTTTCTATTAGTTGTGGTATCGCTCACTCCAGAGAACTGTAGTGTTCTTAGAATGCTTGCAGCCCAGAATTTACCACCCTTTATCATTAAGACTTTTCTCATACATCCCTGAAAATATATTTCCATTGATCCCTGCTTTTTACCATAGGAGCTTAGCATTCACTTTCATTGATGGATAATTTTCAGAGTTCCACAGCTATAAGGCAATCCTTTCTTCCTATGCCCTCCTTAGTTTAACAGGGTTCTCACTTCCTGTCTCTTACTTAACACAGATCATCAGAACTTCCTCAGGGTTCCTGAATTTTCTTCAGTGAAAAGAAACAAACACACAGGAGTCCCTCTCACCGAAGCCTCTCTGCCATGCTGAGGGCATAGCGCTGCTCCTCAGCCCAGTGTTATAAGCAGCATCCCCAATATTTTGGACACAAACCGCAGCACGTCTGCTGTGGGAGTATTACTGACCAGGATCAACTGGAAAACGCTTCCCTGCTTTCAACAAAGAAGCAGCTCACCATCTCCTAAAACATGCTTACAAACTGCATTGTTTTAAGTGCAAAGCCCTTTGCATCGCCAGTCCTACTTCAGAAGAGCATATTAAGCAGTTGGACACCGAATAAGCTGAATTCCCCCGCGAGCCGCATTGCCCGCTGTCCCTGTACATTTGCTCTGGTCCCTCCCCCTCACACCAGGACTCTACCTTTAGGAGCTATTCCTCTGATAGTTCGCCTTGTTATCTTCCAAGCAGTTGGGGATGCACCAGAAGGTAGCTGAAAGAGCTGTTTCCCGGGCCATTTGGGGAATATTTATTTACCTCTTGATCGGTTTGCTACATATTACACATTTATTTCAAGCAGGTCAAAATATTGCCCCTACCTTGGAAGGGTCTAATCCAGCAAGTAAAGCCAGCAGCAGGAGATTGAGGAGGCGGGACGTCGCCTGCATTCTGATCTGGGTTTTTGCCCCCTCTTTACTCTGTTTTATGTAGACACTCCACTCACTGCGGAGACCTTTCCCTCTTCCGTTGCACTTTCTGCCTGCCAGTCAGAGCAGAGTGGAGGCAGAGGCGGTGGCAGCAGCGGCAGTAGCGGCAGCCGCCCTGGGGGGCGATCATTCCGCAGGCATTCTCAGAGCTGGGAGTCGCGCTCAGGAGGCTGGGACTAGCTGCGGCGGGCGCTGGCCGAGGTGCTGAAACGCCACCACCCGGTGCTCCCCAGTCTCTCCTCTCCCCTGCAGCTAGAAACCCAGCCTACCTCAAAAGTTTTGACCCAAGAAGATGATAAAGGGAGTAACTGCTGAAAGAGGTGTGGGGACCTGAACAACGGATATGACATCATTACAGCTCCTGGGCTTTTTGTTGTTGTTTTATGATTTTTTTTTTCTTTTTTGGAGGGGGGGATATTTTGCGGGAATTTGTTAACCAAAGGAGGATTGACTCTCGAGCTACATTTCGGCCTTTGTTGGCAACTTGAGCTGCAGAGAACTAGAGTCAGCTCTATCCAGTATTATGAAACAAGCAGTGCACTGGAACCTTCTGTCATTGATAGAGGACTTGATAACATTTTTAGTGCTTTAGACAAAGTTTGGAGGAGAGACTGCTGTTACCTTTTTTTTTTTCCTATTAAAGGCACACATTAAAAATCTATTATAGATGCATATAATCATTTATGGATGTGCATGACTGCTTACGGATCTTCATTGAAAGAATGCTTTGGTAAGGACTTCAGTTTTCCTGAAAATACCATGTAGGAATAAACGTTATGGTTTTATGCTTCCCTTCAGTATAAATGATATACTCTATTAGTGTCCCCAGGACTGAAATATCTTCTATACAGTCATCTGTATCCAGAAATACAGTCTTGCCAATCTGAACTATGTGTTATCAGACAGAATTCCTGAAGGATAGACAATGGGACAACAAAATAAATTGCTTCTATGCTTTGAACTATTCTGAAGAGTTAAAGAGAAAGAGAGAGAATGAGAGAGAGAGACTCAGAAAAGCAAAAAGAGCTTAAAAGTACTGTAAAACTAGATAAAGACAACTTAATTTTTTGAAGCCAAAACAATGTAAGTGTTCTCAATACAATGAAAAAGTGGGGGAGGATTTGGCAGTCACCTCAAAATACCACTCTCATACAACTGCCCCTTTCCTAATGCAGCTTCTAGTGTTTTCTCTAGAAATGATGCTTCCTAAGAAATAAGACCATCATATTATATTTTCTTCTCTTTTTTCTCTTTCTTTCTCTTTCTTTCTTTCTTTCTTTCTTTTTCTTTCTTTTCTTTCTTTTCTTTTTTTGCACAAGATCTCTCTGTGACCAAAGCTAACCTGGAACAAGCTATGCTACCAGGTTGGCCTCCTTAGCCTCACACAGATCTTTCAGCCTCTGTTTCCTAAGTGCTGGGACTAAAGGAACCCATAAACATGTCCAGTGTGATTATTTCTACTTTCATATTAAACCTAGAGAAATCAGTTGAGATATCATCGAAAATATTCTCTAAACATTCACTGAAAGTGCTCTGTTCTGGAATGTTAACAAAAAATCACAATTAGTGCTCAAATACTTAGAAAGCTGTAAACATGGAGGATTTATGTTGAGTTGTATCTGTTTTGAACCTGGTGCTATAAATGTCTGCAATTCTGTAATTGTGTGTAATTACTCGTATTCTCTTCTGAAAAACATAGATGATACAAACTGAATCTGAAAATTCCCTTTTGAAGGGATGTACATGTATGCACACTAAAGAGATCATAAAATCACAGAAAGAGGGGAAAATTCCTTAGGGTTCTTTTAGTTAAATGATAACTTCTGTACACTTGGAATTTCCCACTCTTTCTAACAAAAACGTACAAAAAGAAGTTATTTGGCAGGATTGTAGATGAAATTACTGAGTTATATCTGAAACTTTTGAACTTTATAAAGTATATTTTCAACCTACTCAGTCCATTTTCTCTCTTTATAGCTTTTTTAAATTATCCTTTTCTATTCATCTACTAACATAGCACAAAATAAGCTTATTTCAAAGTGATTGATACATATGTATTAGTAGAAATTTTATTCTCATCCATCTTAAAATATTTTACAAGACTGAAGATTCAAAAATATATTCACAAAGTTGTGATTGTTAAGTGACAGAGTGTGGCTTGTTTACTCTCTAGTCTCTAAATACAACATAATTTTTTATTACAAGTATTTACATATTTTTTCTTCCTAAAGTATCTTCTACCATCATTTTTAACATGTAGACACTCGATAGGGAATACAATATATTTTTTGAATATAGGAAGTACTTAAGACACAAAATGTACCATGTAAACATGATCACATAAACTTTATTACTTCAAGCTCAGAAGGTATTCTTGCTACAACAATAATCATTTTTTTTCTAGAAATAAAATATTCTGGTTTCATGGCTCACAATATCGCTAATAGGAACAAGACATTTGTGTGAACGTTTTCCCCCCTTAACTCTCCATTTCTCTATGTTTTTCAACACTGGAGTAATGTTTATAACAAGGAGTTAATAGGAAGACAAACTTTATAAAATATTGTCAGAAAAAGTGATCAGAAATGATGATGGTATTTACAGATCTAAACTCAGTAACGTACGGTAATTATGTTACAAATAAAAACAGATGAGAGGAGCATACTTACAACACACTTGCCTTAAGGGAAGCTCAGTCATTTGTAGAGAACAATCAAGTTCAGTAATAAATCAACGCTGCACTAAACATGCTACTGCACAACAGAAGCTATGCACAAGGAAGGAGAAATGGACCAACATCCCCTTCTCTAGTACCCTTCGAAATAAGAAGGCATAATCTCCCCATTTCTTTAAAATAGAACATCTGATTACTTCTTTTAGGTAATCATTTGTTTTGTGGTAAAGCACTATTGCATTTCCATACAATCTTTGATGACATTGAGGTGATGCTATGAAATGCATCTGTGTATAGCAATCTATAGAGCATATCTTAAAAGAAAGTTCATGACTCTCTTTGTATATGTCTTACATTAGCTAATCACAAAGGTTATTTAAGAGTGAGGTATCTATTTTTTATTTCACATTGATTATTATAATTAACCTTAACATTAAAAATATGAATATAATAAATTTGTAAATCTTGAATTTTCAATGTTTGTATGAAAAAATATTTGCTATTAGTATCCAGTTGAAGTGAGCCTACCATGCTTGTAATGGACAGAATTCCCATGGAAGTCTACAGAGCAGCACCAAAAGCATTGAAAGACTTGTTTTTGAAAACGAAGTTTTGTAAATATGCGATCCCAAGAACAAAGGATATACAAAAAAATCTCATATTTCAAAGTATGTTCTTATTTGCTTAGTAGATTATAATGTTAATTAATTATTTTATCTGTCTCAGTCTTTGGATAAAAGCTTACGATGTATCTTTTTATACTTTATAGTACCTTCATATTTTAGAGATGTCCTTATGTGTTATTAATGCTGCTGTTACTATTTTGGTTTCATCTGTTATCTAATACAGAGAGATTTAGCTATGTTTGAATAAATATAAGAATTAGCTGGAAGGTAATATAAACCCAAAGCATTTTTTCCAACTTTCCTTATGTAAGTGAAAATGACTGTTGATTTAATTGCTAATGCCCCTAATCTGTAGAGTTACCACACTTTTAAAAATATTTTTAAAATATTTCATTAATTATTTTTGTATTGCCTGCACATAGGTAAGTGCACTGTGTCATGCAATGCCTGCGGAAGACAGAAGAGGCTGTCAGGTCCCCTGGAACGGGAGTTATGGACAATTGTTAGCTGTCATGTGAGTGCTGGGATTCGAACCCGGGTTTTCTTCAAGAACAGACAGTGTTCTTAACTGCTGAACCATCTCTCCAGCCCCCCACCCCTTTTAAAAAAATATTTTATTTACATTTTTCTTTTTCTTTTTTTTTTTTTTTTTACTTTCTGCTCTTCTACTCTCCCTTCGAGGTAACTGTTTCATA
>NW_008357164.1:715725-721940 GCF_000622305.1 Nannospalax galili
TTTTTTTTTTGTTTTGGTCTTCTGTAGCCACAACTGGCCTGGAACTCACTGTGAACAGCCTGGCCTAGATTTCACAGAGATCTGACTGCCTCTGCCTCCTCAGTGCTAGGATTATAGGCATGCACCACCATGCCCATCTCTCATCGTTTACTTTGAAACCATTTCTATCTAGATCTCCTAACTGCTTCATCTAAATTAAGACTGATCATTCTCTATTAATGTATGGCTACTTAGTTCTGTTATCTGTGTTATTTTATTCCCTTCCATTTATTCCCTTATTTATGTTGTTTTACTCCCTTCCCATTTATTCACTTCCATTTGGTAGTCACTTAATCAATAATGATTTACTGATTAAATAAAGGAATGAGTTAATTTTCCCATTAGTTTATACACAATGTTTACCTATGCAATGTTTGCAGGATACTACTGCTTGATTTCTTCTAGGCACATCAAACTCAATAATTTAAGCCAATATCTTGTTTTTATCATACTAGTTTGTTACATGATATTTTCTTATGGTTAAGGAAGAAGTATAGAAGTTACACTGGATTTCTGCCTCATTTTCATTCCTGCATTCAACATAACAAAACTCCTGCTTACTATCTCTAAATCCATCTGTATTAATTTTTCTGTTGTTGTGATAGAAACACCACGACCAAGGGAACTTATAAAAAGAAGAATCTATTTAGCTTATGGTTCCTAAGGAGCAAGAGTTCATCATGGCAGTGAGGCATGGTGACAGAAATGGTTGGAGTAGGAGCAGAAGCTAAGTGCTCACATCTTCCAGCAGGCACAGAAAGCAAGAGAACAACTCGAGATCCAACAAGGCTTAAGAACTCTCTAAGCCCACCCACAGTGATCTGCTTCTTCCAGCATAACCACAACTTCTGAGACTTCACAAAACAGCACCACAAACCAGGGACAAAACGTCCAAATACTTGGAGCTTATGGGGACATTCTCATTAAAACCATTATACCATCTCTTGTCTCCATGAGCACATAGGTCAGGGATCATTTTATATCATCTAAGTTTTTGCAATGGCACCTTTTCATTGTGTCCACATGCCTTTCATGAAACACATGTACCCTTACATATACCCAGACACAAAAACAACCAGCCAGGCAGCCAGCCAGCCACACACACACACACACACACACACATACACACACTTTTTTTTTGTTGTTGTTGTTAATGTGTGTGAGTATATTGCATTCAGGTAGGTAGGTTCACCAATGTCATGCAATTCCTGAAAAGGTTAGAAGAAGACATCAGATCCTGTTCAACTGGAGTTACTAATGGTTGTTAGCCACTATGTGGGTACTGGGAATCAAACTGGGTCCTCTGCAAAAGCAGTCAGTGCTCATAATCACTGAACAAGCTCTCCATCCCCAAAATAGATTTTTAAAAATGATTCTGAGACCTTAACTTACTGGTAGAGCACTTGCTTAGCATTATGAACAAAAGTACCCAGAAAAGGCCTGAATCTTCAACTGAACCTCTGTAAGGCTGATCAACTGATTTGGAATGTTGCAGGTCCAGAGCTTAATTTATATTGGTCCATCTTTATCCCCCCCCTCCAAATATCTATTCCTTGACCACCTCTGTTTCTGACCTTGAATAACTTATGGCTACTAGATAAAAATCTTTAGGGCTATACTAACTTAGCAGTGTTGGGTTGTCATCACACTCCTAACATGGCAGCACAACTCCCAATATTCTAAAATGATAGGTCTGAATTTAGCCTTGGAAAGTCCCTTTGCTTATTGGGAGATCAACCAATCCTGAGCTAAACTGCCCAGCCTATGTCAAGAAAAGTTACCCAAGCACCTAACTGCCTATAAAAGATCTCAGACTTCTGTTTCTGACTACTGCTCTCTCTGATCCCAGGAGGCAGTCCAGGGAATTGTCCCCCAATAAAATGCTATGGAGTGGTCTTGGCCAGTGGTAGCTGCACCTGTCCATACATATGGTGCTGAAAACCTGGGAGGAACGCCTCTGTCTCCTATGACCCATTTCCTCCTTTTACAGAATCAAACTGCTAATGGGACCCTCCAGTGACTGGGACCACTTTGCCTCTGCTGGCTCTTGCCGCTTACCACATCGGCCAGAGATTATATGTCCATCTTCTCAACTATTTTCCCCTGTCACTTTCTGACAGAATTCAAATAAGTGCTCCCTTGGTGGAGTTGCCAATCTATTTTTCTCTGCCTTCTTCCTCCCTCCCGCACCTCTCCCTCTCCATGTCTTTCTCTTTCTCTCTCTCTCTCTCTCTCTCTCTCTCTCTCTCTCTCTCTCCCCATTCCTCTCTGGCTCTCGCTCTCCCTCTTTCCTCTACCTTCCTTCCTGGAGGTCTTTCCTTCTCTCTGGAGGTATTCGACTCAGTTTCAAGCTGTACCAGTACACTGAGATTCCCACACCCTGTTAGGGGTGTCCCTGCTTATTGGGCAGGAACAGCATCCTGTCAAGGATGTCTCTCATAGCTGCCCTTCCTAGGAAGTCTTCACCTTTCCCTTTCTTGTCCTGCACTTGGAAGGAACTCTCTCACAGAACTCTTTTTCTGGTGCTAGCCTAAGAATTAAGGTGGCTGTTAGGAAGTTCTAGTGGCTTCTCAATGGGCCCTTATCCTAAGACCTCCTCCTCTTTCCCTTCCTCACCCTGGGCTTGGAATGGAAGTCTCTCTCTGTCTCTCTGTCTCTCTGTCTCTGTCTCTGTCTCTCTCTCTCTCTGTCTCTCTCTCTCTCTCTCCTCATCCTCCTTTCTTTGTCCAAGACTTAGAAGACTCTCACAGGTCAATAGGTCAAGGTAGCTCAGAAGCTCCAGGAGCTTCACATCCAGCCCCTGTCCTAAGACCTTCCCTCTCCTTTCCTTGCCCTGGGCTGGGAAGGTTCTCTGCTGCATATGCTCACTGGTCTATGACTTAAGGTGGCTCCGAAGGTCTGGTGGTCTCCCACTGTGTCCTTGATCTCCACCCACTCCCATTTTCCATCTTTCTCTTTTTGTTCTCTTCCAGTGTCTCTGTTTCTCCCCCGGTTGCTGGGGATGGTCTCTGATCCCTGGCTGATACTATTTTTTCAGTCTAATTTTATGAATCCTTTTCTTCCATCCTTTGTTCAAGGCCGTCTCTCCTCCTCCCTCTAGCCAATTAAGGGTTCTCCGCATAGGCAAAATGGTCCAACCCCCTCCCAACTCTTTCTTTGTTTCTGGACCCTGCTGCATACATGTAGGTCTCTCTAAGTCTGCACACTTTTCTGAATTATTCAGAGAAGCTTAATCTCTATTCCTTTTCTTCTTCATATCCCTTTTATAAACATGCTTTCTTTAAAGCTGTGGGCTTCCCAAGCATCTTGTACTTTTTACTTCTCTAAAGCTTTCTTCTGCCCACGATGTGGCTGCCAGTCTGACCTCCATGCAGGCTTTTATAAATGAGACTGAGAATCTTCTAGGGGATGCTCTTTCTCCCCATATCATCTTAGAGATCAATAAGGGCCACCTAAATTCCAACTTATTTGTTGGCCATATTGAAAATTTCTACAGCTGTGCTGAATTTGGATGTTAAGTAGGTGAATTCCTTTATCTATCTTGCTATCTTGCCCCTCTGGACATTAAAGACTGCAAATCCACTTGTCTCTCTGACAAAAGAAAAAAGTAGTTTTAAAAACCATTTTTTTGGTGGATTTTTTCTCAGATTTTGAGGCTTTTTTTTTTTTTTTCTCCACCATGATTCTCTGCATGGATTCGCTCCATGAGTAGGGGAAAGGAGAACAATCTGTGGGGCCTGGAATTTGGGTCTCAGGCCCTGTTGGGCACCAAACATTGTTTAGACCTTGTGGTCCTAAGGTAGCTACTTTTCTAACTAGATGAAAGCATTTTTAAACGTCAGTGAACAAGAACAGTCACACTCCATGCTCAGTTGAGATGTGTTCTCAGAGCAACTGTCCAAAGATGTGAACTGGACATAGATTCCCTGGACATAGATTTCCATTTGTTTTCTGTCACCTTCATGTGTTTATTTTCCAAAAACATCTTGTTTCTAGGAACAAAGAGGTCTCTTAAGGGGACATGGCTTCAAATTCACACTTGCAATGGGTGGTGAGACTCATGGACTCCCTTCCTTGGTTTGAGACAGCATGGTATAATTAAACATGGTGAGACCCAGGAATTTCCCCCTAGTACTGAACTCTAGGGCATTATAATAACTTGGGATTCCATTTACTGTAGGAAGTTATTCATATGTCCTAATCCTCTTGCATTTTATTTTTGTTTTGGTTTGCATCTTGATTTCTTAACGAAATCCTACAAAGCTCCAGTGTGTACACAGGCTATATTAATTATTACATAATCTTTTATGTCTAATTTTAATAAAATAATGCTACACAGAAGTCTTCTGAAGTCAAACCACTGCCTTCTTCATGACCTTAGCTGTATATACAGGAAACCATTATAAACAAACTTATTAACTATAGTGTTTTCAGTGTACCTACTCTTCATGTAATTATGTCATATATGCATCTTCACATACTAAGAACTCAGAGAGTTCTGTCAGACGTGTCTATGATAGATGTCTTCATATGTTATTTGCGTGGAGACAATTTAATTGGCCTTTTTTGCGTGCTTAACATGAAGTCCCAGACAATAAGATTTAAAGCCATCATATGGACAATCTGCTCTAGCTAAAATGTGAAATTATCTCAAAAGACAAAATTATAAAATTGACAATTTACATTTATAGAGTACTGAAAAACAAAATACATGTGAGCAAAGAAAGCACCATCTAAGCCAGTTGTATAAAAATCCTATTTGTTGAATACCTTTTTTTTTTTTAGTTTGCTTTCAAGGTGTTTTAGGGTATCCATTTTGTCTGTCTGCTTCAAAAGTGTTTTGGCTTTAAAATAACTAAAACCATAATATCAACAAAGAGTAATTATAAGACCTTAGTTACTAAAAGCTATCTTATATATAACTAGATGTATATACATGGTCAACATGAGCTTATGTTTTTTAAAAATTATTTATTTAATAACCATATAATTAGAAGAAGCATCTCATTACAACAGCATTGACATATTCAATAACAATTTCCAGAGCTAAGATGCATCTCTTTCAAAACTGGTTGTAAATTTTTAGTTATATAGTTGAATTAATACAGTTATACAATATTGTACTCAGTATAAACCCTATAAGACATAGATTAAATGATGTTTTAACCTTTAAAAAGATCTCCATTTCATTATTATAATACACAGTTTCATATAGAAAAAGGATGCACATGCGTTTCTAATCTCTACATATCTGATTATTACTAGTCACAGCCATTTACTTTCTGAGCTCCTTGGCATCTGAGCATGGATATAAAGTCATCAGGTAGATTTCAATGGTAATGTTTTTCACATCTACTAATTATTAAGGAGCAAATTTTTATGCTTTGAAGAATTTTTTTCTTTCTTTTTTTATATTTATTTATACCCCCACTTCCCAGGTAGCACCCTCCCATAGCATCCCTCCCCCCACTAGAGCCCTTATACTCTGATATCCCTGCTACTGTCTGCTGTGTTGTCTGCACCTCCAGCCATTCCCCACTACTTGCCCTTCTTTTGAGTCTAGTCAGCCTATCTAGAGGTCTTTGTTTTAGGAAGGTCAGCTGTTCCTCCTCTAGCAGTAATCAGTTGTCTGTATTCCTTTGGATAAGATTGGGGTCTGCCGTTCATTTTCCCAGTTCTGTGCTGGGTTACATCTGGGAATCCCTTTGGCCACCCTGGCCATCAACTCAGAAGAAGGTATCGCTTGTCTGGCATTGTTGCTTGTTATGTAGCCTTTAGCTATACATATGGACTCTTATGAAGTTATGTTGGCCCATTTAATCTTTGGTTATACTTTCCTTTTGGGTATTCAAGGCCATACAGTTGGTCCAGATAAACCGATTTATTTTTACTCTTAAGGTCATTTGAGGATCTGCTCCTCAGGGGTCACATGGGCTGGGGAGGAGCCCCTGGCTCCTTTCTTTTACCAGTTCCACCTATGTGAAGATAAGTCAAAGGTCCTGCTTGACGATGGTTGGCTTTGCTTGGAAGCATGGAGGAAATGATTCCTCTGCATTGACTCTCCTCTTTATAGACTGGACACTGGTTCAAGTCCTTCTGGTGGGGTCTCCTTGGCCTCCTTGATCAAGAGGACAGGTGACCCACCACCATTATAGGACATTTTGAGAAATTCTCAT
>NW_008357164.1:722087-723661 GCF_000622305.1 Nannospalax galili
ATGTAGATAAATCTTGGGCAAAGACCAGTTGTTCTCAGATAAACCTCTGGTTTTCAAAACTAGCTAGGAATTGTTTATCTCTCACATTATCTCACCCCTCCATCATGGTTTTCCCACTTAAGGTGCCCCCATTTCCCCCCTTTCTCCCTTACTAATACCCTTCTCCTATGGTCCTACCTCTCTTGAGCTCCTTCTTTCCCTTTATACCCTAGGTTACTTGTATACCCTTCCTTCCCCCCTCCCTTAAACTAACTCAATTTTTGAAACTCTTGCAAGAGCAATAAGACAAGAGAAGGAGATTAAAGGAGCACTAATTGGAAAAGAAGAGATCAAATTATCCCTTTTTGCAGACAATACGATATGCAAGAGATGCCAAAAATTCTGCCAGAAAACCCCTAGAACTGATCAACACTTTCAGTAAAGTGGCAGGTTATAAAATCAATCTACAAAACCAGTAGCCTTTCTATATACCAATAACAAGCAACTGGAGAAAGAGTACAGTGAAACCCTCCCTTTCACAATAAAATAAAGTATCTTGGAAAAAACTGGATCAAAGACACTAAAGACCTCTACAATGAAAATTTCAAATCTTTAGAGAAAGACATTGAGCATGACACCAGAACAGAAGATGGAAGGACATCCTATGCTCATGGATTGGAAGAATTAATATTGTGAAAATGACCACCCCGCCAAAAGTCATATATGGATTCAACGCAATGCCAATCAAAATCCACATGACATTTTTCACAGAATTTGAAAAAAAAACTATCCTAAGAGTCATATGGAAGCGCAGAAGACCTCGGATAGCCAAACCAAACCTGAGCACTAAGAGCAATGCGGGGGGGATTACAATACCAGATTTCAAGCTTTATTACAGAGCTGTAGTCATAAAAACAACATGGTACTGGCACAAAAATAGACTCATAGATCAATGGAAGAAAATTTATGACCCAAATATGAGAAAATGCAATTTCAGCCCCCTGATATTTGACAAAGGGTCCAAGAACATTCACTGGAGGAAAGACAGCATGTTCAGCAAATAATGCTGGCAAAACTGGATCTCCACTTGTAGAAGAATGACACTAAACCCCTAGCTTTCACCCTGCACAAAAGTCAATTCCAAATGGCTCAAAGACCTCAATGTAAAGCCTGAAACTCTGAAACTCTGAAAGTGTTAGAAGATAACATGGGCAATAACCTACAAGACATAGGTGTAGGAAAGGATTTTCTAAACCAGACATCAACTGCCCAGGAAACATCAAGAATCAACAAATGGGACCTCATTAAAAAGCTTCTGTACATCAAAAGAAGCAACCAAAAAAGCAAACAGAAAACCCACAGAACGGGAGAAAATCTCCACCAGTGACACACCCAACAGGGGTTTAATAACCAGAATTTATAATGAACTCAAAAAACAGAGAACCAAGACAAAAAGCAACCCAATTAAAAGATGGGCTAAGGAGCTGAACAGAGAGTTCTCAAAAGAGGAAGTAAAGATGGCTATGAAACATCTTAAAAGATGTTCAACATCACTAATAATCAGGGAAAGACAAATTAAAACCACATTAAGATTT
>NW_008357164.1:723683-726369 GCF_000622305.1 Nannospalax galili
GCTAAGATCAAGAGAACAAATGATACCAAATGTTGGAGAGGATGTGGGGAAAGGGGAACTTTCATCCACTGCTGGTGGGGCTGCAAACTTGCTCAACCACTATGGAAAGCAGTGTGGAGAACTCTTAAAAAACTACAAATGAACCTACCATTTGACCCAGTTATACCACTCCTTGGCATATACCCAAAGAACTCATCCTATTGCAGAGACACATGTACATCCATGTTTGTTGCTGCTCTTTTCACAAAAGCTAAGAGATGGAAGCAACATAAGTGTCCCTCAGTTGATGAGTGGATAATGAAAATGTGGTTCATATATACGATGGAGTTTTACTCAGCAGTAAAGAAAGATGAAATCATGAAATTTGCAGGTAAATGGATGGAACTAGAAACTGTTATACTAAGTGAAGTAACACAGACTCAGAAAAAAAGTCGACATATATTCTCCATATGTGGATCCTAGAACCAAACTCTGATAAGTGAGTATGTATCCAGACATAACTACAGGAACCAGGATAGCGGAAAGGAAACAGGGAGGTAAAGGAAAAGAAAGAACCTGAAAGAGAAGAACAGTAAGAAACAAGCCTTAATAAGGGAGATATGGAGCTAATGTTTTTTTTTAAATTAATTTACTTCTTATCAAATTGACTTATAAGTAAAGTCTCATGCAAACTAAAACTATTAAATTAATCCAAAAATATTTTGGAGGGTCAAAATGCTACGTCTTTAAACCTTATCTACAACATTGTTTCTGTTATTCAAATATATGCATTAATTTTAAGTACATCTAGCTCTCTAAATATATGTATTTGAAAACCAATTAATATTTTACCAACTTTGCAAAGAAATTAGTATTTTACCAAATTTATAAAGTAATCAATATTCTACTATATCCAATATATTTTGCCTACAAGAAATATATTGTAAAATATTAATATGGCAATTAATTTATATGGTACAATATTAATTGCTTTGTAAATTCTCACAAAAAAATGGCCTCAAACTAAACACACAACCAAACATCCTATGCAATAATATTTGCCTTCTTGTGTACATCTCTTCCCTGCCTTGGAAGACAGGTTGACTCTTTTCTACCTTTGAAACCTCTTCCAAAATTTGTTCAAGAGCTGTGCACGATGGTGAACACCTTTAATCCCAGCACTCAGAAGGGAGAGGCAGGTGGATTCCTTTGAATTTTAGGCCAGCCTGGTTTACATAGTGATTTCCAGACCAACTGGGGCTACAGGGAAACCATGTCTCAATAAGACCAAAAAAAATTTTGTTTAGGACATTGAACCTTCAGTATCTTGAAATCCCTTTTTGACCTCCTTTAATTCAACCTGCTTTGTTTATATAAACCAATTTGCTATCACATCCTCCCATTTCTCTTCTAGAGAATCTTGAGCTAAGGCTGGATCAACATTCCCTCTGTGAAATTCATTACTGTCTTTCTTCTGGATTTGTATTATACTTCCAACACTGTCATTTTTCCAGTTGGTCAAGGTTATCACTAGGAGAAAAGGAAACAATACAACAGATAGAGAACAGCCAACCATTTCAGACTTTGAAAGAAGCCATGATATTGATTAGCAATCACAATATGCATCTGTATATTACATGATGATTTGCATTTCCACAGACTGAAAAGACATATGGAATGCATTATCAGTGGAGAAGATTTTGCAAACAAGGAGGAAAAACTTGGTTTCAGAACGAAGGAAAGCTATAGGCATTAAAATACTTCATGATCTTTAAAAATTTAACCTTACATAATGAAATTTTAATGGTTTGTAGTTGATTGCATAGGTATGGAGAATTTGAATTTAATTTGGTTTTTCTTATGGGAGGAGCAACAACAATGGATTTGAGGCAGAAGTGTTTGTAACTCAACTCAGAACTCAAAGATGTCTCACATCTTTTTCAAGTATGGAACCCAAAGAAGATAAAACTCAACTTGAGAAACACTCAGTTGAAGCCAGTTGTGGTGGTTTATCTCTGTACTCTTATCCCCATGGAGACTTAGGCAGGAGCATTGTTATGAACTAAAGACAAGTGTGAACTACATAGTAAGTTTCAGGACAGTTCTGGCTACTGAGCGAGATCTCTCTTCAATTTTAATAAAAGGCTAGATTAAGGCAAAGCAAGATACAAAGGTATCTTTGGTCACTTATTGAGCTACACTCCATATGAACTTGGTAGACAGGATGAAATAATGTTGGTATAGTTTGAATTCAGGATAATTCTGTGATTAGTTAATAAATAAATTCAATTTTAGTTTAAAAAAATATGACTTCTACCTGTATGTTTTTTCAATCAGCAAATCAAGTCCTAGGTATTTGAACTCATACTCAACAAAACCGTATATTGTGGATAACATGAAGCAAAACTCCAAAACTTCAGAATTTTAGTCACATGTTAAGATAATGAGAATAAGTGTGTGACAAATTAACTAGCACACAAGCATTAGTATAGTTAATGTTATGCAAAGATCAATTATTGAAAAATAATAATGGGTTACTAGGTCTCCAAATTAATAGGAGAATATTTTTTTAAATTGATTTGGAACATACCTGACTTGATTTTTAAAAGATGTATAGAATATAGGAACAGAATTCAATTCACCACAGGGAAACTATTTAAGTAAACTAATTTTTATAAATATGTATATATATTTTTTTTTCTGGTGA
>NW_008357164.1:726852-764277 GCF_000622305.1 Nannospalax galili
TTCAATGTGACTATTTTTAACAACATATAAGCTAGTTTTAAGTTATATATATATATATAAAAATAAAAACTAGAGATGTCATAGAAATGACATATATAAGTATTTGTCAAAGATTTTATTCAAGCCATTAGCAGGGAAATCAGGAAAGTGTTATAATCAGAAAAACTCACAAAATGGACAAATCCCTACATCGTTAGAAGTCCTGAGATGAATTTATTTAATAGATGCAGAAATGGACCCTTACATTTCAGAAATGTAATCAAGTAAGCTTTACAGGTAGTCTGCACAATATTTATTTGCATACCTATGCATTTTCTAAACATTAATTTCTCTCTATCTAGAGTTGCAAGCAGGCAAATCAAAACAATAAGAAGAAAAGATACCCTAGAAAATTGTTGAGATTGTTTTCTTAATATTTCTTAAGAAGATAAGTGAGAAGATGATTTTTAAATTTATACAGCTTATAGGTTGTTATTTGTGAACTGATTTTATTTCCTAATTAGTTGATGGAATGCATAATAGAATAATTGATCATAGATACCAACTGTGAGCACTAGCAACTCTTAGGTGGACAATACTTCTAATCATGTGTTGGATGTATGGAAGTGTGTGGTGAAAACCACCGACAAAGACAACTCCATTGTGGACAGTAGTTTACTGGGGGATCAAACCACTGGACATCCTCCCAGGAACACAGGACAGCAATTAGACTACTTAGTGCAGAGCAAAAATAATTGGAATCAAGGAATCCAATAGATACTTGTTCACATATGATGAGCACTATTCAAATAACTCAGATGTGAAAAAAATCCCAAATGGAAGTCACCAAGGCTATGAGAAAAATATTGAAGGGTTATGAATGTATGAGAATTTTGTTTCTGGTTCATGTGAACAAAGTGTTCTAGAAATGGATAGTTGTGATTGCATAAGAATATTGTGAATACATATAATGCTGCTCAATTGTGTACTTAGGCTTAAATGGTAAATAGTATAAATATCTACAATACAAAGAATGAAAAATAAACATTTGAGGAAAGTTAACAGCCTGTTTTATTTGAACATATTCTTGCTAAATAACACAACCAACTAGGAATATTTTCTCAAGAAAGTAAATATTGATCGTTCTAAAGTAAAAAAATTAACAATTATTTCTTCTTTGATCAGATAATCAGATAAAGAACTACTGAAATATGTGATTTCCATATTGCATTTGATGTATTTTGTAAGAACTGCATTTAGATTTTGAAATCAACAACATATTAATGATGGTCATATTATTGTCCACTAATATACATTTAAGACCTTCAGACAATGACGGTCAGATGCCTTATGCTCATAATGAGACCAATATTTCTATTAAAAAGTTGAAAGATAAATTTTCCTCTTATGGTTTTTGTAAATTGTGTTAAATAGCTAGAGTTTACAATGTCTTCTTTGAGCTTATGTTTCAAAATAAAACAGGAGAAAGACTGATTACAGTTAGTAGAAACTTCTTACACTAATTTTTACTACAAACAAATAAAATGGGGATATATTTAAAGAATGTTTCTGTACTTGAATCATGTTCAATATGTACAAGAAGAAAACTTTGAAATTCTTTTTAGTTGGCTCCTATCTACCAATTTTTTCCAGTACTTTCTAGTATTCTGGCAGGGTGGCCTGGAGTTATTTGGTTCTCATTTACCATGAACAAAAACTTACATGTCTTTATTAAATCCAGATATTTTACTCTGATAAGTAAGGGTATTTTGTCAGTTAAACAGGGCACTCAAATGCACAAAAATCCAAAAACTGCAGACATTTTTTTTCATGAAAGCTACAATTTTTAAATGTATCCTTTGAAGGAAGCGAGAAAAGATAATTTGAGGTGGAGATCAATGGTAGGTAAGAAAAGAGATGCCTAATGATCCTCAGGGCTGGTAATATTGTTCAGTGGCAGAGCTTACTCAGTATGTGCAAAGCCCTAGGTTTAATTCCCAACACCATTAAAATTCAAAACAGATTCTTGAAAATGAAAGTTATTAATTGATTATTTGTAAAAAATATACTTTAGTAAAAGTCATTGAACTAAAATCCAGGATTTAAATTTTAGTCAGGCTGTGATTAAAGGCATTGTCTTTTGTCCTTTTTCTTTTATTTGTTATTAGTATTATTAGGATTATTGTGTGTGTGTGTGTGTGTGTGTGTGTGTGTGTGTGCTTATGTGTGATGTGCTTGTATATGAGGGATTGGACATCTTGTGGAGGTCAGAGAAGAACTTTCAGGAGTCAGTTTTCTCCCCCCACTGCAGTATTTCAGGATGAACGTTTGTACTGCAAATGGTTTTACCCATGAAGTCATCTCACCAGCCCCAAAGTATCCTTTCTTTTTGCTTCTTTCATTTGC
Organism: Nannospalax galili; assembly: GCF_000622305.1. Lineage (NCBI taxonomy): Eukaryota > Metazoa > Chordata > Mammalia > Rodentia > Spalacidae > Nannospalax > Nannospalax galili. Next base: position 729,238 of record NW_008357164.1, read on the forward strand.
TATTTGTTTATTATTTATTTATTTATTTATTTATTTATTTATTTATTTGATAAATACAGGATCACCCTGTAGCTTCAACTGACCTGGAAATCATGGAGATCTGTCTGCTCTACCTCATGAGTGCTGGGATTAAAGGTATGTACCATCGAATTCAACTTCTTTTATTTTTCATTTTGTTTTTTTTTCTTTGTGCTCCTTCTCAACCAAATACTTTTTTTTAAAGTGAACTTTTTAATTTTAATACATTTCCCACTCAAATACAGACCCCCTCCACCACCCATGCCTCCCCCTATACCCCCACTGAACCCTATGCACTCTGCCATACATGCTGGGTCCTAGTCATTCAGATTATAACACTTTTTATCAACTGTAAAATCAGGCAAGGCAAGTGTATGCTGGGAGTCCATGTAATAGTTTGTAGAGAAAAGAATACATTATGATTGGATCCTGATAATACTCTAATTCTTCATTTGAAGTGTTTTCCTGGCGGCATCGATTTTATGATCAAATGCCAATGGATCATCAGCTAGGGCTTGGGCTTTCTGCCTACCTCCTTTATGCTGGGACCCTGTCTGGCTTGGGTTTGCACAGGTCTTGTACATGCTGTCATAAGGCACTCTTTCAGCAGAAAAATACCTCCTCTAACCCAATACAAAAGCTTTCATTTACAAGATTTTAAATCGTGTGCATCAAGGTCCTAAATTCTTTATTCTTATTGGCAGATATTCATGGTACATGGTACTGGGTTTTATAAAGACATGATGCAAGTATCCATATACAGTGTACTCCGAACACCTCCTCTCTCACCTTCTGAGCCTCTCCTTTCTCCCTCTTCCACTCATGAAGTCCCTTTCGTTCCCTAGACAATTTCACTTCTACTTATGTGTCATATGTAACTCATGATTTTTTGAGTCTATACAAACTATAGGATCTACAAATAGGGAAAAAACATGTAATATCTGACTTTCTAAGACTGGCTTAATTTACTTAAGCTGATAATCTTTACTTGCATCTGTTTTCTTAAAAAAAATGACATAATTTCATTCTTGTTCATGGCTAACAAAATTCACTGTGTGCATGTACCATTTTCTATATCTTACTTTATACCTATTTTGGTTCCAAATCTTAACTATTCTGAATAGTACTGCAATATATGCTGTTATGCATATAAGTATCTCTGTTTCATGGTGACAGGCATTGGTGGTATAGTGGTAAGCATAGCGGTCTTCTATGGTGACTTAGTCACAATTTAGTAAATAACCAGCAGTGTTTTAATTGAATAATAGGGAAGATATATTATTAGTTTTTTGAGGACCTTCCAGACTAATTTCCACAGTGGCTAAATAAAGCTACATTCCCACAAACAATACATAAACCTTCCATTTTAAAATTATTTTGTAATTACCTTTGAGCATTTATTGATAATTATTATAATACTTTCTTACCACCAAACAAGGAAAAGATAAAGCTGACTGATTTTTCTTTCTCTAAATGAGCTTCATAAACTTTGGAGGTACAGAAATGTCATTTTTAACTATATGCCTACCAAGCTGAAAAAGAAACCATCCATCAACTTTGGCAAAACCTCCATGACTACAGATATCAGGTAGCAAGCAATACTGCTGTGTGCAAAACAAATATTACAAAATGAATATTACCTTGTCTTGAGGCAGGATGCTGAGCTAATTAAAGCAGACTGTTTTTAAAAATGCTGATTTGACAATGACTTTGACTTAGACTTTCAAAAACAAGCCATCATCTTGGAAAGGCAGTGAATCATGTAGAATATTGAAAAGTGACTCCATGGGCCCACCATAACTGTTTTATTAACCCACTCTGTTCTACCTAGCAGTCATGTCCTTTTCCAAACTTTGAGCTCTTGATAAAGACATTTTTATGGAGAAATTCACAGCTTGATACTGGAAGAACCGGAGGTTGATAAAATATGCTGAACTTTGGTGTAGACCATGGAGCTTGGCTTAGAAATAGCATGAAATTTCATTGACTTTTAATGGTTCACAGAATTTAATGTCCAGACCTTTAACATTTAGTCAGACATGATAGAAATGTGACTGGTAAATTTTTAGGCTAATGAGATTATGCCATGGGTCTTTTTTTCTAATTAACTTTAATCTTTTGCAAATCCATGAATTCAGGTTCAGCAAAGAGATTATCATTTATATAATCAGGGCTGAGTATTTAATAAGAATGTGAAGATCCATTCAAAATGCAAATCTGACCCTTCCAAAAGTCATTTAGTGGTTCCCATTGACTTGATGACAACACTTTAAGTCCCTTAGCATAGCACATAGAGATTTTAGCATGTGGACTCAACTCTCTCTAGAATCAACTTCCTAATTGGGAGGAGAAATTAATACAGTTCTAGTAATTTGCTTCTAACTCTTCAAAAAGCATGCACTTTTGCTCAACTGATATTTCCATAAACAGCACTTTTGCCTTCACCCTCTATATTTGGTTTCACACTTCAATTCACTTCTCCTTTTCCCCATTTAGGCTCTTTTAGGAAGTCTTCTTTCTAATATCCTATGCCTGTTAACATCATACATGATGTCACTTACCACACTGAACTGTAAGCATGGGTCTGCACCTCTGTTTTCCTACTAGTCCTGGAACTTTTTCACACCTGGAGCAGTATCTTTCACACTTCTCCATAACTGTTAGCAAGAGACTCAAAGTAGATGCTAAGTAAAATAAGAATGACTGATTTTACATTTACACCTCATAATAATCATTTAGATTGACTCTTAACTTACATTTTTTTAAAAAGGAGAAAGAATATTATCCCTTCCTGGTTTAAATTGTTATGAGAAACTAGAAAGAGAATCGGAATACAACATAGTCTAATTTTTAAAATTCCATTACCCAAATACCTTCTAATGTATATTGTCTTAGTTTGTTCTTCATTGCTGTAACAAAATACTCTGACCACTACCAACTTGGGGAGGAAAGGGTTTATTCAGCTTACATCTCCCAGGTCACAGTTCATCAGGGAACCCAAGGTAGGAACTCAGGGTAGGAACCTGGAGGCAGGAGCTGGAGCACAGGCCATGGAGGAATGCTGCTTACTGGCTTGCTCCTCTGGCCCCTGCTCAGCCTGCTTTCTTATGCAACACAGGCCTACATGCCCAGAGGTGGCACTACCCACAGTGGGCTGGGCCCTCCCACATCACTCATCAAGAAGATGCCCCTTGGAAATGGCCACAGGCCAGTCCAATAAAGGAAATTCCCCAATTGAGGCTCCCTCAACCCAGGTGTGTCAAGTTGACATTAAAGCTATCCAGCACACATGCACACACACACACACACACACACATACACACACACACATACACATATATATGTATATATGTAGATGTGTCTACATTTCTCATTAATGAGATTTGTCAAAGAGCATTGACTATTGGAAAATAAAATCAATAAAACTGTTTGCATTTGATGAACAAAAATCATTTTTTGATCTATGATCTAGATAATAGAAAAACTCCAAAGCTGTCACATCCCTAGACACATGTAGTATAATCTCTTACTATGTGCTAAATATGGATCCTTATATTTACAGACAGGTATGCAAGTCACCACTCATTCAAGAAGCTTCTTCTGCAATAGACAGAGACTACTACAGAGTTCCACCACTGGTCACACAGAGATTAAGTGTCTAGGAAACGTCCACCTCTAAGTGATGCATCTACAATGGAACCTCTACACCTAAGATTATGGAACATAGTAGAACAGAGGGCAGAGAGTACTAATGCAGCTCAACTCTCATCAATAATATATGACGTTTACCTTCCTTTGAGTGCCCATTTGAAAGATCCCTGAAGAAACAAAGGCCAGCTACAGCTGTAAAATTCTTGGGAGTTTTATGATTGGGTAAGATAAAAACAGAGGCTCCCAAACTATACAACTGTTAAGAAAATCTACAGTACCAAGGATGGGTTGACTCCCTTATGAGCTGTTGGTCAGAGAGAGATCCTAACGGTCCTCAAATTCACCAAGGCTATTGCCATTAATGTCACTTGTACACTAGAAAGGTCAGTAAGGCCGTGTTGCTGAAGACACTGCATGATGTGATTGTGGGAGGAAAAGAAAAGATGGAGCTGAGACTAAGCCAAAAACTCCATGCCACTGGATGGATGACCTTCATAGTACCAGAAGAAATTATGCAGATGGTTGGGGAAGAAAGGATCCCCTATGATTCTACTCAACAATGGACCCTGCTTGCCGCACACTATGGACATGCCAAACAATGCCTGTAAGTACAATAATGGCTCGCCTCTCATATGTACAACTGACAAATTTCTAATTGGATAAGGCCCACTGCCATAGGTGGAACACACTCTGGTGCTGTAGACCAGGCCAACCCCATGTCAAGAAAGGCTACAGGCCCTAGTGGGGAAGCCATTATAAGTATACTGCTTAATAAACATAGTACACTTACTGGGATATCCTCTAGGCATTTGTTTTTACATTCGTGTTTGTTTAGATGTGTCTACTTCCTTCCATCTGTCTTTTTAAGTAGAAGAAACACCACTGAGATAGGTCAATGGCCACAACTTCAAGACGAATAATGGGGAGGCCCAAGAAGCCACTGTCTTGCCACAATACAAGAGAAATCACTCTACATCTGTCACCCCCTCCAAGGCTCAGGGACCCTTGCAGAAGATTGGCAGAAAGATTGTAAGAGCAGAGGAAAGGGGTGGAGTGTAGCCCAAAAATGATTTATTTCTCCTGGAGTTCTGAAGAGCCATGGGCTAGTGCAGGGAACCCTGGGAAGAAGGGTGGAGCCTAGAGTGGGGAGAGATTGGAATAAACTTATTTGATGCCATTCTGGGAAGTAAGGATGAGGGAGCAGGCAAGCTAGCCTGCTCTGGACCCTGTGGGGTGCCGGGGGACCTCATGAGTACCTTGTGAACCCCTCATGGAACTCAGTGGGGTGAGTGGGCATGTGGGGACGTGAGATGAGGCAGACCATGGGCAAAAACAATTCAGAATGTGGGCTGAGCCACACAGAGCTGGGTGCTGGGTGTCAGGTGTTCATTTCTTTGTAATCCTTCCTCCCCCTGAAAAGGTATAAACTATGCAAAATTCAGATTAAAAAAAAAAAAACCCTCTCTCATGCCATAGAGGGCAATGAACCCAGGGCTCAGGGGTCAGGTGGAAAATTTGTTAGAGCCAGGGGAGGAGATGCATGACCATATAGAAATAGAGTCCTACAGGCTCCTGGGACCTTGCTTATATGAACTTGCAGCAATGGTGTAAGCATGCACAAGACCCATGCAAAGTCAAGCAGACAAAAACTTTGCATAGAACTGTGGAAATGGGCAGCAGGCACCAATCTTTGTCAAAGAACTTTTGGGCAGCCAATTATTATGGGATGAAGAAGAGTTTATCTTCTTACAGGGAGGGACTCTAGATAGGTATGAGTGTTTTCCCTGCATGTATGTATGTGCACCATGTGCATGCAATACTCACGATAGCCAGAAGAGGGCATCTGGTGCCCTGTAACTGGAGTCACAGATGGTTGTTAACTGTCATGTTACTTCTGGAAACTGAACTCATGTTCTCTGCAAGAGTACAAGTCCTTCTACAGCTGAACCATCTCTCCAGCCACTGAAATGTGTCAGCATTTAAAAAGAATTATAAGATTAACAGTAGTAAATCTGCACATTTCTTTAATTTAAAACAAGTAGATAATTTATCTTTTCTTTTCTTAAAATTAGTGTTGATTTTCATATTTTATTAGCTTGATTGATGACATTTGCAGAACCGTTTAATTGGGTCTTTGAATACTAATTTATGAAAGATAAACCGAAAACTTGTTTATAGAGTTATCATTACTATTCATACTATGATTAGAGACTTCTCGTCTTTTCTAGCTACTTATCCTGAAAACTGACATCCAAATTATGTAACTCAATCATGGGTTGATTTTTGAGAATCATAGTATGTTTTCCAAGGTTTCAAATGGGACACACATGCCTGACCTATGTTCACTGCCATATAAAATTGCACACTTCCCATTTTCTTTTCATTATACTTGATAATTTTAAAAAAATTGTGAACTTACATTTTCACTTATTTCATCAAAGTTTCACAATATACAACACCTCATCAATATAAAAAATGGCTTCCCTATCACCAAATAGTTATGGTAGAATTCTTTTAATAGAGTCTTAAATGACAAAAATAATTGGGGTGTGAATAGAATAGAAAAACAACAGAGCTGTTTACTAATAGTATAATAAAACTAATAATACAGAAATTATTATTGTAATGAGACTATTATTTATAAATCTTGTACGAGAAATGTGTAATTGTTACTGTCAATGAAAAGTAACATTATTTGCATGCAAGAAAAGACACATATATAAAATCAATAAAGATGAACACAGAGTATTTTTATAATTAAGTGAAAATATTCAATTATTTTATTCTTCTGATAATTAGTAAAGTCAAGAGTGCTTTAAAAATCCAGACTGTATCTCAGAAATTATAATTCTAACTCTCAGATAATTATTTTGGGTTTTCATCGTCTTGTTAAATTAATCATTTCCAGAGTGTGTCATGTATTAATTTTACCCAAATGATAGAAATAGTTGAATATTATCACTATTGTGTATCTTTGTCATAATTACATTGGAAAGTTGTGCTTTTGCTATATAAAATTTCAAAGAAAAGCAGAGGAGCATCAATTTGCTATTACAATTTTATTTAATTCAAAGCATTTGATATAATTCAACATAGTAGCAACATTAAATTTCAATTAAATTATAATGATTGCTTCCAATACATAAACCAATACAATTTTTTGCCAAGTGAAAAGTCACACTTGATATGAAAATGCTAAAAATTGCATTTCTAGAAGCCTCATCTTTATTGAATGAAACATACGCATTTTTCCAGTGAGTCATAGCATAAAGATTTTTAGCAAATCAGGGATGACTGAACTAGTTTTCTTGATGGTAAATGAGGCTTTTCTAGGACTGCTTAATTAGAAAGATTGTAAGAGTACAGGTCATGTTAACAGTGTAAATAACAGAAAAACAACTGGAAAAGTTTCCCAAGAATGATAAAGGTGTATGTGAAGTGAAAAAAGTCAACCAGGCCAGGATCCTGCCTTGGATCCGGCTTCCATGTGGTGAAGCCTTTGAGAGGAATCTGACATTGAGTCTAACCACTCCAACAGCTCTCAAAGTGTCTGAAAGCAATTCCTAAAGCCATCATGCTCCAGTCCAACCTTGGCAGACAGAAGAAAAATGAGGAGGAACTCAATAGAGGGATGCTTTTGGAGGCTCTCAGCAAGAAATTCCAATGGGCTCTCATATGAACATTGGAAATTTTCCCTGTTCTGACTTTTTTCTAGTTCCGTGTCTAAAATTTGTAATGCTAATTACTCTTGCCTTTACTTCTCCTTCACATCTCCTATTCACCATTCAAGGATTTTCTTTTCCCCATAGAAATAAGAGTTATGCAATTTGGGAGTCTTTTAGATAGACCCACTGAAGGGGTACCCCAATTGCCTCACCCTAGGTCCCTGTTCAGCATGGAAGAAGCCAGAGCATGTCATGATTCCCTATTGGCAATTTGGATAACCTCTTCAGATGATGGTGTGATAAGAATAGGAGGTAGGAATTGGCTAGGAAGTTAAGGTAAAGAAACCCCCCCAAAGAAAATTAGCCAGTTTCTTGGCTAAAAGTCAAAATATACTTGGGCCTCTTACTCCATCTCAAACATACTCCATTCCAAAGGCCAAAATTGTTGAAAGTGTTTGGGAGCTCTTATCTAATCAGCAAAAGATTTTAGGGTTCTCCCTTCAGAGGGGGAGGGGAATGTTAGAGTAGCAAAAAGCCACATTAAAAAAGAAGAAGAAAGAGTACATGAAGTTATCAGAAAAAAAGAGGTGGGGTGATATGGGAGGAGTTAGAGGGGAGGGAGTGGGCATAGATTTGATCAAAACACCTTACATGCATGTATAAAATTCTCAATAAATTATTTAACGAAAAGAAAAAAAAGAAGAAAAAGAAAAAAGTCAACCTGTGTCTCCTGATTGGCTGTTTCCTCCAATGGGAGGGGCCTGACATGGAGTGGGAAGTAGGAAGTGAAGCTGGGAGCTGCTGGTAGAGTGTGTGATGTAGGAGACTCTCAGCCAGCACAGCAACTTAAAGACAGAATAGACTGACTCTTGTGGGCCCAGGGTGAGATGGCTGGCCCCAGAGGCATGAGTGACTGCTAGCGGGGGACTATGGGCATGGCACGGTCTGATAAGGTGGGCTCTGAGTCAAGGCAGCGTGGGACTAGGCACTGGGTACTCATTCATTTGTAAGTTAATAAACTCACATAAAATATATTATATGGTTTGTCTGATTGTGCAGGAGACCCAGAAAGAATTCAGGCCACAACCTGGCTTGTCACAGAAATTATATCAGTAGTGAGAGATGACATTGAAGAGAGTGGAGTATTGGGTCTGCAAATAGAGAAAGATTAAATTATGGAAAATTATGAATAATACACTTAAAATTGGAAGATATGATTAGATACCCATGTCATCTTTGTTAGCTATGTGTCCTGAAAATTTGAATACAAATTATGAAACTAATTAATAAGGGCATCAAATCAAGCTTTGAGTAAAGGATGTATATTTTTCAAGGATAGAAAGCTGTTTAAGATTGTAAGGAAGACGTAAAAGCAATATATGACCAAAAGAGTAGATGAAAGAAATGGGAATGCAGAAGGTATGCTAACAGTTGAGTTCTGAATGTGAAGTTCTGGAATAATCCAGAGAAATGAACAAACCAAAAGTACAGAGAAAAACAGGATTGTGAGAGCACGTGGATGAAATTTCTCATGCATTCTACTCGTTTGTGGAATGAAAAATGAGTAAAACAAATTAAATGACTTTACATACTAGAGAAATTGAGATTACAAATAAATAAATACAAATTAAATAAATAAAATGTACATGTTTGTCCCAAGTTGAAACTATAAGCACACAAAGCTGCACTTACAAACAGTTCTCTTCATGCAAAGTGTAGTCATAGAACACAGGACACTCAATCTAAAAAAACACAAAAGAATAAGAGACTAAAGTGATGTTGGGGATGGTGGTCCAGGCATATCATCCCAGTGTTCAGACTGAGAGAAGGCATGAGAGACCAGGGACAGAAAGACTCAATCCATTGCTATTGACTTTGAAGTTAAAGGGGGCCTTGAGTCATGGAGAGCAGAGAGTTTCTGGGATCTGACAATGGCATGGGGTTATAGTCAACATAAAAGTACCTTCAATCATACAAAAGTATAGAATGTGGATGTGTCAGCAGCTTGCAAGAAACTTGAGACAGTTTTTTGCTCAGAACATACAGAAAGGAGCACAGGAAAGTCTGTTTCAATCTAAGAGTGCCTTATTGAAATATGAGAGTTGAAATGACATCTACCAATTATTTATAGAACGTTCCACTGAAACAAGAAAAAATGTCCATTTTTTTAGCATCCATGGAAATTTCTCCAAAATTGATGACATAATACAACGCAAGTCTCAACAAATATAGGAAAATTGAAATAAAATCCTGAATTCTATATTACTATGGTAGAATACAGCTAAATATTAACAACAATAAAATATTACAGAAAACAAACTTATGGAGACTAAAAAGCACTATGTCCAACAATGATAATAAGGTCACTGAAGAAATCAAGAAGGAAAAAATTATTAGAATTGAATGGAAACGAAAACACAACCCACCAAACTCAATGGGGCACAATAAAGTCAGTCATAAGAGCTATAGTTGTAAAAAAAAAACCATGGTATTGGCACAAAAACATACGTGAAGATCAATAGAACCAAATTGAAGACCCAAACATGAACACATGATTTCAGCTACCTAATATTTGACAAAGGTGCCAAGAACACACACTGGAGGAAAAACAACATCTTCAACAACAAATTGTGCTGGGAAATCTGAATCTTCACTTGTAGAAGAATGAAAACAGACACTTATCTATCACCTTGCACAAAAGTCAGTCCAAAATGGAACAAAGACGTCAATGTGAAATCTGGAATACTATATTTATTAGAATAATACATGGGAGAACTGTACAAAATATATAGGTGCAGGAAAGGACTTTCTAAATTGGACATTAGTCACTCAGAAATTAAGGTCAAAATTTAACAAATGAGACTTCATTAAAGTACAAAGCTTTGTAAAGCATAGGAAACAGCTAATCGAGTGAAGAGGAAACCCACAGGTAAGAGAAAATATTCACCATCTACACATCTGAAAAAAATTAATATGTAGAATATGCACAGACCTCAAAACACAAAAAAAATGTAAGAAAACAAATTACTCAATAAAAAATGAACTCTGGATCTGATCAGAGAACTCTTAATAAAAGAAAAAAGGGCTAAGAAACACCTTTAAAACTGTTCTCCACTTTTAAAGGAAAATGCAAATCAAAACTACTTTAAGATTTCATCTTACCACAGTCAGACTGTCTAAGATTGAGAACAAAGGATACCAAATGTTGGTAAGAATGGGAGAAAGGGGAGCCCTCATTCACTGCTGTTGGGTTTGTGAACTCTTGCTACTTTGGAAATCAGTGTGGAGAATTCTTCAAAAACTGAAAATGAATCTCCCATATTATCTGTTTATACTGCTCCATTGTTTATACCTGAAAGAATCATCTTACTGTAGAGATTCCTGAGCAACCATGTTTGTTGCTGCCTCTTTCACAATAGCTAACAACTTACATGCCTCTCAATAGATGAATGGATAATAAAAATGTGATACATTTATACACTGGAGTTCTAGTAGTGGGAATGGAAAATAAAATCATGAATTTTTCAGGTAAATGGATAGAAGTAGAAACTTATTCTAAGTGAAGTAACAGACTAAGAAAAACAGATTCATGTTCTCTTTTATTTATGTATCTTAGCTCCAAGTGCTTAGATGTGGTATGTATCCTGATATAACCACAGGGGCCAGGAAAATGGAAAAGAATGATGTGGGTAAACAGGAAGAAGAAATTCAAGGGAAGGGGATAGTTGAAAACAGATGCTATCGTGGGAGAAATGGGGGAAATGGGGACACTTTAACTGGGAAGGGAGGAGGGAAGGTAATATAAGGGGAGAGAGATATGAGATAAACAATGTTTAGGTGGTATGAAAAACCCAGAGGGAAATGCATCAATTCACAAGCCTACTGAATAATACACATATAATGTGTGTGTGTGTGTGTGTGTGTGTGTGTGTGTGTGTGTGTGTGTGTGTATGTGTGCGTGCAGCTGAAGGCTATACAGCAAGAAACATAGTGCTATACAGGAGAAATCTCCCTTCAAGTTGTTTAAGAGATTCCCAAAATAACAAATGCTATGGACACAGTCCTTGATTTCTTCCTAGAACTTGAAGGTAAGACCCTATTGCTGAAGAAAAAACATACTTCAGATACAGGACTTGGAGCAGTGGGTCTAGAACCGACCCAGAAGCCCCCTCCCTGAAGACTAGCTCTCATAGTTTCAGATGATACTATGCCAGCTGCTAGAGGAGAAAATCAATCAATGATCCAATCCCAGTTTTAAAACATAGTAACCATAACAAGGACCAGCCCCCCAAACTGTTTTTATTGGTGCAGCAATGGCAGTTTTATCTTTAGGGTAATCAACAACTATCTCATTGTACTTAAAGCCTGTTTAGTGGTAGGGAACTCATATGTGGTACTGTAAACACTGTCAAATGCACATTGCTAGAGAGGATTTATGTCTTCTCTAGAGGTTCTACATACTTCATAGATCCTAGAGAAAAACATGTCTGCCACATTCTTAGACAAACATTTCTTACTGCATGTTAAATATGTACCCTTAAATTTACAGACAAGTATACCTGCCACTATTCATCAAAGAAGCTTCTTTTTTCAAAATATGGAGATTATTATAGAGTTCCATGACTAGTCAAACACAGAGGACAACTGTATGTGAGATGCGAAGCCGTAAGTGACACATCTACAATGCAGCCTCTACATCTAAGGCTCAGAGAACATAGCAAAGCAGGGGGCAGACAGACTATTAATCCATCTCTCAATCTCACTACTGAAGCTTTCTCATGCAACAGATGGTGATTAGCACAAAAAGCCACAACTGACCAAAATGTAGATAGTAAGAGACTGCAGAATGCATGTTCCCGGATAAGATTCTTATATTAAACCTCTGACGTCTGGGGCTCAGGGATTATTGTGGAAGACGGGACAGAAATACTGTAAGATCCAGGGGTGTTAGATTATCCCAAGGAAACAGAGTTTTGCAGATGGCTGGGAACTTACTCTTATAAACTTACAGCAATGATGACAGGATGTATGAGACCATGCAAAATCAAACCAGACAAAAACAGCATAGAGTGATGAAATGTATTTAAAAGTCCAAATTTTAGCTGAGGAACTATTGGCAATTGATCCCTGCTGGGTGATAGAAAGTTGGTCTTCTTTAAGGGAGTGATACTAGATAGGTTGACCAGATTCCAGTGGATAGGCTCAGTGAGGTACATTTGGGGACACAACTCAGCTCAATAGGCTTAAAATATATAACAGAGTGCATGAAATCCAGAGAGCAGGGCCGACTGCAGGAGTGTAAATATAATCAAGATGTGTGAAATACACAGAAAGTCAATAAATTAAAAAATAAAAACCCAAATAAAAATGGGCTACAGATTAAACAGAAAATTTCAAAAGGAGAAATTTAAAGGGCTACTAAATGTTTAAAACATGTTAGCCATTCTTAACCCTCAAGGAAATGAAAATTAAAACGATGTTAAAATTCTGTCTTACCCCAATCAGAATGTCCATCATCAGTAATACAAATGACAAGGAAAGTTTGTGAGGATGTGGGGAAAGGGAGCTCTTATGCACGGTTACTGGGAATGTACATTAGTTCACCTATATTGGAAATCAGTCTGGAGTCAACCCCAAATTAAAAATAGAACTGCCATATGACCTAACTCTACCACTTCTTGGTATGAATGCAATGGATTTTAAATCCTGGACAAAGACATTTGCACCGCCATGTTTACTGCCAATCTATTCACAATATCTAGTAAATAAAATCAACCTAGATAGCCATCAAGAGATAAATAGGCAAGCAAATGCAGTCCACACTGCTGAATATTACTCAAATATAAAAAAGACAAAATCATTAAATTTTTAGATAAATGGATGGAACTGTCAGGTAACTCAGACCCAGAAAGATCAACACTATATACCTTCCTCATGTATGGATCCTATCTGTTTCAAGTGTTTTCTTTTGTGTGTGTAGCTTAAAACACAAGTGGAAGCCATGAAATCGCAAAGGGTGCTTTTAGGGGAAGACACGTTAAGTGGGGAGGAAGAGGACATTGTAGTAAAAGGAAAGTAGTAAGGTAGAAAGCAAGGGAAAAAGACTTAAGCAACAGGGAAGAGCGTGGGAGTGACAGGTAATCAGGGGTTGAAGAGGTGGCTGACCAAAAAGAAGGGGGTATGAAATGGCATTTGGAAGCCTACTACTGCACAACCCAACTCCGAATAAATGTAGAGCTAGGAGAACACATGTAAAATAAAAGAAGATGGGGAAATGTTGAGTGATAAAAGGATAATTTGCGATGGAGCCAGGGGATGGGGGAGGAGTGGTAATTGGTAGGTTATCCAAAACTAAAGATTTATTAAAAAGCTTTATGGACACCCACTTGCTAATGAGCAAATTTTAAAATATAACTTTATTAAAAGAGTTTAAATATAATAAGTATTTACTCTGACCTCAGGAAATATGGGTTATTAAGTGAAAATTAGGGTACAAAATATGGGCTATATAACTATGAGTTTTTAGTCAGGGAGAACTCCAGAGATATCTTCAAAACGGCAAAGACTATTGCCACTATTATCCTTCGCAGTTACATGGTAAGACCCTAAAGTTGAAGAAACCATAACTGTGGTTGTAAGACAGAAAAATCAATCTCAAACTGCTGAAGAAACATCCTTTCTGCTGGCTAGCTTTGATAGTGATGGAAAGTGCTATGTGGTGTGATGAGAGAGAAAAGATATCAATGGTCTAACCTATCACTTGGTCCTGCATGCTGCAATATGGCAAAAGTGCTGAGAATAGGAGACCGAGTATCAGTCCAAAACAGAACATTTGTACTAAACTTCCTACCATCAAGGCTTAGTGAATATCATGGAAGAGGATGCAGAAAGAGCTCGAGGAAAGGGAAGACCACTGTGAAATGCCATCTATGGACATGACATGACTATGATACTCTTGAACTCACAGCAGCTGTGGTTACTTGCATAAGATCTGCACAACATCATGCCAGCCAAAGTTCTGGCATAGATGGAGTAAATAATCTCAAGGCTCTACCATTTATTGAGAAGCTATTGGTAGTTGATAGCTGCTGAGGAAAGGGACAATCATTCTTTACTGAGGATGTAACCACTGGTATGTTTCCAGTGCTGAGGTCAATGGCCCCACCTCTATACACATATGATCAACACTAACTTAGAGGGAAGAGGTATGTTGGGAGGATATGCACAGATTTAGGGGGAGAAATGGGGAGCAGATACAAATATTTCATGCAGGAAATTCTCAAAGATAAATGAAAATAAAAAAATACTCATCTAAAAAGGGCCTCAATTTCCATGACAAATGTCTATGTGGTTTTAAGGGAATGAGTCTCATTCAAACATCATTTTGCTGTAGTTTATCTGAAATATACTCTGAGTGCAAAGCAACTCATTTGAAGTTTAACTACTTTCTTGAAAATTCAACCTAAATACTATTTCTCTGTTGACTAGAACCTGCTCTAGTCATTCAGAGATTTCAGGTATTGTTTGTTGTAGCCGTTTGAACGAGAATGTCCCCCATAGGCTCCAAGTATTTGGACATTTTGCTCCCAGTTGGTGGCACTGTTTTGGGAGGTCTTAGAAGGTGTTGCTATCCTGGAGGAAACACGTCACTGGAAGTGGGCTTAGAGAGTTCTTAAGCATTGCCAGATCTTGCTTTGCTCTCTTCTTTCCTGTGAGGGCTTAGCGTCTGATCCTGCTTGAGCTACCTCCTGCCGCCATGCCTCCCTGCCACGATGGACTCTTGCCACTTGGAACCATAAGCTCAAACAAATTCTTTCTTTTATAAGTTGCTTTGGTCAGTGTTTCCATCACAGCAACAGAAAAGTGACTAATACAGGTATACCAGCTCTGGAAATTTTCTCATGTTCCCTCAGGTGGTAGTGATCGCATTTTCATTACATGCTGTCTCTACACAACTCTCCAAATAAACCAAGAAATAAATGATTAGAATCTTTGATTTAAAAAACTAGAACAAACTTCTTTCAATGTGTCTCATTTTAAAGATTTTTATTTATTTTTATTTTTCATTGTGTGTGTGTGTGTGTGTGTGCGCACGCGCGAGTGTGTGTGTGTGTGTGGCATGCACGTTGTACACACAGTGCAGTGTCCAAAAAGGCTTGAAGTAGGAGTCAGATCCCCTGGAGCTGGAGTGACAGAGAGTTAAGAGCTGTTTATAGGTTCTAGGAACTGAATTTGGTTCCCCTGAAAGAGCAATAAGCACCCTTAACTAATGAGTCATGATATGTTATCATTTTAGGAATACTAAATTTTCCCAGCATTATACCTGAGGAAGTATGGTCTAAGAACTGCATCTTCTTAGGATTCATTGTGTCATAGTCATACTATGTCTAATTTTACTAAGCCTTAATTTCCGACAGACACCAGGGCATATTTTTCATTTTAATGGTGAGTAAATTGCTATTTTATATGGTCAGTTCTCCAGTACTCTTAACAAAAGTGCAAAAGTAATCTATCAAAGAACAATCTAAAACTAGAAAAAAATGAATTTAAAACAGCTATTTAATTCTCCTCTCTCTCTCTCTCTCTCTCTCTCTCTTCTGTTTATATTAGAAAATAATAATGGTGCCTCTGTCAGGATGGCAATGTGAACATAGATGTTTACTACTTCTCTCTCTAGACATCTCCTTAAATGTTCAGGGTGTGTTGTCTGTTTTAAGGAATGTTGTATAATGAAAGGGACACAGTGGTATTATAGGAAAGGAGGTGTCAACAGAACATTCCAAGGTGAGGGTTGTGCATATATTTCACTTGAGAAAGTCAGAAGAGAGTGATCCACCAGCTAGAAGAGAGGAAACCTAGAACATTCTCATGTTGGTTCAGGGAGCTCTTCCTGCTGTTACTCCTGCAGTGGGTGAAGACAAGGGGATTAATTAAGGATCTGTACAGAGAACAGCCTGCTTCTGATTCCTCTCACACAACCTTGGCTGACTGAGCAAAAGAGCTGGGTAATTATCCTCAGGATAAAATCACACAGACAACAGAGATGTTCTTTTAAACACAGAAAAAAAATGTTTTGGGATAAAGAAGCTAATGTGAGAGCTGGCTGAATAATTAAAGCTGTCTCCTATTAGCCTCTCACAGTCACCACACACACACACACACACACACACACACACACACACAGAGACACACCTACCCATCACAGTCTGGCATCCCATAATATCACCCTAGGGGCTTTTCCTTATACAGGAAACATAATTTTCCTACTTTATTCTTTATTGTCTAACTTATAAATTTCCTACTTTATTCTTTATTGTCTTTCAAGGTAAATTTTATTCTAATGGAATATTTGCTATATACAAAATAACAAATATAATGCAGATTAATACAATTCAACAAATCCTGTCAAGAATGGTGAGTTAGAACATCGTGATCTGTGATTGTTCTCAAATCCTACTATTTTTTTCTACCTCAAGAGTAATCACAATTCCAAATTTGTGGTTGTATGTTTTGTTTATTCCAATTGTTTTTCTATTTCAATAGTGAGGCATATGTCAGGACTTTCTCATAGTTCATATAGTTGGCATTGTTTGCATACATTTTTGTTACTATCTTCATACTCATTATCATTACAGTTCCTGAAGTTCATCTCTGCTAATGCCTGGTTTTGTAATTGAGGTATTTATCTGATTTATAGCATTCTGTTACTTCCATATGTCATGTTATTATTAACCTCAATTATTTTTATTGCAGTGCTGTTGCTGAATAACAAGGTATCTTGTTAAATGTGTGTAAGCACAAAATACATGAAACTATGCGTCATACAGAATGGGCATGACCAACTATGGGGCAAAACTTCAAATGTGCTGATATGTTTCACTCATATATTTATAAATATATTAAATTAGTTGTAAATTTACATTTATTGAGTGCGTGTATGAATGAGAATATATGAACCATGGTGCTTGTGTGGAGGTCAGATGACAACTTAGGGCATGTGTTGCTTCTTTTCCATCATGAGGTTTTCGAAGACTCAACTCAGATTGTCATGCTTAGCAGCAAGAACATTTGCCTGCTGATTCATCTCTCCAGCCACTGAATTAATATTTGTTAAGCATAATCTAGGTGCCAACCAAGATACTATGACCTTGGAATAAATTAATACATTCTGCTCATTTAAAAAACCCTAGTAACTACATGAATACATGGAGATTAAACAACACACTCCTGAATGATGAATGAGTCAAAGGAAAAATTAAGAAAGAAATAAAAGTATTCCTGGAACTAAATAAAAAGGACAATACAACACAACAAAACCTCTGGAACACATTGAAACAGTCCTTAGGGGAAATTTACAGCTCTAAGTGCCTTCATTAAAAAATCATAAAGGAAACAAATAAATGACTTAACATTGAATCTCAAGAGATTTGAAGAGCAACAACAAATGAAACCCAAACCAAGCAGAGAAGAAAAAAATAACAAAATCAGAGAAGAAATTAATGAAATAGAAACAAAGAAAACAATACAAAGAATCAATGAATCCAAGAACTGTTTCTTTGAAAAGATATACAAGATTGACAGATCTGTAGCCCAGGTAGCAGAAAGAAAGAAAGAAAGAAAGAAAGAAAGAAAGAAAGAAAGAAAGAGAGAGAGAGAGAGAGAGAGAGAAAGAAAGAAAGAAAGAAAGAAAGAAAGAAAGAGAGAGAGAGAGAGAGAGAGAGAAAGAAAGAAAGAAAGAAAGAAAGAAAGAAAGAGAGAGAGAGAGAGAGAGAGAAAGAAAGAAAGAAAGAAAGAAAGAAAGAAAAACCCTCCAAATCAACAAAATCAGAGATGAAAGGGGAAATATTACAACAGACACCCAAAAGATCCAGAACATGATAAGGGGATACTTTAAAAACCTATATGCTACTAAATTTGAAAACCTACAAGAAATGGACAGGTATCTGAAAGCATGGGAACCACCAAAACTTAAACCAAGAAATCAACACCATAAACAGGCCCATAACCCATAAGGAAATTGAAAGAGTAATACAAAACCTCCAGACTAAAAAAAGCCCAGGACCAGATAGATTTACAGCAGAATTATACCAGACATTTAAAGAAGACCTATATCCAATACTCCTTAATTTATTCAAAGAGATAGAAATTGATGGGGGACTTCAAAATTCCTTCTCCAAAGCCAGCATCACTCTAATACCAAAGCATGTAAAGCTATAACTAACTAACTAACTAACTAACTAACTAACTAACTAACTAAATCAAGCTATAGACCCATATCCTTAATGAACATAGATGCAAAAATTCTCAACAAGATACTTGCAAAATGTATACAAACACACATCAAAAAGATTATCCACCATGGTCAAGTCAGCTTTATTCCAGAGATTCAGGGATGGTTCAATATATATGTCATTAAACATCATAAATCATATAAATGGACTCAAAGACAAGAACCACATGGTCATCTCAATAGACACAGAGAAAGCCTTTGATAAAATTCAACATGCATTTATGTTCAAAGTCCTAGAGGGAATTGGACTGGAGGGAATATACCTAAACCTAATGAAAGCCATATACAACAAACCTATAGCCAATATCATTCTAAATGGAGAAAAACTGGAAGCCTTCCCATTTAAATAAGGAACCAGACAAGGCTGTCCATTATCTCCCCTCCTTTTTATCATCGTGCTTGAAACTCTTTCAAGAGACATAAGAAAAGAGAAGGAAGTTAAAGGAGTAATAATTGTAAAAGAAGAGATCATATTATCCCTTTTTGAAGACAATACGTTATCTAAGAGACACCAAAAATTCCACCAGAAGACTCCTAGAAATGATTAACATTTTCAGTAAAGTGGCAGGTAACAAAATTAATCAACAAAAGCCTGTAGCCTTTCTATATACCAATAACAAGCAACCAGAGAAAGAATGGAAACACACACACACAAAGAAATATCAGAATAAACCTGACCAAAGACATTAATGACCTCTACAATGAAAATTTTAAGTCTTTAAAGAAAGAGATTGAGGAAGACATCAGAAGATGGAAGGACCTCCCATGCTCATGGATTGGAAGAATTAATATTGTGAAAATGAACATACTACAAAAAGCATTTATAGATTCAATGCAATACTAATCAAAATCCACATGACATTCTTCACTGAATTGGCAAAAACCACCCTAAGATTCTTATGGCAGCACAAAAGACCTCAGATAGCCAAAGCAACCCTGAGAACTGAGAGCAATGCTGTGGGGGATACAATATCAAATTTTAAACTGCATTACAGAGCTATAGTCATAAAAACAACATGATACTGGCACAACAATAGACCCATAGACCAATGGAACAAAATTGAAGATCCAAATATGAGTACATGCAATTTCAGCCACCTGATATTTGACAAAGGGGCCAAGAACATTCACTGGAGGAAAGACAGCATGTTCAGTAAATGGTGCTGGCAAAACTATATCTCTGTCTGAGAAGAATGAATCAAAACCCCTATCTTCCACCTTGCACAAATGTCAAGTCCAAATGGACCAAAGACTTCAATGTGAAGCCTGAAACTCTAACACTGTTAAAAAACTTTGGCAATAACCTACAAGATATCTGAGTAGGAAAGGATTTTCTAAGTCGGACATCAATTGCTCAGGAAACAAGGTCAAGAATCTACAAATGGGACCTAATTAAACTAAAAAGCTTCTGTACATCAAAGAAGCAACCAAGGAAGTGAAGAGAAAACCCACAGAATGGGAAAAAATCATCACCAGCAACACCTCTGACAGAGGTTTAACATCCCAAATATATAATGGACTCACAAAACAAAGAAGAAAGGAAGTAACCCAACAAAAAGATGGGCTAAGGAGTTGAACAGAGAGTTCTCAAAAGAAGAAATAAATATGGCTGAGAGCCATCTTAAAGGTGTTCAACATCATTAACAATTAGGGAAATGCAAATTAAAACCACTTTAAGATTTCATCTTACCCGGGTCAGACTGGCTAAGATCAAGAGAACAAATGATACCAAATGTTGGAGAAGATGTGGGAAAAGGGGAATGCTCATCCACTGCTGGTGGGGCTGCAAACTTGTTCAACCCCTATGGAAAGCAGTGTGGAGAACTCTTAAAAAACTAAAAATGAACCAACCATTTGACCCAGTTATACCAGTCCTTGGCATATACCCAAAGAACTCATCCTATTGCAGAGACACTTGTATATCCATGTTTGTTACTGCTCTTTTCACAACAGGTGAGAGATGGAAGCAACCTAAGTGTCCCTCAACAGATGAGTAGATAATGAAAATGTGGTTGATTCATACAGTAGAGTTCTATTCAGCAGTAAAGAAAGATGAAATCATGAAATTTGCAAGTAAATGGATGGAACTAGAAACTGTTATACTAAGTGAAGTAAACAGACTCAGGAAAACAAACCACGTGGATCCTAGCACCAAATCATTATAAGTGATTATGTATCCAGACATAACTACAGGAACTAGGATAATGAAAAGGAACCAGGGAGGCAAAGGAAAAGAAAGAATGTGAAAGAGAAGAATAGTAGGAAAAAGGCCTTAATGAGGAAGATATGGATTAAAATGGGGTTATTTTGATGGGAGGGGTGAGGAAGGTTATACAAGGAACCTTGGGAATAAAGGGAAAGAAGGAGCTCAAGAGTGGTGGGACCATAGGAGAAGGGAATTATCAATGGAGAATTGGGGAAAATGGGGGTACTTTAAATGGGGAAGCCATGGTGGAAGTGTTAGACAACGAGAGAGATAAATAATGCCTAGCTAGTTCAAAAAAATAAAAAACAGAGGGAACCATATTAGTCCAACAACCTACTCAAAAATAATATATATAACTAGCTCAAGGACCATAATGTAAGTCTAGTCAAGGTTTATCTGAGAACTTTTTGTCTTTGCCCAATCTTTACTTACAGAATGCATGGTCATTAAAAGTACCACACTGGTGGAACTAAACTTCTTGCATGTTTCACAGCCATACTTTGAGGCCTATACTAATCTTTTCAGAAAGACTTAAAGGACAGTTTTTGATCCTCACCCTCCAAGATCTACTAAGTTCCAGGGGACTAATGGAGCATCTCTCAAAATGTCCTGTGACTGTGGTGAGTCACCTGTCCTCTTGATCAAGGAGGCCATGGAAACCCCACCAAATGGACTTGAACCAGTGTCAAGTCTACAAAGAGGAGGATCAACACAGAGGAAGCATTTCTCCCATGCTTCCAAGTGAGGCCAACCACAGTCAAGTAGGACCTTTGATTTATCTTCATTTAGATGGAATTTGTAAAAGAAAGGAGCCAGGGCTCCTCCCAAGCCCATGTGACCTCTGAGGACAGATCCTCCAATGACCGTAAGAGTAAAAATAAATTGGTTTATCTGGGCCAACTGTATGGTCTTAAACACTGAAAAGGAAAGTATAACCAAAGATTAGACTGAGTGATCAATATCATTCTTTAAGGGTCTATTTGTGTAGTTCAAGGCTACATAAGAAGAAACAATGCCAGACAGGAGATACCTTCCTTTGAGTTGTTGGCAAGGGTGACCCAACATACTCCCAGACACTAACCCAGCATAGAACTGGGTTATAATGAACAGCAAACCTCAGTCTTATCTTAAACAATATTGACAACTGTTTGCTGCTAGATGAGGAACAGATGACTAGACTCAGTGGATGGACAAGCACTGGGGAAGAGCTGGGGGCACCGACAACACAGAGGACAGTAATTGGAATGACAGAGTATATGGCCTCCAATGGGGGGTGGGGAGGGCTATGGGAGGGTGCCATTTAGGATGAAAATAGGTATATAGATGAATAAGATTGTTTGGGATGCTCTGTATGAAATACACACAAAAAATCAATAAATAGAAAAAAATGAGTTATATTTGAGGAAGAAATATAAAAATGTGCTTCATGTTTATTAGTATATACAAAAAACTTTACCAATGAACTCTACCTTATGAATTTATATCCATGCTCAGGTTCCAAGGATCTCAGAAAATAACCATCTGTGCCTAGTAATAATCAGATATATAGAGATTAGAGATGCATGTGCAAGCATCTAAGTGTAATTGGCATTAAAAATTACTTTTTCTGTATGAAACTATGTATTAAAATAAAATGGATATCTTTTTAAAAGGCTAAACCCTCATTCAATTTTATGTCTAGTAGGGTTTATACTGAGTACAATATTGTATAACTGTATTAATTCAACTGTGAACCTAAAAATTTACAGCCAATTTTGAGAGATGCATCTTTGATCTGGAAATGTTATTGACTATGTCAATGCTGTTGTAATGAAAAGCTTCTACTAATTATGTGGTTATTAAATAAATAATTAAAAAAATAAGTTACTTGTGCCTTTGTGGAGCTTACCTTCTAGTGCCGATGTAGTACTACCTTTTTTTTTCCTTTTGGCCAAACTGTCCAGTAACAATAAGATGATATTTTGTGTACACAGGCATTCTCAGCATCTGCTTTCTGTTCTTGGTAGTCATGTTTAAAATTTAGGATCCCCCACTTTCTTGCAAATACTTGGTACCATTAGGTATTTTGAGCCTTTGACATCTTTTCATTATGATTTAATTCATATTTATGTAATGACTAATCATATTAGGAAACTTATTTGTTGCCTATTTGTTACAGTCTTTAAAGAAGTTTCCAAATCCTTTGTCTGTTATTAGTCGCTATTCTTCTTTTAATGTATTTCGAGTATTCTTTAAATATCTGGTTCTAGATATATGCTATTTTTAATCATGTATGTGTTAGCCGTATTTTCACATGATCATTAGGTTATTTTTTAATGTTTATTTTATTTTATTGACAAAAATAAAACATAATTTATAATTTTCTCTTTAAAATATTTTATTTATCATTTCATGCGCATGAGTATGTTGCCTGCATGTATGTAAGTTCACCATATACACTCGATGCTCCCCTAGTCCAGAAGAAGTCTCACGTCCCCTGGACTGGAGTTAGAGATGGTTGTTAGCCTCCATGTGGGTGTTGAAAATTGAATCAAACCTGGGTCCTCTAAATGAACACCAAGTGTTCTTAACCACTGGGCCATCTCTTCAGCCCCTATAAATTTAGTTTTCAATGATAATTTTTGCCAGATTATTTTGCATTGTGGCATACACCTATAATTCTGGTACTCTGAGTTTTGGGAGTCTGAGATACACAGTGAGTTCAAGGCCAGCTGGGATACATAGTGAGAGAGTGTATCAAAAACTCAGTTTAAAAAAAGGGGCTGGAGAGATGACTCAGTGGTTAAGAGCACTGGCTGCTCTTGCAGAGGACCAGGGTTCTGTTCCTAGCACCCACATGGCAACTGCCAACCATCAGTTCCAGGGGATCCGATGCCCTCTTTTGACTTCCATAGACATTGTACAACATGGGTGCACTTACATCCATGAAGGTAATACTCTGATATACACAAAATTAAAAAAAATTAATTTAAAAAGGAGAAAAAAAAGATTCTTTTGGTGTTTTTCTAGTTTCTATGTTTTATACTTTAGAGATTTTTATATTAGCTCTTTTATTGTTTAAGGTGTTTTCTTTTTTCAAAAACAACTTTTAGCCATTTTTAGTGCACACCTTTAATTCCAGCACTGGGGAAGAAAACACAATGACAGCAAAGTTTTCTTTTTTTTAATAGAAGAAGGAAATAAACTCTAAAATTTAATGAGGAAATAGAAAACTATCTAGAATGAATAAATATTTTGAAAAATAGAGGAATAGCACTACTTGCTTTCAAGATATGCTTTAGAAGCTTTGATAAGCCAGGCTGTGTGATACATGGGCACTGTTCACAGCCCAGTAGAACAGAAGAGACTTGTTAGAAATAATCTATGAATTAGAATTGGGAAAATGAAGAGCAGACCCCAATCTTATCCAAAGGACTATTGACAACTGATTACTGCTAGATGAGGTACAGCTGACCCTCCTAAAACAAAGACCTCTAGATATGCCGACTAGATTCACCAGAAGGGCAAGGAGTGGGGAATGGCTGGGGGTGCCGACGACATAGCAGACAGTAGCAGGGATATCAGAGTATAAGGGCTCTAGTGGGGGGAGTGAGGCTATGGGAGGGTGCTACCTGGGAAGTGGGTGTAAAAATAAATAAATTTAAAAAATTTAAAAATAATAATTCTTCAAAGCATAAATATTTGCTCCTTAATAATTGGTGGGTGTGAAAAACATTACCATTGAAATCTACCTGATGACTTTATTTCCATGCTCAGATACCAAGGAGCTCAGAAAGTAACTGACTGTGACTAGTAATAATCAGATATATAGAGATTAGAAATGCATGTGCATCTTAGTGTCAATTGTATTGAAAATGAATTTTTCTTTATGAAACTGTATTTTAATAATGAAATGGAGATCTTTTTTAAAGGTTAAAACCTCATTTAATTTTATGTCTTATAGGGTTTATACTGAGTACAATATTGTACAACTGTAATAATTCCACTGTAAACCTAAAATTTTACAGCCAGTTTTGAAGGAGTTGAATCTTAGCTCTGGAAATTGTTATTGAATATGCCAATGCTGTTGTAATGAAACGATTCTTCTGATTGTGTGGTTACTAAATAAATAATTTTAAAAAAGAAATAATCTATGCATGTGTGGACAACTGATTTTTCATGTACAAAGGTAAAAAATTGAAGTTCTTTGAACAAATGATGCTGGAATAACTACATCTCTATACACATAACAGAATGAAAAGAGAAGAAAGAAGGAAAATGGATTCGTATTAGACATATTATAGAAAAATAAACACAGAAGTGGAAAAAGAACTCAGATTTTTTGTCTTTTTTTGAGACAAAGTTTCCCTATAGCCCCAGATTACCTGGAACTCCCTGTGTAGACTAGGCTGGTTTTGTTCTCACAGAGGACAGCCTACCTCTGCCACCCCAGTGTTTGGAATAAAAGTGTACACCACCATGCTGCCTCAGTGTGACTGATCATTGCAGCACAAAGTGGTTGGTTAAGTCTTCCTATTGGATTCTTGTCAAGCTGTTGATGTCAGTTTTTCTCTGCCCCATACAAGGCTCTTTCATTAAGGAAAGTATTTTGAATAGGCAGTATGACTAGGGCATCAGGAAATGCTCCATGCTATCGACTCAATAAGTTTTCATAAAGTTCAGCAACTACTTGAAATTGTTGCAAAGTAATTAATACATTAAATATTTTTGATAGAATGATTAATAAAACTGAGTTTTTGACATCTAGATACTTTAAATAATTTTAATTCTTTTTGCTTCATTTTTACTTTATGTGTAAGCATGTATCGTGTGCATGTACAGAGGTGCACCCATGTCATGCAATGCCCGCATAGGGCAGAAGAGGGCATCAGATCCTCTGGAACTGGAGTTACAGACAGTTAGCCCCACGTGGATGCTGGGATTCAGAACCAGGGTCTTTTGCAAAAATAGCCAGTGTTCTTAACCGCTGAGACATCTGTCTAGCCCCTATATAATTTTAGATACTATGTTAATATGTATATTGTGATGGCTAGTCTTGGTGGTCAACTTGACTGGATCTGGAATTAATTCAGTGAGAGACTTTCATCAGATTATTTGAAGTTGGAAGATGTACTATAAATGTAGGTGGAACCTTCTGAAGGCAGTCCATAGGAAAGAACAGAGCAGAGGGAACTTTTGCTTTTTGCCTGCTTGCTTTCTCTTTCATTAATGAGTTTATCTGTCTTGATGTGACAGTCCTTCACCAATATTAAAACCAACTTCCTAGGATTCCAACTTAGACTGAAGACCAGCAGATCTCTCAAAATCCTCCAGGCCTTCAGCGCCTATTGTGGATGCTGAGACATCCAGCTTCATGGACTGAGCAACTACCACATTCTCATCCTCTCCAGTGTGCCGTGGTCATTGTTGGGCTACTCCAACTCTATCCTGTAAGCCAGGATAATCGATCCCCAAATATATGTATATAGTATCAGTTCAGTTCCTTTAGAGACCCCTGACTGATATATCTGTTTTCTATATTTGCATTATATATTTTATAATTCCTGATATTAAGAGCATAGCAAAATTATTAGCAATGAAAATCTTTGTGATTGTGCAGCAGCTCTTAACGTCTGTGCTTTTTTTATCTTATTGCTCTAATCTACTTTAAAATTGAGCTATATTCAATCTAGTTATATGTCATTGTGTAAACCCAGAATGGAGGTTTATTGTATTTTGGAGCTGTTTCTAAATTGTTCTTTATTTATTACGCTTTACTTCTGTTTGTGACGTTTGAGATTAAGAGAAGAAATAGAGTTGTGGCTTGGATTTGACAAGCTACAAGGCTGTAATTCAGAGAAAGAAATATAAATTATAAACTAGGAAAGAGTATGCTCAGTCAAGTCTCTGGATCTTTAAAACTCTTTGCACATAAAGATTTTAAAACCTCAAAACCAAATATGCAATTTCTTATAGAAATCAGAGACCAACCAAAACCTATTCTAAATGTCCTCTCTTCCAGCAGATGAGCCTTATTCTGCTCTTTTCTTACAGCTGATTTCATTTTTGCCCAAAACTCTAATGAAAGAATAAAGATGAAATGAGGACTTTTAAGCTAGTTAATGTAGATGTCTAAGAATTGTTCTGTCCCCTCTTCTGTCTCCTTATCCTCTTCTTGTTTCCACTTTCAGTTTTTCTTTCAGGTATTTGTTCAATATCTCCCATAGGAAATTTAAGCCAGAACGTAAGAGGGTGTGAATGAATTGGGAAAGCCATATCAACAGTTCAGACATTCTGCTGGTCATCTTCTTCATGAATTACAGTAACGTCACAGATGTTCTACAGTACTATTTTTGTATAACACTGGTTTGAATTTAAGCTTTATGTTATTGTGGAATATAAAAATCTATTCACTCATTCATTTGCAAGAACACTTCAGACGGTACTTGCTATGAGAGGGGGACAAAGAAGATTCCAACTTTTTGTCTAGAAGACAGGAAGTCTTCATTCAGCAGTGTAGCATTGGGGGACATAGTCTTGAAAGTTGAGTAGAAGAGGAAAGATATGAGTGGGTGGAGACAGATTTGTGGAGCTGAGTCCCAAACAAGAAGGAGTTGTAGAAGATAAGGTACCCAGAGATCTGATGAAGGGTCTCTAGAATCCTAGGCTGAAGACTATCAGCACATGGTGTTTGTGATTAACACCTAGGAGGCAGTGGGCTGACACACCTGAGCATTTGTAGGACTATGGAAATTTTGCTCACTAGCCACTGTATGACCTTGTGAAAGGAGGTTGTGTTCACATTCATGTAGAATCTCCAGAGGCTAGAAATCCAGTAATTTTCTATGTAATGGGGCAAAGTAAGCCACAGAATGAGCTGATGAAGGCTAAAACCAAACCTGGAAAGGGCCAAAGTTGATTCTGACTTATTAGAATTTGGAATGAATAACTGCATGAAAAAGAAACAGAAACTGACCTCAACAGGTGCAGATAGCTTTATTAGCTACAAACAGCAAGCTGTGGGAATGGAGGTTGGGTGTGGGAGTTTTGAGAGGTCTGGAATTTATAGGGACCCAGAAAAATCTCAGAACGTTTGTTGTGCCTTCCCAGAATCTCAGAAGGTTAACTGTCCTACTCCTTCCTGAAATCTGGGGAGGAGAAATGCAGACTTCTGATAGAGGAACCAGGTATCTTCCACAAGGGAGTTGATAAGGAACCAGGTGACTAGGCTAGAGGCCCTGTTTTGTAAGACTGATGTATGTGAGGAGGCAGTGTAGGCAGATGAGATGGTCAGTTTGTTCAGTCATTTTGTCAGGTTGATTTTCCTTCATGACCAATCTGTACTTCACAGGAAAGCCTAGAAGTATTTAAAGAATATATTATTATGTGTTCATCACTGCTGAATTTATAACACATGACAAAAATAATATAAACATACTCCAAACATAGGAAGAGGCAAGAAAACATAACATATATAGGGTTAAAACTAAATCTTAGTAAGAGATGCAAAAATGAGTGTGGTGATGCAGTTAACAGACCACAGCAATTACACAGACACTGAAAGTATGTTTTACAGGTCTCTGAAAGGTGGGCTTGGATGTCTGAATTCAATCTCTTTCAGAGTGGTTTCCTTTCTACATACTTCAGGCCATTTAGAACAGCAAGCTTCCCCCATCTAGAGCAGAGCCTATTTTAAGTTTAACATTTTAGTAATAAAGAACTAGAGACTGCTTTGAAACAATTTAAGGCACATAAGAGCATTGCTATTTCACACCCGGCCCCAAAGAAGAGTTTGAAACAAAAATGTGCAGATTTGGAAAATCTAGACAACACATGAATAAGAGGCAGGAAAATGTGGACGGTAAAAGATGAAAGTGAACTTTCTGAAGATGTACAAATATATTTGGAATAAAAATATATGGGTGTAATTAAATCTGATTACACACAACAGAAAAAAATATGGAATTTAATGATACAGCAAGAGTAACTGCTTCAAATCAAGCATAGAGATGAACAAGACAAAAAAAGACTATTAGTGGATGTTCACAACATAAATCTAAAAAATAGAAGAGCCCTGTGCTCTGTAAAAGGCTCCTCCTAACATAAGACTGTGCTGTGCATGAGCACACACACACTATCACACACAATATTACACACACACACACACACACACACACAATCTCTATTGCTTTGACATTAGGGGCTATGGACGTCTAAATTTTATGGGACTAAAACCCTAAATCATCCATGTTATAAAATGAGATAGTAGCATGTCTCAATCTCAGCACACGGCAGGCTGAGTCAGGAGGGTCACCAAATTTAAGGTTAGGCTGGGCTACATAGTATGTCTTATTATTGTTATTTATCTTATTATTATTATTATATTATTATTACTATTTATTATTAAGACAGTGTTTCCCTGTGTCCCCTGATACTGAAACTCTCTATATAGAAAAGAATGGCCTCAATCTCACAGACATTCACCTGCCTCTACATCCCAAGTGCTAGAATTAAAGGCCTAAGCCACCAAGTTGACGAGTATATCTTAAAAAGAAAATATAACACATCAAAATAGTTCTAGGTGTTTTTTTCTTGTGTGTGTGTGTGTGTGTGTGTGTGTGTGTGTGCGTGCGTGCGTGTGTGTTGAGAAAACATCTCCCTGTGAACCCAGCTTTCCTGAAATGTACTATGTAAAACAGGCTGGCCTTGAACTCTCAGATTCCCCTGCCTCCACCTCTAGAGTGCTGGGATCAATGGTATATACCAGAACACCTGGTTAGATCTGGCTTTAAATTAGATAAATATTGTCAATTAACTTAGAGTTAATTTGCTATAGAAATTAAATTTCTTCCTTCTCTTATTTGATGCTCCATTTCCATGGCTCCTTCAGTTTCTCAGTATGGTGAGAGAGGAGTCAGATTATGATCAGGAAAGCTTCACAGATGAAGGGTCCAAAGGACATGATTTTAAAACACTAATCTGAATTCCATAGGCAGCAAATGGTACAGGACACTTCAGACAGAGAAAGACTGAGAAAAGGCCCAAGGAAGGATGTTATCCAGATCCACATAAGATGCAACAGGTAACTTGAGTGGTCTGAGGCAGAGATTTCACCCAGAGACAGTATCAGAAACCTGAGGAAGAAGTGGTAAGCAAGTCAATGAAAAACCTGATTACATGTGTAATGCAGTTCTATACATTAAAGTCTCAGTTCTGAAATCTCTCTTATTCGAATTTTGGACCCCTGGGAACTTTAAAAGTCTAGACAAAATTCATCCCAGAGATACCTGAGCAAATTGAGAAATAGTTTCTCTACGCACAGTGGGTCTGGAGGCCATAAAAGGAGGTGTGAAATCTGTTATCTAGAGTGTGAAAAATCCATCTATTTTATTTACAAACCAGAAAGAGTGTGAAAAGTGACACTGGCAGGGGAGACAGGTATGATTTAAAGAGCTCAAAATTCATGGGTCTAATAACAGCAGCATTATCAGTGACATTATCATCAACCTTTAGCAGAAACTGGTGGACAGCGGTGGGCAGGTGTGGTGCCAAGAGCAGAAAGGAAAGCATTAGAAGAGACAGATGGAAAGGAAACAGTATTTAGGAAGACATGCACATGCTATTCTTTTCCAAATTCTTTTATTTTATTTATTATTTTTACTTAATGTGTATGAGTGTATTGCCTGCATGTGTGTAAGTGCATCTGTGTCATGCAGTGCCTGTGTATGTCAGAAGAGGTTGTCAAATTCACCTGGAACTGGAGTTACAGATGGACGTTAGTTACCACATGAGTGCTTGGAATAGTACCTAGGTCCTCTGCCAAAGCAACCACTGCTCTTAACCACTGAGCTGTCTCTCCAGGCCCTGTTTTCACATTCTTTACTGAAGCATTAAATAGGAAATGTAGATGGGTCATAGAATTCCAACTGCTTTTGCTTTCATAAAACAGAATTGAGCTGGCTTCTACCTACTTTATATCCAGACTTCAACTGACAATTAGGAGATACGCAGAAAATATTTTTTACACACTGATCACTGAATAACCTGAGTTTTTGTTGTAAAAAATTGTAAAATTTCATTTTGGAATTTGATTAATTTTATCTTGGAATTATTTTTTTTTTCAAAAAATTTTCCATGTCCTTCAGCTTTAAAGCAATAGCTACTATGTGGACCAGGTGAGCCTCGATCTCACAGAGATTTGCCTGCCTCTCCCTCCCAAGGGCTGGGATGAAAGGCACACACCACCACACCTCATGTTAAAACAATAGTCTTGAGGAAATAATTTCAGCTATTTTTCTCTATATTTGTTTATTCATGCCTCTGTTTGGAAGTAAAATTATTAGATTCATCAGCTATAAAGAGTCTGTACAATGTTTTGTTCAAGTTCTTCTTTTGGTCAGTACGTGAAAGAGCAATGCTCTTATATATCTTGCATATTTTTCTCCTTCAAAGAAGCCTGTGCTTTTTTAAAATTTAAATGTTAAAGTCAAAAGCAGACTATGCTTCAGGAGAAATGCCTGCAGTTGTCTAAATGCCCTGAAGTAGTACAGATAAGAAAATCATTCTGAAAGCGATTACTTAAGGCACCCATTTCCATCCGAAGGTTTTCATCTCCTAAACTGCTCTTGTAAATAACTCATTACACCATTAGCTATGAAATTATGGATGACACTGTTTATCATATCAATCAGGGTATCCTATAGTAATCTCCTAGATACTGGTTTAAAATTCATAGAGGGGACTTGTGAGATGGCTCCGTGGTTAAGAGCACTGGCTTCTCTTGCAGAAGATTTGGTTTTGGTTCCCAGCACTGGCAAGGCAGCCAAAGTCATCCATAACTACAGTTGGAGGGAATTGATGACATTTATTTGGCCTCTGCATGTATTGCATGCACAGGTGTATCTACAAAATGCAGATAAAACATTCATGTGCATAAATAAAAATTAGTAAATAAAAATGTAAAATCTATATGAGAAAGTAAATATTTCTTGATGGACAAATGGGGGTACTTCTTCAATCCATTTAGAAATGAAAAAGAATAATGAGCTGTATTTCTTTTGTCACTCTTCCGTAGTAAAGGACCCACCTGTAAATATCACCATAATGCTTAGGTCAGTATGTGTGGTGGTTTGAATGAGAATGTCCCCCATTGACTCCAAATGTTTGGACATTGTGTCCCCAGTTGGTGTGACCCGGATTTTCCTCTGGCCCTGTGATGACAAGACATGGACCGGCCTCCTCCCACACGCTGCGAAGAAGCCACTCCCCTTCCCTCTTCCAGCCAATCGGTTGATCACAGCCACTTGCAAGGGAGGGACAAAGGGTATAAAAGCTGGGAAAACAAGAAGCTCGTCTCTAGCCTTTTTTAAGGCTATCCAGAACCACAGGATTTATGTCTGGGTATGGACTTTTGAACACAGCAGTGACTGGGGAGGGGCATGCTCTTCTGTAAATAAACCTGCACCCCAAGCTTAGTTAGCAAGTCCAATAGACTCAAGATTCTTCAAACTTGGGTTTGGAGAATTTTTTCCTCAGGCTGTCTCAAGGATCATGGGAGGAGGGGACTGGATGCCACATGCACGTCCCAGCAGTGAATTTGACTTACAGTTGATGATGCTATTTGGGAAGAGTTTAGGAGGTGTGCATGCTGGAGGAAACCTGTCATTGGGAGTGGACTTTGAAAGTTCTTAAGTCTTGCTAGATTTCCAGTTGCTCTATTCCCTGTCCCTGCCTGAAGATGTGATCTCTTGGCTTCCGCTGTCATGCCACCCCAGCCATTATGGAACCTTACCCCTTTAGAACAGTAACCCAAATAAACTCATTTATAAGTTCCCTTGGTCATGGTATTTTAACACAACAGAAAAGTAACTAATAAACCATGTTTTTAATGGTATAATTCTCTCCTTTTCAATGGTTTTGTTTTTACATTTCTATTTTGCAACTTTATGTCTTATGCTTCTACTGAAACTTCAAATTCTCTAGGGAGAGAGAGAAAAATGGACATGATTGTGATTATAACTAGGGTTACACCAAGTGAAGCCCCCATGGTACCAGTCATTGTTTTGGCTGTTAGGGAATCAAAATGTAGAAAATGCTCATATAGATTTAATGGAATTCATCCCAATAAAGAAAGTACAAACAGAACTTAACAATCATAAGCATATATATTTATAAAAGTTCAATATTTCCCTTTAAAAATATTTTTATTATTGATTCTTTGAAATTTCATTCAATGTTTTTTGATTAGTTTCCAAATCACTTATCCATCTCTACCCTAACCCTACGTCCCAACTTCATGTCATCTATTAATATTTTTAAAAGGCCCATAGAGTATAATTTGTGTTCCTGAAACGCTCTTGGTTGCAGGTCCATCCTCTGGAGCCTGGTAAAATAACTAACCTTCACACCCTTAAAGGAAACTAACTCTTCCTCTCCCAGTACCTATCAATTGCTAGGTCTTGAACTTTTTGCCCACCTCCCCATCCATGCTGGGTTTTTGTCTGGCTTGGCATTGTACAACCTTGTGGATAAACACAAGGTTTTTTTCAGATATTGGTGTCAGAGGAAGAGACCTGCTCCAGGCCAATCATTCACCAGGTGCTGTTCTCACAATCACCCTGAAAGTTGGCAAGCTTCCAACCCGGCCACCCCGCCACATGGGGTCATACTTTGGGCAAAGAATTTCAGAAGCAAAGACTTCCTTGCACCCAGCACACATAGTCTGTAGCATGCATTTCATGCTTGCCCAGCTCCTTTCACGTGCCCAGCCCCCAGGAGGTGGCTCAGAATGTCCTGGGATGTGTGTGCCCACGTGGTTTGTTTCAGTTCTGTCCAAGTTCAGGAAACACTCATCTTTCATCATGGCTGCAAGTAAACGTGAACTGTGTCCCACTGGGTGTCTTTTTCTATCTCAAGATGGTTTACCCCACCACCAGTTTTAGAAAGATGGACTATGACAAAAACTGTGGGTACCTGGGAGAATTGTCTCCCAACAATGGCCAATATTATTCCACTTAGCATGCATTAGTAAACCATGTTAACTGCTGAAAAGACTAAGATAAATAATCTAGATTCAACCAGGCATGGTGGCACATGCCTTCCAGAAGCAGACGCAGGCAGATCTCTGTGATTTTCAAAGCTAACATGGTCTACATAATGAGTTCTAGGCTAGCAGGGGCTACAGCCAGACCCTGTCTCAAAAAGACCAAAAAAATAAAATAAAGAGCAAACTTCAAAACTGTCCCAGGCTATGCTGGAAATTACCTCAGCAATGGCCTTATGGTCATACTTCTGTAGAGCAAGTAGAGAACCATCTCAAAAGTTCCACAACAGTCATGAAACACAAATTGTAAGATGGGAAAAGAAAGCTGTTGACCTAGAGTTCAGTAGCTTAAAGCCCTGGAATCTGGGACTCCTAGCTGTGATCAGGGTAGATTGGGAATGTGAATTCATTCATGTGTGTGACTGCCTTGTTAAGTCTAGAGAACACAATTTCTTTGCATTTATCTATACCTTTGATTCTTATAATCTTTCTGATACCTCTTTCACAGTTGTTCTCTGAGCTTTGGGAGAATGACTTAATATAGGTGTCCTATTTAGGGGTGAGCTCTCTACAGCCTCTTATGGCCATCTGCTGTAAGAGGAAGCGTCTCTGGTGAGAGTTGGGAGATGTACTAATCTACGGAGTAGGCTTAATACTATATTCATTTATCAGGATAAGAGTGTTAAGTTCTCTTCTATGGCCTATGACTTATCTAATCACAGGTTCTTGGCCTTGATATCAGTGCCAGGTATGGGTACATCTTGTGAAGCAGGCCTTAAATCCAATCAGAGGTGTTTGGTTATCACTCTAACATTCATTACGCTATTGCATTAGTGAACATATCTTGCCAAGCCAGTCATTATTGTAGTGCTCAGGGTTCACATCTCAGGAAGGTTAATGATTACTTTTTCTCTTCCAGTAGCACACATAGCACGTTCTGGAACTATGAAAGCTAGCTAGAAGAGATGAAGCTTTCAGATAAATGCCAACCTGATTTCTCCTAGTTTGTTCTCTGATTTATGTCTGCAGTGTTTTTATTAATAGGATATTACCATCAAGTTTTGGTGGAGAGCCAAGAGCAATGGCAATTTGTTGAGGATCTATGGTCCTGGCATTGGCTTTTTTCCCTAGTGTATGGTGTCTGATAGGGGTATTGTCCCCCAGGTCAAAAAAAAGCATATATATATAT
>NW_008357164.1:764295-831570 GCF_000622305.1 Nannospalax galili
TATGCTCTATAATAGTAGGCTCTGACTTTTCCAAAAGGCCTTCAATGTTATTTATCCAATAATGGAATAGGAAAGGTTCACTGGGATGGTGTGGTGGTTTGAATGAAAAGGTCCCCCATAGGCTCCAAGTATTTGGACATATTGTCCCCAGATGACCAGATGATGGCATTGTTTTGGGAGGTCTTAGGAGGTGTGTCTATCCTGGGGGAAGCATGTCACTGGGGGTGGGCTTAGAGAGTTCTTAAGCCTTGCAAGATCTCCAGTTGCTCTCATGCTTCCCATACCTGTGTGCCCCAAAACAGCCTGTTTACTCCGAGTGGTGGGGCCTGCTGAGGAGACTTGACCCCCAGAGCTAGCCACAGAGGAGAGGCTTTCTGCATCATCATGGGTGGTAGCCGACCAGAGCGGGGTGGCAGGGCGTGGGAGAATGAGTGGCCTGGCATTTACCAACCTGGGGCGAGATTGCTGGCCCATGAGGCGTGGGTGAAAGCTAGCAGTGGCTATGGGTGGGCCACCAGAGTCCTCCGAAGGGCCAGGCTCATGATTTGGAATGGCAGGCTCTGAGCCCCTGTGCAGAGCTGGGCACTGAGTGCTTGTCTCTTTGTAAGTCACCCCTCCAAGGGCATAAATCATAATAAATTCACATAAAAATATATGGTTTGTCTGGTAGCAAGAGACCCAGAGAGAACTGGACGACAGCCTGCATGATGATGTGAGAGCTTAGCTTCTGCTGATTCTGCTCCAGCCATCTCCAGCCAGCATACCTCCCTGCCATGATGGACTGTCATTACCCTGGAACTGTAAGCTCAAATAAACTCTTCCTTCTATAAGTTGCTTGGGTCAGTGTTTCTATCACAGCAACAGAAAAGTCACTAAAACAGTGGGAAATAAGACAGAAGGTCAGAGGAGAGAGTAAGAGGCTTGATAACTAATGTGCTCAAAATTCTTTGTTGGAGAAATAAATTTAGTTTATTAATTGGAAATTGTTTCCTAGTGAAGGTGATAATAATGTTTAACTAAATTGTATAGGATAAATAAAATTTTGTAGGTGCAAGTAGTTGAGAAATGTATCTCTTAAAGAAAATTTTATGCAAAAGGGGACTTATTTGTTGAAAGTGTATGAATATCTTAAAATAATGGATAAAATTATAAGCCTGTATATTGCATGATAGGAAAGAATAGAGTTGCCATATCCAGATCACAGACTGCATGTGCCCACTAGTAGGACTATGAGCAAAGAATAGTCTAAGGGTTGTAAAATACGTGAATTGATGAGCTGATGAATGAATGACAGAAATTCTATGAAAGAAACCTATAATAATTATTTTTGCAATTTTTAATATTTACCCAAATAATTTGAGTCCTTTGTATAGAATATAGCTTGGTAGGTAAATAACAGTGATAAGTAATGAGTTCAGGAAAACTCTGAAGCTTTGTAAATATATCAGATTATCATGCCATTCACCTATAATTCCAACATTGGATAGGCTGAGGGAGAAGGCTGGTAAGATTTAGTTCAATCCACAGTTGTCTGTGAATTTGAAAGCAGACTGGAATAGAAAGAAATATGATATCTCAAAATAAGTATTTAAAAATTATAGCCTTTAAGCGTGAGCCCAAGATTCTGGTATGTCATAGGTGGTGACTCTATACTGTGCTTATTTAGATAGCATAAAACAGACACCGCTAAATTTCCTTCTTCAAATGTTTCCACTTAGAATGGTACAGAAGCAAGAAGTTTTGGCAATATTTGGAGGGCAAAATGTGTGTGTGTGTGTGTGTGTGTGTGTGTGTGTGTGTATCAAGTGTTTTCTATATGATTAGGCCTTGATCTGCAGGAGGGTCGAAATAGATTTTCCATTTGTATTTTGTCCATCTTGTTGGAAAACTAAAGAGTGAAAGAGGAACCAGATATGGGAGATTGGATTACCAGTCTTCAACAAGGGATTTGAAATAATCTAATTAAGTAATTACGTGAAACTGAATGAAGGGAGTCGATAAAGAGGAAATGAGAAAAGGAAATAGAGGAGGTCTCATCTTTAAAACGAAAAGTTTGCAGTTTACAAGGACAAATGAGTGTTTACATCCATAGGTCAGTGAACAACTTCAGTATTTTCACACTTTTATTTGTGAACTTAAACTAAAAACTAAAGAATAAATCATATTCCCTAGTGCTGCAGTTTGAATGTGCCTACTCTGAAATCCGGATGTTGCCAACATGATACTATTAAGAGGTGAACAGTTTACAAAGAATTGGTCATTGCAGGTCTACCTTGTGTGTTCTCATTTGGGACTAATGCTCACCAGTGGGATTTGGACCCATTCAGAAGCGTTCTTGCAGGATTGAATGATCTTGTCCCTGCTACTTCTCCCAGTTAAGAAGATCATATTCCTTTTTGCTGAAGGAGCCAGTATCAAGGTTCCATTTTTAAAGCAGAGATAAGTCCTCATCAGATCATTTGACCTTCCAACAACTTGATCTTAGGCTTTCCAGCTTCTAAAACCAGAAAGAAATAAACTCCTGATGTTTATAAATTGCCCAGTCTAGAGAGTTTTGTTATGGCATCATACACCATGCTAAAAAAACTAGAGTCAGCTGCTGTGGTGGCACAGTCCTTTACTCCTGGCACTGGGGAGGCAGAGGCAGGCAGATCTTTGTGCAGTCAGGGCCAGCTTGGTCCTCATAGCAAGGTCAAGCCAGCTGGGGCTACAGAGAAACACTGACTCATAAACAAAACAAATAAATGAATAAACAAACTAAAACACCCTAAAACCAAAACCAAACCAACCAAACCGAAACAAAATTACTGTCAGGCATATAAAAATGTCCCTCTATGATAGGACATAATCTTTGAATCATTTTGCTCCTAACAAAACTTACCATAAATTTATTGAAATGATGAAGTTATTTCTTCTTTACACTCATGTAAATTTCAAGTGACCTACAGTGTAGGCCTAAAAGAAGGAATATTTTCCATAGTATGCTGCATAAATTAGATGCAATTCTGAGTGGTGATGAAGAAGTCAGTATCTGAGAAAACCATTTCAAGAAGGATGGCTTTGATCTTCAGTTATCTTACACTATAGGCACACAGAAACAAAAACACATGTGTACACATTGACATGTTAAAATAACTCTAAAATCACAAATGAATTCATGCTGTTGTCCAGCTTTCAATCAACACTCCCAAGACAAATGTCAAAAAAGTTAGTTGCATCATTTTTGGGGGGTCTTTTTGAGACAGGGTCTCCTTGTAGCCCCAGCTGTCCTGGAACTCACTATGTAGACCAGGCTGGCCTTGAACTCACAGAGATCCGCCTGCCTCTGCCTCCCAAGTGTAGTTGCATCATTTTTAAGAAATCAAGTTTTAGTTATAATGTTAATGGCTAAACTTTTAGCTCTTCTATAGGATCCTATTCAAATAAAATACTATTTAACACTCTGCTGGGAGACTCAGTAATAAATGTCAAGTCAATGAAGACACTCAATCATGAAATAAAAGCTATATCATGTTTTCTGAACTCAATTTAGAACCATCCATCTGGATTTCCTTTCAGTAAGGAAATGTATTGTGGATATTTTTTTCCTCAGTGTCTTAGGTGAGTCATTAAAGGATTTTGCATTGCCGAGATTATACTTTTTATGTTACTTAATTACTTAATTAACTTTAAGTTGCCGGATACCAAGTCATTATCTTTGTAGATTGGTGCCTGTTTCTTGAATAGCTGGATGTTGACTCGTCTGAATTCCTTTATCATTTTATCTATGTCTTTTTAATGGCACTTTCCAATTAATCCTAGAATTTTAATATTCCTGCTCATATCTTAAACTCATTTTAAGCTATTAGGTACTTAAGGAAAAACACTTTTTTCACATGTGCAGTCATGTAATACTTTGTTAATGCATGCTGTATATGAGAGGAAAAAAACGCTTGTCAAATAAACTTCACAGTAATCCATATTCAGTTTTCGTAGGTGCATTCGTGTCTTACCTTCCTGCATGTTCAGTCTGTGGAATCTTTAAAGTAACAAATTCATAAACCCCAAAGCCAAGATCTTATCACTGTTTATAGATAGTGTGGACCTAGATGTTTTTCCCTTATAACATTTCCTTAGGGATGTTGATCTACATGCAGACTTTCCTTGGAAATCATTGGGAATTCCATTTCTAAATTAACTCAATGAGGAAAAGCAGACTGAAAAAACTCTAGTGTTCTGCTTTTCAACCAATGAATTGCTTTCCTGCTACTATTTTTTGTAGAATATCAATAAACTGAGTGTTGCTAATCCCAGAGTGTTTCTCCTCTCCTTGAATAAGATCGATTGCTCATTAATGTATCATCTTTCATTAAAAGACAAAGTCTGTTGCTGAAGGTATGGATCATGTGGCATTTTCTCTACTGCTGATGGATCATTGTGGCTACATGACTGAGGGCCTGACAACTGGATAACTCTTATAGGGATCCAGTATCCACGAAGTTAGCCCTTAGTGGCAATAATTTGCCTTGTGAAGATCATAACTTCACTATTAGTGTTCACGATAGCAGGACTCACCAATATCAATTTAGCAATTTAGCTACTGCCATGTTAAATGTCTAAAGTGTACTTTAAGAGGTGAGTGCTGAGCTCTCATGTTGCCTGTCTTCAAGGAAACCAGTGATACTGACTGACAGTATAACTCCATCAGATGGCTTTTGCTTTGGAGGGCACAACAATTATTGGCTTAATATCTTCTGATGTGGGAGTACTTTCCTTTACCACAGTTATTCTGCTCTACACCATGTTAAGCCCTGTTTCAGTCATCTTCCCATTTCCAAGTATCAGAAGAATGGTTCTTTTTGGTAAAATAATATTTATCTTCTTCAAAATGAATACAATAAGCTGACCACGTTGAGTTTTCTCATTCCAGTAGGTCAGCAAGCTGAGAGTAATTACTGTACTGTCAGGGCTATTTAACTCTAATTAAGATGAAGAATTATGAGTGCTGTTAGACAAAAGAAGAGGAATAAGTTGCAACCTAAGCTACCCTCTTTAGTGTCCTTGGGATTGGTGTTCAAGTCCTATGCATATTTCAGTAACCTTAGACTGACAAGGGCAAAGCACAGAAGAGCTCATGTATTTAAGGAATGGGTCTTGTAACAACAAAGAGCTCCTTAAATGATGGCTCTAGTCATGGCTTTGAAGATCAGTTCTGTATGCACTGTGAGAGTATCTCAAGCAGTCCCCTTAGTACTGGTACCTTTCCTTTGTTGCCATCAGACTGGGGAAAAACACAATAGTGGCTGGCACAGTACAGACACCATGAGAAAATGTTGGTAGACATATGCATATTTGGGGTCTAACTGCAGTTACTGACATCATGTGTGGTTAACTTTTATCAATTTCTTGTTGAAAAGGTTACTTGAAAAGCATCATGGTCTCTGGGTCTAGTAGCTAAGGATAGAATATCTTCCCAGGGAAAGGATAAGCAGAGATCAGGGGAAGGGTTACATAAGCTTCTAAAGAAGTGGAAGTAAACTTCACCAAGTAAATAACAAGACAGGCTGACTGGGGCAGCAAAATTATCCTGAGCCTTGAGGCTGTTGTATATTTTACTGAAGATTAAGTCAGAGCGTTGTGAGTCTTCTAAGTGTAAATATTGTGTTCTGCCTTTTCCAGCACTCCTGCATGGGAAATAAGGCTAGAAGATGACAGTGTAGTCTACCTTATGTGGAGCATGAAGATAATCAAATTTGCAGAGACCCTATTTAGCCCATACAGGTTTATGGTTATACAGCAGTAAGGTTATACAGCAGTAATTTGTACCCAACAAGGCAGCAAGGAGCAGTTTATTTGGCTCCTGATTCTAGTCAGGGAACTTTTAGACTACGGAGCCAACATCCACTTAGGTCCAGTGGGGATTTCTTACTATGTCTTAACAGGGAAGATGGCATAATATGCCAAGACAGAACAAGCTAACCTACCTGTGCTAACTCTGGTTTCTTTTCGTCATGTAGTTTTAATTGCCTTCTAAAGGCCCCACTCCCAAATGCCATTGATATATGAATTTGAGGGTTGTACCACATCTTTTCAGTTTTGAGGAAAACATTCCTTACACACCACTAGTTATATTATGAAAAGTTTAGATAATGAGCGAGTAGACCAGGGATGGGAAAGTCCATTCTCTTACTTCATGATGCAACCCTTTAGAAGGTACAATTAACTTCCAAGTTGTGATGGAACCATGTGGGCCAGACAAGTCAAGGTCAACTGCCAGCTCAACAAACATACAGATGAGCCTGCAACCTTTTAGTCAGTTGAAATTAGTTGCAGTCAATGGTAAATTTGAAATAAGGATTTGAACTTGGCCTTTGCTTCTTCATACACAACTCCCCAAACACTTGGGATCTTTGAAATGCTTTGTGCACATTAGCAATATTGATGGTAGAAATTTCTTAATAGCTTCTGAGTGGTAGTTGTTTATAAAGAGAATCAATAATATGATCAGAGGGTAAGAACTTAGCCTAGGCCTTGACTGGATCAAAGGGGAAAAGCACTCAGGACCAAGGTAATCATCAATATTTATTAATTAATTAATTAATTAATTAATTACTACTGTGTAAAGTAGCCTCCAGAAAAATTGAACTCTGTAGCTTTCTGTAGCAAAAGTAGAAAGCAGAGGCTTATGAGACCCTACTCATTTCCAAGGATCTATACAGTTGACAGTTGCTAAGAGAGATATATTTTTCACCTGTGGTGTAGCCGCTCTTAAGTTGTACATGCTCTTGCCAATGATGATCAAGTATGTAGCACAAATTAAATTCATTTGCTCAACAAGGTACAGTTGAGTGGACTTCATTCTTTGGGTTCTCATTGGTGCCATATTTGGATGAATAGACATGATTCCCAGGAAAATTTCATACAAAATATCCTCATACTATGCATGCCTGTGAAAGGTTCTTCTTCTGGCACTTTCCAGTTGTATTTCTTCAGTAATAAAGAATGCTTCTTCCCAATCCCGTGAAACAATTTAGCAAGTGATTGTATCTGGGAAAGGGATGCGAGAACTTCAGATTCATTGCAGGTTCTTCAAACCCAGGAGGAAACCTGGATGTGTCCCTGGCCTTCGGAGTAGGAAAGAGAAGTTCCTTATGACTGAGCCATCTGTTGTGTGATTATTGTACTTACTTGTGGTAATGTTAGAGTGAATTGAATTATAGGAGAGATAGAATATCTGCAGACACTTGGATGTTTGCTTGATGTATATGGAAAGATCTGAAGGCGTAAGTAAATAGACATTTTACCCATAAAATTAATTATGATGGACATAATATACAATTTATTTTAATATAATGTATAATATTTAGAGTTAAAATTATTTTAACTATTGTGAATAATTTTTAAATGTCAAAAAATATGACACCTATATAGCTAACATTTCTTATATATACATTATTCTTTTCTATTACACAAAATCACTTGATGTCTTACTAGGATATGTTGCAGAGAATATTTAAATTAGGACAAGTTAGTCTAGGAAGAACATGGACTTATATAAATGAGAACATTTTAAAAAATATCCATTTTCCTATATGCAAAGATTTTGATGGTCATTTAATAGCAGATAAAATTATGTGAATATTTAATTTATATGTATGATAGTAAGAAACTTCAAAATAGTTATTATATAATTAATCACACATTTTTAACACTTTTTTGTTTATGTGGTAGTCTCATACAAATTACCTCACTTTGTTCTCATAACAATTCAGAATTTGATATTATTCATAACTGATCATGGGAAATTAAAAAATAGTACATGAAAGGATACTGAGTTAGAGACCCTTTGAAATAGGCCAAATAGCTTTTATTCAGCTTATGATGGAGTGATCATACTTCGTAGATGATTCTAAGTTAATGTGGTCCTTTCAAGATGACTCTTGTTTAATCTTACAATTATTGTAAGAATATGGAAAATTAACAACATTCTCAGAAGTGAAGAAATGTAGGTTTGGGGAACAATGACTTGAGGTGTCTAACTTGGGAGAAGAATAGCAGCTGTATGACGATTTATCTTTGTAGTTTTCAATGTCTCTACGCTTTTTCCTTTATACAAAGCTTGTCTTTGCCCTGTAATTCATCATAAGCTAAATACATTAATATTTTTGTTTTTCAAAAAATATAACTATGCCAATTACAAAATTATATGATATAAAAAGCTTAGTTTAATATGCTTTAATAACATATATACATGATATTTTCTCCAGAATTATACTACATTTTATTATCTTTGAAGCATTTATTGTTTTTTTGTGAAAAAACTTACTGACATAAATTTTAAAAGATTTCTGTGAGCATCATATTGATTCTACAAATGACAATTACTATAACTACTTTTTCCACATCTACCCATCTCTCCACTTCCATATTAATCTATGACTCCATATTTCCTAAATAGATGCATTTGTGCTTAAAACGTTTTCCTTGTAATTCCCTGTTTGGTTAATATTGCTG
The DNA here is from genome assembly GCF_000622305.1 of Nannospalax galili. Classification (NCBI taxonomy): domain Eukaryota; kingdom Metazoa; phylum Chordata; class Mammalia; order Rodentia; family Spalacidae; genus Nannospalax; species Nannospalax galili. The sequence goes on from NW_008357164.1 coordinate 772,789, forward strand.
ATTGGTTTCTGTTGTAGCATTTCTTCATCATCATTAGTTCTTTCCTATGTGGAAAGTGAATAAATAGGACATTAAAGCAAAAAGGGACTTGAAGGAAGGGGAAGGGGAAAGGGAGTAGAGCAAGGCATAAGAAAGCAAACAGAAGAATGGGTGAAAATGATCAAAGTAGGCTCACTATATGCATGGAAATGCGTAATGGAGGACCTTGTACAACTGATATACACTAACACAGAAGAATGGATCATGCCTCTTTGTGTGGTATGTGACTTTAGATTTTATTTTAATACTGTAAATTTCATGTGTTAGAACTCTTGTATCATGCTACAGTCTTCTAAAAGAGTAATTTGTTTGTGATGTTTATGTATGTGTGTGTGTTTGTATGCATGTGCACATGTTTGTGCAGGGACATGTATGTAGGAGGGAGGTATGAGGCCAACAGCGCAGGCGCACCCTGCTTCCTGTTGATGAGCAGGAAAGGGCTGACTGGAAATCTTCCTCGGCAGCTAAAAACCAACAACACATCCACAGCTCCAATAGAAGGATGCCAACAGGACATAAGGGACCAATGGGAGGAGGGAAGGGGGTATGAAGGAGACGCCTGTGTTCACAATAAATGAGCTCGCTTGCACATTGCCTAGTGAGTGTCCGGAGTCTATGTTGTCGACTTCGTGCCTACTTATCCCCTGCCCCCAAGGGGAGGAGGTCAAAGGGACCTTGGTTGCAACATCTGGCACCCAACGTGGTAGATGGACCTCAGGCTGATCTTGGTGATCTACACCCTTTTCGTTTTTCTCCTCTGGATCATCATTTTTACAATCTGCTGCGCCGACTGCACCCACCCCTGACCTTTCTGGCTCCTCTCGATTGACACACTTCTCAGTGTCCCCTTCAGCTGTTTTCTTGGTAAGTAGGCCCCTTTCTGTTATCTGCTCTTTCCCTTCAGTCTGGTGAGTGACTGAGGCCCGTTTCCTCTTCTCATTTGTCCATGTTTGTCTGTCCATGGGGCACAAAGCCTGAAAATTGGTTCACCCCAGGAGACGGAACCATGGACACCCTCCCGACAGGGTGTCCCAAGACCAGAGACTGTGTGGGCATATGGCCATGGCCTGACGAACCTCGGAAGTCCCCAACCAAGCACACTGATACCCATTTCCTAAACACCACCTTTCACTCTTCTTCCTCCCTTACTTTCGCTTTTGGTCTCTATATTTGCCTCCTTTCTCTCAAAACTGGTGATGCAACCACCAGTTAAATGCCCCTAGGGTGGTGGCCGGACTCTTAAATTTGCGGGCAGGCTCCCTGTTGCTCGAAACTGTGAAGTCCCCTTCTGCCTTCTTGGTAAGGCTGGTCAGCACTTTTCCTTTTTTGTCACGGCTCCCTTTCTCTTACTTCAAGTGTATTTTCTCTGTCTGTGCCCTCGTTTCCCATCCCCTTCCTACGACATGGGCAACTTCCCATCCCAATGCAAAGGGCCCCAAATTTCAGCCCTCACATCCCAGCTTACCTCCCATAGGATTAGGATTAAACACAATCACCTAGAGGACTTTTGGACCAAGGCTTCGGTCCTTGCTCCTTGGATCTCTCCTGAAAACACGTGGGATCCTGACATGTGGATGCTAGCAAGGAAGCAGGAGGTTCAAGAAGGCAAAACACCACCTGCCCCTTTTGTCTCTATTTTGTTGGGCATCCTCAGTTCCATTAAAGCGGCTCTACTGAGGAGATCCTTAAATCTTTTAATGACCACTGCCAAGACCAGAAAATGGTCACCCTTTCTATTCAATCACCACCCACCATGCGGAAAGATGTTGATTCGGATGTGAGGAATGATTCCCCACCCTCCCTCGCCAAACTGCGCCTTTGAACCCCCCAACCCCACCCCCCTCCACTGCTTTATCCTTGGGGGGGCTTTACAAACCCCCATGGCCCCTGCTGGGCCTCCTCCTTCCCCTGCCTGTGATGCTAAGCCTCCTGACTACTCCCCCGACTATCCTAGGCCTCCACATGTCTTTGTGGTTAACTTGGGCCCTGATGAGGCTCAAAGGCCCTGGATTCCTACACCGCTGTCTGATTTATCCCTGATCTGTAAAGCCTGCAATGACCTTATTTTGAACAGATCCTTAATGAATGGAGTCAGGCATTACAGACACATTATGACTGGTACCACCTTCTTAAAGCAGTTCTCGATCCCCCAACCTTCCTGACATGGAGGGCTTCTTATCAAGATCTAGCTGAGGACCAAGCTAGGACCAATGCCCTCAATAACGTGCCAGTCTCACTTGATATGCTCCTGGGCCATGGAGCCTTTACCACCCGTCAGTCAGGCTCAGATTGAAGACTCCCGTTATTTTACACAAGTCCATCAGTTGGCCTTTTGCGCCCTTAAGTCCTGCTCACTGAAGGATCTCCCAATGTAAACACCTAAGCAGGTCTTGTACAACCTGCATACATTTAGCTCAATTACACCATCCAATTGCGAGGACAAATTATTGCTCTTAATTATACAAGAGATCCGTTATAGAATTAAATATCACATTCCTTGAACAGATCTGGGAAAATCTAAAGAAATTTTTTGACCCGTCCTGGTTGGTCACTTGGGCCCTCTTGGGTTGCATAGCTATTGCATTAATCCTCTTCATCTTTTTCAGCACATCCATAGACAAAAGGCTGCCAACAAAGCCACCTTACAGATCCTCATGACTCTACAAAATCCCTATAGGGGCCCACCTGCTGAAGTAACCCAAGCCTGGTTCACCAAAATAAACAAAGCTTCGGGCTAAATCCCACCACCTAAGAGCTAGCCCACCATCCTGGAAGATCTCATGCTCTGAAGGACATCTAGGTCAAAGCTGGTGGTCAATGATGGCTTAGATTCTCCCACAATAAGTCAACCTAAGACAGGATGGGCACGAGGGTAGATGCACACTCCGATGACGGGTAAGGCTTATGTGTAGGGGGAACAACCTGAGACAGACACAGCTTCCTAAAAATGTCCTAAGACCTGAGAGGACAGTTAGCCACTGCCTCCCCTGAGACTTCCAACAATTTAAAACAAAAAGGGTGGATTGTAGGAGGCTAGGCATGAGACCAACAGCTCAGCAGCACCCTGCTTCCTGTTGATGAGCAGGAAGGCGCTGACTGGAAATCTGCCCTGGCAGCTAGAAACCAACAATACATCCACAGCTCCAATAGCAGGATGCCAACGGGATATAAGGGACCAATGGGAGGAGGGAAGGGGGTATAAAGGAGACACCTGTGTTCACAATAAATGAGCTCTCTTGCATATTGCCTAGAGAGTGTCCTGGAGTCTGTGTCATTGACTTCGTGCCTGCTTATCCCCTGCCCCCAGGGAGGAGGTCAAAGGGACCTTGGCTGCAACACATGTATATGTGTGTACATGTATGGGACAGAGGTTGACATAAATGTCTTCTTCAATCATTGTCCATATTAACCTGTATAGACAGGGTCTCTCACTGAACCAGCAAACATCAATTTAACTGAACAGGTTGCCCAGGAAGCCCTAAGAATCCGCCTGCCTCTCACCCGGCCACCTCAAAACATGCTACTGAGAATGACCTTTATGAGAATACTCATAGTCCAAACTTAGGTCCTTATGCTTGCACAGCAAGCACTGAAATATCTCCATAGTCCCTCTTATCACCCACCAAAATCTAATTTTAAAAGAAATATTTAACTGTGATAAACAGGTTTAGGGTTGAATTCAATTGGATTTTTTGAGACTTGACTTCCTGCTTGGATTTTACCCTCTAAATGTTTATCTCAGTGGTGAATCAAATATCTTATTATCTAGATCCGAGCTTCTGCTTTTTGGCTTCCTAGTCTCAAGTATGTGTACTGACTTGTCCATGCTGTCACCATTGCTGTGAGCTCATATGAGGACTAATCAGCTCTCAAAGACCTTGCAAAACCATTTTAACTCACAGTATTTCAGTAAACCTCTTTTAATTCATAAGATTTATGTTAATTGATATTAAATATATATTTAAAGGATGTAGCTTACTATAACTAATGTTTGTGTTTTGTTTCTTATATGAACTGGACCTCCTTTACTGAAATAAATATGGCATAAACAAGATATGTGAAGAAAGCTGGGCATGGGAGCACACACCTTTAATCACAGCACTGGGGAGGCAGAGGCGGGTGGAGCTCTGTGAGACAGAGGTCAGCCTAGTCTACAGCTGGGGCTACAGGGTGACCCTGTCTCAAAAACACACACACAAAAAAAGATATGTGCAGGTATAAGAATTATTTGTATATTTTGTCTTCAGTATCCAGGAAATGTCAATTAAAATTTTCATGGAAGATCAGAGGTAAAGGGAAGTTCATATAACGTCTAGCCAGAGCAAACACTGGGTGCTGAATATGTTGATTGTTTGAGATATTAAAGATCATATTGCTATCAACTGAAGCAATAAAATCAGAAATAAATTCTCAGTTTTAACCTGGGGACTCTTTCCCTACTCCACTTTCTGAGAAAAAAGGCATTAATTTTTCAACCATCATCTTACTAAAAACAGTCATTTAAAACATTGCATTAGAAAAACAAGAGGGTAAAGCCAGGTGTGGTAGTGCACATACTTGGGAGGTAAAGGTAGGCAGATCTCTGTGAGATCGAGGTCAATCTGGTGTACATAGCCAGTTCCAGACCATCTGGGTCTACAGGGAAACTCTGTCTCAAAATGACTAAATAAATAAATAATAAATAAATAAATAAATAAATACATAAATAAATAAATAACATTGTATTAGTTAAATCAAAGGAGCTATTTATTGAATAGTTGGCATTTCCTTCAAATAGTTTACCCTATGTCAATGAAGCCCATTGGTATTTTGTTTCCTATGTTGGTGATGACCTTCCCTTCCACATTCAAAACGGACCAGTGATATTGAGTAACCAAAGTAGTGAGTAGTGAGTTGGTTCTTTGTTTTCCTGCCAGAAGCAGAAATAGATCCCGCTCAGATTCTCTAAACTTAAGCATTGTTTTCATGAAATTTTATTGAAGAAATATTTTAAATCCTTTCAACGAAATATCATTTACCAGATTTTGTGGTGCTTTATTTCATAGTAGAAATCTGATATTTAGCACAAAATATTCAAGGAATTATTGAAAACATGAAAAAAGTCTCTGCTGGACTATCAGGTGGAAACAGTTATGGAGATTTTTACCTATGAATTCCAATAAGCTTTATAGCGGAGCATTTCAGAAATGCATCTTCGTGACTGTTTGAAAACCAGCTCACAGACATGTTTCCTAACGATTACAAATCTTAGTCTCAGGTTAAGTCAGCATATTCCAAATGGCAACAGCTGCACCAATGGAAACAATTTTTGTGCTGTCAACAGTCAAATGTCAATCTCTTCTCAAGGTCTCCTGTCTAATCAACAGTGCCTAAATTCTTGACAAGAGCAGATTTCTATCAAAGGGAGCATCTGCTTGTCTTGGTCCTACAAGCAGTTAGCTTGGAGCAAAGTCCATCACTTTTGCTAAAAACTTTCAAGTGACATGTAACATTGAAAAATATTACATAATATCCTCACCACGAGGGCAAAAATTTGCATATCAGCATTTGAATGAAAATAGTGATCGCTGCTTCTATTCAGATCTTATGTTGCTGTTCAGTGCTGTCTTGCAGAGGTCTTTACACTTGGTTTGTGCTTTGCTCATGGGAAATTTATGGAAGGAGTGAGGTCTTAATTATTAATGACTTTTAATTCTTTTCCACATGTTCATAAATTTAAGTCCTGATTTTACAAAAAATGACCATCTTATGATACTCAATAAAATGTATGTCTGAAAAATTTAACTGCCAAAGATTCTTGGAAGGAAATCTTAAATCATGAATTTTTATGAGATACTTAAGTGTACATAGGCATGGACATATATCTTTATCTGCATCGAGAGGACTTCTGAATGCAGCAAGAAGAGGAATGATTTTTGAAAGATACTATTCTCTATGTCAAAAGCAGAGTTATATATTTCCTTCAATTGCTTAAAATCTAAAAAATTCTCTTTGAATGTATAGAAAATTCTAGGTTTTATAGAAGCAATATTGAGAATAGGAATATATATTTCATCATAGTGACTATGATTAAAGTACAAGAAAATAATATCTGAGTACATTCTAATTTATTTTTTGAGTTAAATAATTTGAAGTGGGAACATAGTTTTCTCTCAGTTTCATGTTTACTGACATCTGAGAAGAGATAGTGACTGAATTTCTATGTTGGTTAAAAGAAACAGAGGGAAGGAATTCAGAAGCCAGGGCAGACAATGCTGATGCTAAGTCAAATCAGATATGTCTGAGTTAATATATATTCTATTTGGAAACAGTACAGGAATAGCAGTACATAATAACTGAGCTCTCTACTTTTATATTCCACAGCTGATGTGGAATTTGCTGCAAACCATAGGAATCCTATAGAGAAGATGTTACGCTCTTAAATCGTATAACATTTTCATTGCATGTCTTACCTAATATTTCTTTTGCTCTCAAAACACTATCAGTTCGTAAACAACAAAACAAGGATGCCTTCTGCATGGTTCTGCTACTGCTACATTGAAACCTGTTTCCACTAAAGGCTCTAATTTTCTCAATTCCAAACTAATTCTTCATTAAAAGAAGTGAAACATGCAAAGAAAATAATTTAAAACAAAGCATCTTTCAGAATGTAATTTATTAGATTGACTGTGAGGAATAAATTACAGGTAAATACAACCAGAACCACTGTAACATGGAGGAAGCCCAGCAAAATTCAACTTTTCTAATCAAGAAAGATAAATACCTTTGACCCCATCATTATGTTAATAAACATCTATTTTTCCCAGTATGCTCTTGGAACATTTTAGCACAGTTGAGAGTGACTACCAGGAGACTGAAAAAATACTGTTTTTAAGGAGTATACTTAGTCCTATTTTCTCAGGTGGAATGCCTGCATAGAAACAGATTCATCGTTGCTCTGATAGATTTTATTTCTAAATTCCTCATGTTTACTGAGTGCTTAGATTACCCTAAGGATGAAAATAAGAGCAAAAAGAAGTGTGTTAAAGACATTTTGACAATAGCTTACTTTTTGAAAAACATGACTCAGGAGTTATGTTTGGTGCAATAAATCATTTTATTTAAAAATATTTGCATTAATTCTTTGAGAAGTTGGTACAATGTATTTTGATTATATTTACTCCCAACTCCTTTCCTTAATTACCCCCACATTCACCCTTATCTCCCTACCCCCACCCCAATTTCTTTACCTCTTTTTAAAAATTCTTTTAATTGCTGGACATGGTGATGCATGCCTTTAATCCCCACACTTAGGAGGCAGAGGCAGATGGCTTTGTGAACTTTTGACCAGCCTGGTCTCAACAGCAATTTCTAGGCCAGCTGTGGCTACAGGGAGACCCTGTCTCAAAAAGACCAAGAACTTATTTTAATTATAACCCATCAAATCAAGTTTGTCTCTTCAGATACTTCTGGGTGTGGGACCATGCACATTGTCTACCAGAATCCACATCCTTAAAGAAAAGTGATTCTTCAGCCCCCTAGAAGCCATAAATTGATCACAATGCCTCAGGGGTGAGAGCTCATAAACCCCTTCCCACTGTAAGCTAGAATGTTGACTGACTTGATCTTGTGCAGATCTCATGCAGGCAAACACAACTAATGTGGATTCATGAGTGCTGTAGTCTAGTCTTATCCAGAAGACACTGTGCTGCTCTGGTCCTCCCTGTCCCCTCTCTGGCTCTTACACTTTTTTTGCTTCCTCTTCCATGATGGTCCCTAAGCTTCAGGAAGAGGGTGTGAAATCCTTCTTCTGGCTGAACACTCTCCATTCACTTACTGTCTGCATTTTGACCAGTTGTTCTGCTTCTGCACTAAACTCCAACTGCTGCACAAATAAACTCTGATGAGAACTGAGAAATGTACTGAACTGCAAGTAAAGAGATATGAATTCAGAGGGCAATATGATACTATGTCAATTTAACAGAAAAATAGTGGTAGGTTCACCCTTGGGGCTTCTAAGCTCTCCAACCACGGGTTTTTGGTCATATTTGCCAGGCCAGCACCAGGCATGTGTTTCCTCCTATGTACAGGGTCTTAAATCTAATCAGAAAGCAGTTGATTACACCATAACATCTGTGTCACTATTGCATCCATGAGTATATCTTGCCACACCTGTCATTATTGTACTTCTCAAGGCTCACAGCTATGTAAAGCTGTTGATGACTCATCCTACCCTCCAGTAGCCTGCATAGCTCCTTCCATTACTGTGAAAGCTAACCTTCAGAGAGGAATCTTCCTGGAGAATACCAAATTTATTTCTCTGTGTCCTTTGGCCAGCGTGTGTGAGTGTGTGTGTGTGTGTGTGTGTGTGTGTGTGTGTGTGTGTGTGTGTATGTGTGTGTATGTGTGTGATAGAGTGTGGTATCTTCATCAATAGGGTCTTACCATAAACTTCTGGTAGGACGCCAGGAGCTATGGCAGTAGCGTATGTTGTTTGAGGATCTCTGTGACACCTCTGATCTCTGTGACACCTCTGAATCAAGGAGAGTTATTTCACACCTGGCACTGGCATTGGTTTTTGTATTTGACAACATATGACTTCTGGAATGAACATAATCCCCTGTGGGGTAACTCTAATTAAACACTTTGATATGAATATAAAATTCTACCCCACAGGAGGTAATACATGCTTGGTACTGCAAATCTGGCCAAGAACTCATGGTTGGAGAGCTCACAGTCCCCAGAGGTAAGCCTCCTAATGTTCTGTTAAGCGGACACAATATTATAATACTCTCTAATATATATTAAGCTTATAAAACAGATTTCCACATGGCTTTTTCAAACATACTTATAGTTAGTTGTCTTTTCCTTAACCCCCTCCTCTGTCCTATCTCTGTCCCTCTCCCCACTTTAACCTCCCCCCCATTATTCCCTTTTCCCTTCCTATCACTAATGTGCTACTCTTTTCCCTCCTTAATATCATTCTTCCTCTCCCTACCAATGGTCTCTTTCTAGTTTCTCCCATTTTTTATTAATTTTATACTCTAAGCATTTTTTATTTTAATAAATCCTAATTATTCTGAATGGAAATATTTCCTGATTTTTTTCCCTCATGTGGTCAACCTTAGCAGCGGTAACTGTAAATGTCCTAAGCTCAATTCATTGAAATCAGGGTTATAATCTATTATCTGGGGCTAAATACTAATGTGATTTTGTGTACTTCAATGAATTCTGACAATGATATTAAAATATGAAGGTTTTGTTTTCTGTGAAGACAGATCAACAACTGTATGAAAGTGATATAAATATGTCATTGCTATATATCTAAATAAAAATACCTATTTATTTTCTTTTACAGTATTTAAAAATATTTATTTTGATTTTATGTTGAAGAGTTTTTTTGCCTGCATATATGTAAGTGTTCCCATGTTGTTAAATGCCCATGGAGACCATAACAAAACATCAAATTCCCTGGAAGGAGAGTTAAGGATGGTTGTTAGCCATCATTTGGGTGCTGGGAACAGAACCTGGGTCCTTGTCAAGAACAATCAGTAAGCTTAACTGCTAAACCATTGCTCCAGCCCTCTATTACACTGTTTTTTAAATGTTATTTTTATTTTATGTGTATGAGTGTATTGCCTGCATGTATATAAGTGCACTCATGTTGTACAATGTCCACAGAGGTGAGAGGAGGGCGTTGGATTTCCCTTAGAACTAGAGTTACAGATGGTTGTTAGCTGCCATGTGGGGGCTAGGAATCAAACTAGGGTCTTCTGCAAGAGCAGACAGTGCTCTTACCTGCTGAGCCATCCCTCCAGCCCTCCTATTATACTTTCTTGAATTGTCAGGAAGAGACATTTCTGGACCATCTAAGTTTTAAAATATGCTATCCATTCTCTGTATCATGAACTGCACATAATTTCAACTGCAGATATGTATCATGACTGTCTCTATCTCTGGGATGACTGACTTTGAAATCATATCGTCCAAATAGATCCGAGTCTTCATAATTATGGACTCAGTGTCAGATTCTTTGTATGGTAGTTTGTATTTAGGTAGTCTGGAAACCTATTTGTGGAAGGTAATGTCCCCATTTCTAATAGCATCAAGTCTGTAAATAATATTTGTGAAAGAATATTTATTTATGTACAAAATGATATGATTCTTTATTTCTTATTTTCAAGCTAGTCTCATAAAGACCTAGGTCCATTGATCAAGGGCACTAATGGCCCTTAAAATGTCCTTTTAAAAGCGTTGTTTCTAAACAGCTGATATCACAAAGGTAATTTTATCTTGCTTTCTCCATGAAAAATATTTTTACTATGTGAAATTTTATCATGTTTAGTTCAAAGGAAAAAATTTCCCTATCTTCAAAGGAGTGTAGAGTATAGAAGAGTTTTAAAGTCATTCTGTTAGACTGTCATTGGTCAGATTTTATGTACATATGGCATTTATGATTTTAGATTAGACAGGCTCATTCATTATAAAAAAGTATTGAGTATAGGCCTGGTTATTGGGCATGTCTACCTTTTACCTCAGACTTAAGGAATGAAATCACTACATTAATGATAAAACAATTAATTTATATCCAAATGATGATAACAGTCAACTACAACTGTGCTACACATTTTACAGGAATGCTACTACCATTATGTAAAGCTATTTTAGTATTTAATTTTGGTATTTATTGCTGGTCTCTCTACCAGTACTTGAGTTTTAAAATATTATACAGATTATGTGAGGAGAGTCCCTATTGCTCTCTTTAAAAGCATTCAATGAAATATGTGTTTGACACAAAATAATAGCTGTCATTGGAGGTAAAGCTCAGTAATAGTGTGTCTATATCATTATAAAACCCTTTCTTATTAATTCAATTTTCTTTTGTAAAAATGTTCCCATTATTGCTAGACTAATCGACCTTTCAGATTTATGAGCTATTTTTATGTGAGTATTGTCTTAAAAGATAAAACACTTTGATCGATTGCCAGGTAACTCTTCTAGTATCCTTTCAACATCCTGTTAATCCAGCACATTAAATTATTTTTAATTAAGTAATCATATTATCATGAATATCTTTTTTATGAAATAAAGAAAAATTTATGATATCTTCTAAAAGTATAGTCAGAGGAAATTTGAAAGTAGTTCATGTTCTACAGATATGTTTCTATCAAATGAAAACAGCAATAACAAAAGCAAACCATGTTTGAAATGATTTCTTAGTTAAGAAGTGTGGCTTCCAGTTCCTGGAGAAGATGCATATAGCAGTCCTTTCTGAAGGCTGGGTGGAATGTAATGCATATAGCAGTCCTTTCTGAAGGCTGGGTGGAATGTAATTTCATAGGCTCTACCAAAAACTACAGAAAATAAAGTTTTAAGTTTGGCTCCAGAGGGAAAGACTAAGAACTATTCTTGATTTTTTAAGGATTTATTATTACTTTCTCTTTAAAATGCAGAACGGTCCAAACAAAATCAAACAGAAAATGCTTACTTTGATTATTTATAATCAGTAAGATAATTCTGGATGCTATGAAATTACGACAGATAAAAATTACAATAAGAAAGTAATATAAAGAATCAGGATTTTTGAAGTGTAAAAATGTTCTGAGTAAAATACTGAAATTAGAAACAAAGAAAAAAGGTAATTATCTTTTACCAGTGTTTTCTATCCTCTGTTCTTTGAGAAAATGAGAGGGTAATAACAGCAGCATAGGAAAGTAAAATCCAAAAATGCTGCAAATTTCTCAATAAAGCTAAGGAAATTTGTAAATGTCTCAGGCACTCCAATGGTTATAAGTACAAAAAATTTTCAAAATTTTGGAACAAAGCAAACTGATGTGCAGCAGCCTTCCATGGGATATAGAAGAACAGACTCCAGAATTTATTGTGAATCATGCTAAATTAATCTCTTGGCTGTCATTATCAAAATTCTTCTATACAGTAGAGGTTCTTGTTAACATGTACATTTTTACTCAGCAGAGATGTGAACCATCTTTGCCTAGTGTTCTAGATAATTCTAGATATTTTCTGCCTTTTATACATTAAGCATTTTTGTATAGAACTCATGAATCTTGTTACCACACTTCTTTTTAAATATTACACGGAAACATTTTTTTAAAGTATTTGAACCAATCACAGCATCTTAGTTCTCTTAGACATCAATGCTTTGGAAAATAACTTCTTTTTATTTTCAACTTTTAACTTTTATTTTATGTGTATAGAAAGTTGAAAAAAGAGTTACGTTCCAAGAATTCTTTCTATAACCATTAAGTACACACTGCCAGGAAGTAAAGTTCTATAGTCTGAAACAAGGGAATTTGAGAGATTGCTCAGAAGCTGAGTACTACTGCTCTGCTGGGGGATGGGTTTGGTTCTCAGAACCAACATGGTGGCTGACACTCTTTCTTAACTCCAGTTCCAGGGGATCCAAAGCCCTCTTCTGGCCTCCTCAGATACCAGACACACACACACACACACACACACACACACACACACACACACACGGTGCACTAGCTTGATTCAGGCAAAACACTCATATACATAAAATAAAAATTAATACAATATTTTTAAAATGCACAAAGTTAGAATCTGAAACAATTCAAAGAATTAATTCATTGTTCTTAAGAATACTGAAATAGGAACCAAATCTCAGTATAGGTGCTGGATTATCAGTGTTTGACAATAGAATGAAAACAATGCCCACTAATAATTTAAAAATACATTACATGATGAGTCAAATTAATAGCATCAGAAAAATGAACATAAGCTGTACCTTAAGGCAAACACCTGTAATTTTAGCACACTCCACACCTGAGTAGGATCATTACAAGCCCAGTGCCTGGGCTGCATTGCAGCAACAACTTGTTGCAAACAAACAAGCAAAAAAATATAATTGACTTTGCCTCACTTCTAACATGTGTTTGAATTTACTTGACTTCTATATAGTCCAATACATGAAAGCCTTCTATATTCTAGTAGATAATGGTTTAGAGGTCGGAAGCACTATCTAAAGCATCAGCCTAAAAATGTCATAAGTATAATAATGCTCACAGAAACAAAGGATGAAAAATTAATTTTGAAACGAGCATTCTCTATTGTTAAGAGGGAACTGAGAATTTCATTTTACTGGCTCACTCTATTATTCAGAAGAGGCTTTTCTAAAAAAAATTTTTTTCCTAACATTGCTTTCAAGCAAACTAAAGTGACAGAAACCCTAATTACTGGAGCTTCCCTTGACTGTTCATTTTAATTTATTTTTTAGAAAGCAAAACCATTAACATGCAGAAGACTTGTTTTATATATATAGTTCAATTAGAGGTTAATCAGGAAAAAATATGGTTAGTGCAAGTAGTGTTCTAACCATTTGTAACAGGGAAAGGACAAGTAGTTTGAAAACATTGTTTTCAGTTTAAAAGACTAAAAGATAACTTTTTTGTTTAAGGGAATAAATATTTAGGTTGACGTTCCGAAGGGGAGGAAAATGTCTTTTGGGCAGGCAATTGTTCTGCTAACATATCGTGAGCAAAAGACACTTATTTATCAAAATTCAGATTGGGAACATTTTAAGAAGCGTGTTTTAAATATTTCCTTCATCTCTTCCCTTCAAGGAGAGAAGAATGCTATCAAAGACATTCATTTAGGAAAAACAATTTAGTCCTTTAAAACGTTATTCTGTGAGAATGCGGATGAACATGAATATATTGTAGAATCATATTCTGAGTTAAAAATTAGGTTCTCAGGAAAATATAAACATATCACAGCTGTATATATGGCCATGATTGTTTGGAAATTTGAACACATGGAGTAAACGCATAACCCTGGATCATATTTTAAAATTACAACAGTAAGATTTTGGTTTCCTCTTCAGAGGAAGAAATGGGAATTTAAGTGTGGAGTTGGGGGTGAAAAAAATGGGGAATTTTTACTGTCCATTCAAAATTTCATAAATGATTGTATAAAATTAGAAGTTAATATGACATGAAGCTAAGATGTGACAGTTGATTGGTAGATGCTTGGACACATGACAATGCACTGTTTATAATAATACATATAGATATTATTCTTATTCTTTTCAAAGTACACATAATGAAGAGATTTATGCTATAGGAATTTGAAAATGCATCCTGGAATATTAGCAGTAAAGAAATTAGATAAATAGATACATATAATCCTGCTTTATTAATATTTGAAAGTTAATAGCTCATATTTTGAATTTTTCTTTCTCATTTTTATATTCTTTGAAAATTTCATGCAATTTTTTAATTATATTTACCCCACCACAAGTCCTCCAGGATCCACCTCCCTTCTTTACCAAGCCAGCTTTCCGCTCTCTTAATTTTTTAACCCTTACAGCCCAGTTCTTCCTGCCCATATACAGTTAGGTGTGTAGCCATCCACTGGACCATAGTTGACTTACCAGGAGCCACATCCTTAAAGAAATCCAACTTTCCTTCTCTCAACAGCTATCACTTGTTAACAGCTACTAAGGTAGGGATGGGACACCATGCTTGCCTCCCACCTCCATGATGAGAATTTGCCTGGCTTAAGCTTAAGCAGGTCTTCTGCATCCTGTCACAATTACTGTAAGTTCAGTTGCACAGCTGCTCTGTTGTGTCTGGAAAACACTGTTTACTTCTAGTCATCCACCACCTCTGGCTCTTGCAATCTTTTGACCTCCTCTTATATAATAATCCCTGAGTCTTGCAAGGAGAGAGTATGAAATAGGTGTTTTACTTAGCTATGAACATTACACAGTCACTTATTCTCTGTACCTTGACCAGTTGTGGGTTTCTGTGTTAACAACTAAAGTCAAAATATGCTTCTCTGATGAGGGTTGAGAGATGCCCTGTCTATACGTATAACTATAAGTCATTAGGAGTCAGTTTAATACTATGTCTATTTGGCAGAGTAATAGTAGAAGGTTCTCAAGTAAGGACTAGAATATGTGTAGCCACAGGTACTTGGCCCTGATAAATTGGGTTCATCTTGAGTGTGTTAAATTCAATCAGAAAGTGGTCAGTAATTCCCTTACATTCATGCCATTGTTCTATCAGTTGGCATGTCTTGTCAGACCTAATATTATTGTATCTCACAAGCTTCACAGCTGGATAAGACTGATGATAATTTTATCTTCCAGTAGGGGGCATAGCACCATCCAGCACTATGAAAGTTAGCTAGTAGGTTTGAAGCATGAAGCATTCATGTCAGCACAAGTTTGATTTCTCTGTGTTTTATGTCTCAAGTATGTGGCATCTTAATCAGTAGTGCATACTGTAAATTTCTGAAGGGTAACCAAGAGTATTATCAATAACTTGTAATGTTTGGGGTCTATTGAACCTCACTGGAGAACAACTCTAAAAGAGAATCCACTCCTGTCGTTGGGATTTTTATTCGTTAGACTGTATTATTTAGTTAGGGCATTGTCACTTCAGGACAGGACAGCTCTATTCATTTTCTTTTATATAATTGTAGGTGAATATTTTAGGAGTTGCTATAGAAATAGCTTTCCACAAAACCTTTCCCAAAATCTAGTGCGGTTTTCTGTCATGTATTCCACCCTCTATCTTGCCTCCCATCCCCCACATTTAACCCTTTCTATTTCATTATTCCCCTTCACCCCTCTATACCACTCTAGTCTATGTTACCACCCTTGAAAACTCCTCCGTCTCTGAAACATTACTAATTTCCTGACCTGTATGGGTATAAAAAATGAAATACACATATCTGAAATCTCAAAGCTAACACTAAGAAATGAGAGAAAAAAATGTGATGTTTGTCTTTCTGGGTCCAGATTACCTCACTCAGGTGTTTCTACCTATCTGCTTACCTGAAAATTTCATTTTTCTTGGTGTTTTGTTCTGTTTTGTTTTGTTTCATTTGTATTGTAAACAGGGTCTCCCTGTAGTCCCAGCTGACCTGGAACTCACTGTGTAGATCAGGCTAGCTTGATTCCCACACAGATTCACCTGTCTCTATCTCCCCAGTGCTGGAAATAAAGGCATGTGCCACCATGCCCAACTTTTTAAAATGTATTTTTTAAATTTCATTTTTATTTCTCTTTTTTATTGAATTTTTGTGACTTTCCTACAGTATAGTTTGATAGTATTAGATTCCCTCCCCTCCCTTTATTATCCCCTCAGTGATGCTGCCCAATTTAATAAATTTATAAATATATATGCATATATGTAAAATTTGGCCTATAGAGCGTTATTTGTGTCCACCAATGTCCCACTGAGAGTGCCAATCCTATAAGACGCTGACTTTCTCCCTCCAAACAGCCACTAATTGCCAAAACTTCCTTAGGTTAGGTCATTTTTCTTAACAGTTGAATAATATCCCATTGTGTAAACGTACCATATTTTCATTATCCATTCAGTCATTGATGAACATCTAGGCTGTCTCCATTTCCAGTTTTTGTGACTAGAACAGTAATGAACATGGATTTAAAAGTATTATTGTGCCGGGCATGATGGCACATGCCTTTAATCACAGCACTTGGGAGGCAGAGGCAGGCGGATCTTTGTGAGTTCGAGTCCAGCCTGGTCTACATAGTGAATTCCAGGACAGCTGGGGCTATAAGGAGACCCTGCCTCAAAAAAAAAAAAAAAAAAAAAAAGTATCTTTGTAGTAGGGTACAGACTACTTTGGGTATATTCCCAAGAATCTTATGGGTGACTCATGCGGTAGATCTATTTCCAGTATTTGGATGAAACTCCTCATTGATTTGCACAGGGGCTACAATGGATTGCACTCCCAACAACAGTGGAAAAGGTGGTCCCATTCCCGTTTTTTAACCAGCGTTTGTTGCCATTTGTTGTTGTCGTGGTTGTTTGAACTTAGCCATTCTGACTTGGGTCAGATGAAATCCCCAAGTGGCTTTAACTTACATTTTTCTGATGGCTAACGATGTTGAACATTAAAAAAAAAATATTAGCCATTTTTGTTTCATCTTTTGAGAACTCTCTGTTTAGTTCCATCCTCCAATTTTAATTTTTAAAATTTTCTTCATATTTAATTTTTTGAGTTTTTTTGTATATTATAGATACTAACTCTCTTCCAGAGGTATGTCCATTAAACTTTTTTATTTTCATTAGGCTTCCTTTTCATTCAATTATGGTTTCCTTTGTCATGCAGAAGATTTTATTTCATGAAGCCCCATTTGTTAATTGTTGGTTTAATTCCTTGGTATTGGGGTCCTATTAAGAAAATTGAGATGGCTCAGAGGTTAAGAGCACTGACTGCTCTTGCAGAGGACCTGAGTTCGAGTCCCAGCACCCACATGGCAGCTGCAAACCGTCCTTAACTCCAGTTCCAAGGGAATCTGAAACTCTCTTCTGACCTCCACAGCATTGCATGACACAGGTGCACTTACTTACATGCAGGCAATATACTCATACACATAAAATAAAAATAATAAATAAAATATTTTTTAAAAAATAAAAGAAAATCCTTTTCTGTGCCTATAAGTACTAGTGTCTTCCATAATTTCTATTCTATCAGGTTCAGGTTATCAGGTCTTCTATTGAGGTCTGTGGTGGTTTGAATGAAAATGTCCTCTGTAAGCTCCAAGTATTTGGACATTTTGTCCCCAGTTGGTGGCACTGTTTTAGGAGTTCTTAGAAGGTGTGGCTATGCTGGAGGAAGCACTTCACCTGGTTGGGCTTAGAGAGTTCTTAAGCCTTGCCGGATCTCCAATTGCTCTTTCTTCCTATGCTTGCTGGAAGATGTAGCACATCCTCCTCCAGCCACCTCTGGCCACCATGCCTCCCTGCCATGACAGACTGTAATTACCCTGGAACGATAGCACAAATAAACTCTTGCTTTTATAAGTTGCTTTGGTCAGTGTTTCTATCATAGTAACAGAAAAGTGACTAATAAAAGGTCTTTGTACACTTGGAATTGAGTTTTGTGCAGATATAAGGATCTAGGATTTTCCTTCTATATGTAGCTATCCAGTATGCCCAATGCCATTTGTTGAAGATGTTTTCTTTTCTCCAATTGTACTGCTAGCCTCTTAATAAAAAGCTCAAGTGACTATTGTAGTATAAGCCTGTATATTGATCTGAAGTTATGATTATATTTCATTGATTAAAGTATCTATTTTTATGCCAGTGTCCTGCTGTTTTTATACTATAGCTCCATACTATAACTTGTAACCAGGAATGTTAAAATTGCCAAGAACTGTTTTGAATATCCTGTGTCTTTTGTGTTTCTACACAAAATTTAAGATTTCCTTTTCAATTTCTGTGAAGAATTGCTTTGGAATTTTGATGTTCATCGTGTAGAATCAAATTTTGGTATGATGGCCCTTTTCACAGTATTTATTCTACTGATTCAATGAGCATGGGAGGTCTTTCCATCCTCTATTCTCAATGTCCGTTTTTAAAATTTCCATGATTAGATGTATTCCAAGGTGTGTTTTTTTTTTTTTCTTTTTTCACTGAATGGTGTAGTTTCCTGGGTCTTATTTTTGTTGTTGTTGTTTTTGTTTTTGTTTTTTGTTGTTTTTTTTTCCAGTATATCTGTCACAGATACATAGGAACGATATTTAATTTTTTGTGTTAATTTTGTATCTTGCTACTTTGCAGTGCACTTATCAGCTGTAGAAGTTTTCTAGTGGAGTCTTCAAGATCTTTTACATATAGAATCATATCATCTATAAATAAGAATATTTTGACTCCTTTCCAATTTATAACCCCTTTAGCTCCTTTACTTATTTCTCTAGCTAAAACTTCATCATTATATTGAATAGGAATGGAGAAAGTTGACATCCTTTTCTTGATCCCGATTTTAGTATAAATACTTAAATATTTTCTCTGTTGAGCATGATTTGGGTTTTGAGTTTGTTGTATATTTCTTTTATTATGTGGAGATATGTCCCCTGTACATCTCGATTCTCCAGGACTTTTATAATGAAGGAATGTTGGCTTTTGCCAAAACATTTTTGTCAGGAAATAAGAAAATCATGACTTCTATCCACAAGTAAATTTATGTGGTGCATTATATTTATTGATTTACTATCCCTGCATCTCTGAGAGGAAGTCAAAGTGACCATGGTGAGTAATATTTATGATATATTCTTGATTTCAGTTTGCAAGTACTTTATTGGAAAGTTTTGTGTCCATCTTCATCAGAGACATTTGCCTATAATTCTCATCTTCTGTTGGATCTTTGTCTGGTTTTAATATTTGGGCTATACCGGCTTCCTGAAAAATAATTTGGAAATGGTTCTTTGCTTTCTATTTTACAGAATAGTTTGAGGATCATTGGTGTTCATTCTTTGTAGATGTGCTAGGTTATGTGCTGAATTCATCCAGCCCTGGACTTGTTTTGGTTGGCAGGTTTTTACTTTCTGCTTCTTTTTCCACTGCGTGCTATGATTCTGTTTAAATTATTTGGTTTAATTTGATTTAGCTTTGACAGGCCATGTATATCTAGAAATCTATCCTGTTATTTTGGTTTTATGATTGGTGGAATATAGATTTTAATATATGTCCTTTTTATTTTCTGAATTTTCTCAGTGTGTATTGTACTTTCTCCCTATTCGTGTCTAATTTTATTACTTTGAATCATCTCTTTCTTTTGATTAATTTGACCAGATGTTTGTTAGTCTTGTTACCCTTTTCCAGGACCAACTCTTATTTCATTATTTTTGTTTGTTTGTTTTGTTTTAAATGTCTATTTCATTAATTTAGGTCCTAAATTTATCTCTTCCCTTCCAATTTTTGTAGGATGTTATTTCTCCTTATTATTCCAAGGGCTTCATAGACTTATTATGTTATTAATTTAAGATCTCTTCAATTTTTTATGAAGGTACTCAGTGCTGTAAACTTTCCTTTTAAGACTGCCTTCATTGTGTCCCATAGATGTTGGTGTACTTTGCTTTCATTTTCTTTGACGTCTAGGATTATTTTAAAAAGTTTATGACTTTTGTTGATCTAACTTTCATTTAGTACTTTGTTGCTACTTTCCATGTGTTTGGGTATTTTGTGTGGTTCATTTTGCTTTGGATGTCCATCTGTGTTCCATGTGGTCAGGTAGAATACAGGAAGTTATTTCAATTTTTCTTTATTTATTAGGAATTGCTTTGTGTTCTAATATGTGGTTGAATTTTGAGAATGTTCCATGAGCTACTGAGAAGGTTGCATATTTAGTATTTTACTGGAATTTTCTGTAGATATCTGTTAGATCCATTTGGTTGATGATGTCATCTAACAAAAATTTCTCTTTTTTAAAAAAATGTTTAACTTTTTTTCCTGATGATCCGTCTACTGGTGAGAGTAGAGTATTGAAGTCATCCACTATCTTGTGTTGTGGGTAAATTTTGAGTATGTTGAGTATAAGGTGTCCCTCCACTTGTTCTTATGATTAATATTTACTTGAAGTCTATTTTGTCAGGTATTAGCATTTTCTTAGCTTTTATTTTTCTTCTTCCTTTATTTATTAAACAGGGTCACCCTGTAACTGGAGCTGACCTGGAACTAACTGTGTAACCCAGGCTGGCCTCATTCTCATAGAGACCCACCTGCCTCTGCCTTTAAGTGCTGGGATTAAAGGCATGAACCATCATGCCCAGCCAGTTCCATTTTCTTAAAACCTCTTTTCCATTAGTTTTCCCTAAAGTGGTGTATATTGTTTCCAGTTTCTGGCTATTATAAAAAATGCAACAGTGAACATGGATGAACAGGTATTTCTGTAGTAGGGTAAAAGGTCTTTTGCACATATTCCCGAGTGGTATGGCTGGGTCATATTATAGACCAATTTTGAAGTTCTTGAGGACTCTCCACACATATCTACAGGGGCCACAGCAGTTTGCACTGCCACAAGCATGGGATCAGTGTTCTCTACACACTCACCAACGTTTGTTGCTGTTTGCTTTTTGGATTTTAGCCATTCTGAGTGGAGTAATAGGAAATTTCATTTGCATTTCCGTAATGACTAAAGATTTTGAACATTTAATGAAAGTGTTTCTTAGCCGTTTGTTTCATCTTTAGAGAAGTCCTTGCTCATCTCTTTCCCTTCCCCCAATTTTTAATTGGGTTGTTTGTTTTTTGAAATTCAGGATTTTTTAAAAAAAATTTTGTGTATTCTAGATACTAACCCTCTGTCAGAGGTATAGCTGATAAAGACTTTTTTGCATTCTTTATGTTGCCTCTTTACTCAAATGATGCTGTCCTTTGACATACAGAAACTTTAGTTTCATGAAGTCATATATGTCATATTTGAGAGTTAATACTTGTGTCATAGAAGTCCTATAAAGAAAGTCTTTTCCTATCCCTTAAGTTCCAATGTATTCCCTTCTTCTCTTCTATTTGATTTAAGGTACCATATCTTATGTTGATGTCCTTGATCCATTTGGAAGTTGAGGTACACATACACAGTGGGATATTATTCAGCTCTTTAAAAAATTATGAATTTTTCAGGTGAGTGGATGGAACTCTAAACAATCATCCCAAGAGCAGTGATCCACTCCCAGAAAGAAAAATGTGTGTTCTCTCTTATAGCTGGATGTTAACTTTGAAATCCTAGATCAGCATGTTTCAATTTGAAAATGCAGAGAAGTCAGGAAACTAACAAATGTCCATGGAGGGGTGGGAGGCTTCCTGAATGAGAAATCGGTGGGCAGGGCAAAGGAAGGAGTATGGGCAGGGCAGAATCAACAATAAAGGTTTTCATAAAAAGCCATATAGAAACCTACCACTGTAGAAGTTTATTAAAGTACAAACATAAACATTATAAAAAGAGAGTAAAAGGAGTTACTTTACAATTCCAATATTAAAATTGTCCATATTACATATCAGAGGCCAACAAAATATAATCCCAATGTCAGGCATGGACTCTCTCTCTTGAAGCTGTTGACCAGGGTTCCCATAGGTCCTCAAATACTGCTGACTCTTCCCCTACTCTTGGTCACACCATAATTTCACACTGAGACCCTATTGCTGAAGACACTACATATATGAGCTGAAGAATAAGCAAGGAGAAATCAAGCTGGGCTGAATCCAAAGCCTCATTTTACAAAATTATAAAAAAGCTTTTTAAATGCACATAGAAATTTTGTAGAGGGAAATTGTTTAATAGATCATGTAAATTATAATAATGCTTATAAAGTTTTTCATCCACTTTAAATTAGTTTCAATTTTTTATGTAAATGACCTATCTAGAACTCTAAAATACATTCTCAAAGAAGATAATTCTGAAGAATTTGGGAATTTGAAGGTTTGGGGAAAAAGGCCTTAGGTATTCTGCAAAACTATTAAATAAATTTTTGTGATGCTAATGATTGAACACAGGGCCCAATCTATGCTGGGTAAGCAGTCTGCAATACAGAAACGCTTCAAGTCCTAGACAGATTTTTTTGAGAGGTATTTTACTAGAAATCATTGCTAAAATATAAACAAAATCCGAGAAACTACTGGCTTTCTCAAGTCCATATTCTATAAACAGTAAAAATAAAATACACTGAAATCAATTAAAAAAAAAAAAAAACAGCCACATGATTCCAGATAGTAGACATCAAGATGGCCACAGATAGTGGTGTGGCACAGAGAAAGATTGGGGGTGTTTTGTTGATAGCCAGCTCATGAAGGTCTCCTCATGGAAATCAAGGTTTGTTTCAGACCTAAATAGAAAGAGGAAGCAAACCACATAATCTCTGATGACCCTAATTTCAGGATTAGTAATAGCTTAGTGAGTTTGAAGAGAACCGGGGAGAATATCAGGTTTAGCCACAATGCACGAAGGGCAAAAAGTTGAAAAATGCATTCTGAAGGTCAGTTAGGAGTAAGAACCTATGGCATGCCACAGCTCATAGTGGGACACTGAAATTTATTTCAAGTGTGAGAAGGAATGGGCCCTGATTTACATTTTCAAAGCTCAGCCTAGTTATTGTACAACATAAAACTTTAAAAACACAAGAAGTAGGAAGAATTTATAGAAACCCATGCATGCGATCCTGTTGAGTTTTAGCAGATTAAGGAGAAGTAGACAGTTTTTCAAACATGGAAAATATAATAGGGCTTTTTAATTGGTTGCATGAGAAGCATGAGAAACAAAGCATGGTTGAGTGATCTTCTAAGTAGTTTGTTTAGCTATTGGTTCTAAAAGAAAAGCATGGGTATAGTATTGACTTGAGTGGTTTGTAAAAGGGAGAAGATAGTTCTCAAAGGTTAAGTACAAATGACCAATGAACATAGGAGAAAAACATCCATCCTCCCTACCCATCAAAGAAACACAAATAAGATCTATATTGAAATTCCATCTCAATTCAGTCAGAAGGGCACTTCATTAAGAAAACAAATAACAACTGGTAAAAATCCAGACAAAGGGAATCCTTATGCAATACTGGTGGGAATGTAAACTAGTCCATCCACTGTGGAAATCAGTATGGAGGTTCCTCAAAAAGTTAAAGAGAGATCTTCCATATGACCCAGATATATCGCCCTTGGGTACTTTGTGAAGGACTTTGAGTCACCATTTCACAGACGCGCTTCCACATTAATATTCATTGTAGCACTATTCACATTAGCTAAGCTAAGGAACAAAAGTAGGTGCCCATAAACAGACTACATGAAAAAAATGTGTCCTAAATGGACAGTGAGTTTTTTCTCAGTTACAAAGAATGAGGTATGTAGTTTGCAGGAAAATGTATGTAATAATTGTGCACAGCAAATTGTCAGTCTCAGAAAAACAAATATTGAATGTTTCCTTCCATGTAAGGTGCCTAGATTTTATATAGATATAGAAAATTGTATATATATGCATATATATCATGAAATTAATAGTAGATATGGGGGAAATATAGGGCATGTACCTTTTAAATTTCTATGAAAATTACCTTATGTGACCCAATACCATTCAAAATGAATATACACCAATGAAAAAAACGAAAGGTGAGAAATAGAGGAGTCAGAGAAAGACCTTGAATTTAGATTCCTTCTCCTTTAAGATGAAATCCTGATAATGACACTGCTTACTTCCCTAATCTCATGTCCTCAGTTTCTAGAAATCTATGACATTTTTTCTTCTTTAGAGAATAGCTCTCATGATTTTTGGCTGGGAAAAATCAGTGCCTTTTGTTTTTCCTTCATAGATGTCTTTGTAGATTTCCGGGAGAAATTTTGTACTTTTCTCTCCTAGTGCTTTGTCTAGATACCATCCCCAAAAGATCTTTTTTATTTTTCAAAGATATTTCATAACATCAATAGCTTAATAAGAGAAATACTTCAAACATTTATTTGACATTTTTGTTAAAATGAACAAACAAATCAAGATTTATATACATTATAGTTCTTGACTTTCTCAAATAATGTATTTCAATCTTAAAATTATTAGAAAATATGCAAATACACACATATTAACTACATATAATATTCTTCCCTTTCCTGTGCCAACAAATTATGTGCCCTTTTGAACCTTGTAGCATTAGTGAGACCTAGGCTTGGCTCATTCTCAAACGCTTCCAACTTTGAATGCATATTTTAGACAGAAGCTTTTCTACGTTTGTCCTTTCATCAACTACATACATTGTTATTTTAGTTAATTTTTTCATTGCTGTGAAAAAAGTACCTAATAGCAATAACTTCAGGAGGAAACGTTTATTTTGACTCTTGGTTTCAGAGGGATTTGACTCCACCATGACAGAAAAGGCCTCAACTTAATTGTGTCTGGGGTTCCTTCATACAGAGGCAGGCAGAAAGCAGAGAAAGTCAGAGTGGAACTCAAGGTGGTTATGGATGGACCCCAAATATCCATCCCTAGTTATCTAGTTAAGACAGCCAGGTCCTAGCTCCTTAAAGACTTTACAGCATTCAAAACAGATCCACAAATTGTGGCTCTAGGATTAAAATAATGAACCTATGGGGAGGACATTTCATATCAAAACACAACAATTGTGCCATCTGCACTCATGAAATTTCATTCTTTTATTTGTTTGTTGATTGAATAATTGAGAAATGATCTCACTATGCAGCCCTAGATGCTCTAGAAATATCTATATAGCAGAATTGGCCTTGAACTCACAGAGAATCACACGCCTCTGCCTTCCAAATGCTGGGATTAAAAGTGTGAGCCACCATGCCTAATTCATGGAGTTTCTTAAATTCATGGAAATAATTCTTTTTTTGCTATTCAATATAATTACTAATTTAGTAATTTTTTTAAGTTTTCTCATATTTTGCTCAATTGTGTTATAGAATGTAAAATAAAGAGATTTACCTTAAAAATAAGTGTATAATTTGCAAAATTTGGGCTTAGAACTACACACACACACACACACAACACACACACACACATCTATAAGATTGTTTTAAATTGTTATACCTGAAAATGCAATACTAATTAAAAGAAATATAAGGTAAACAAATGCATTTAAGTTAAAAAGTACATTTAATGATGTTAATTTGGTGATGAGGTAAAATTGTTATTTAGAAGTCAGTGAGCTCTGAATAAAATTTCATGGCATACGAGAAGCACTATGAGGGTGCAAGAGAGATAGACTATGGGTCATTGACCAGAGTTCAGACCCTGGAATCCATGTGAAAAGCTGGTTGTCTGTCACTCAATCCTGAAAACCTAGTGATGTGTAGGGTGAAGAAAAAAGGATAGCTGGGATTGATTTCAGCCAACTTAACTCCAGGTTTAGTGAGAGATTCTGTCTCAGGGGAATAATAAGGAAAATTATGGAGCAGGATATCTGAATTCTTCTGATTACCTCTGTATCTGTATAGTAGACATATTACATTATTGTGCCATCACAAAAGACCATGTGACCAAATGACATCTTAAAGATCCCATCTTCTAACATGATTACAATTTCAGTTAAATAATTTTCTTCTTCCTCCTCCTTCTGTTTGGGTTAGGGTCGCATTTTATAACCCAGACTAACTATGAACACACTGAATAGCATAGGCTGGACTTGAACTCTCAGTTTTCCTGCCTCAGCCCACCCCCCCCCATCCAATTACTGAGTTTATTGGCATGAACCACCAGGTCATTATAAGAAATGATGAGGTAAATTAAGAGTTTTTTTAATGTATTTGCATTTTATTATAAACAACTATCTAAAATAAAATTTTATGAGCTTTTCCTGTTTGACATTTAATAACTGTCTTTGAGGGGAAGGAAAACCCTACTTAATTTACATAGTTTTTCATTTATTTAATCAAACAAAGTCTTTCTGGAGAAGTGCATATGAAGTGGCAGAAGCATGGAATCCATCCAACCCTGCTCTTGACACAATCAATTCTCTGCCTCTCTATGTCAAGGACATGAAACAGAATAGCGGACAGTGTTAGGTCCCATTGGGGCAAGTTTGAGCTATGCAGCAAGAAGCAAGTCATCATGTCTCATACCTTGTAACCGAAGGAGTAGAGTCAGGTGGGGAACACTTGTGAGAATCAAGAGAGGTGCTTTCACATAATCAGGTAAAACCTCATTGCACACCCAAGAGTCTATTAATGGGTGCTGATGTTAATGGAAGGTGCTGTGGAGTGAAATAACCACAGCAGCTGTTTCCCACCCAAGGCTGTGGCAGCAGGAATCAAGACCTGGAATCCACTTTTTCATGTCAAGGAAGGTTTCTTCCCCGTCTTAAACAGAAAATCAGACTATAGTACTGTTTTTCTAAGTGGAAAAAAGAAAATATTTTACAGCTTGGGTACTGTTTTCCCAACTATGATGCCAAATTTATTTTCTTGGCAATCACTTTTTTTTAAATCCAGAAAATAAGAGCCCAGGTTTTCATTTCAGCTATTTTACTTATGGTTGTTATTATCCTGCCTTTAAGACAGAACAGCAAGATCCAAATGAAGTTATTTCACCCATATTCCTTTTCTCTGAAGTGAATGCTATAGTAACATGAACCTGTTGCTTTAATATCGTAAGAATAGATTTATTCATGGTAAGTGCTCGTAAGGATGTAACTAAGCTCACCAAACCTTGACTTTAGCCTGTTGTGACCTATGTCAAACTTCTGTTCTATAGGATTGTAAGGCATTAAATCTGTACCATAGCAATAGGTTATAGCAACAACAGAAAACTCTATATATTTGTTCTCCACTATTATTTCAGAAAATAAATATTTTGAAAATTCAGTAACATGGGAGGTCTTAATTTAAAAAAATTCACATACTTGCCTTTGACACTGACAAAGTAGGCTCATGGGGTAGCATAGTATTAGTATGGGATTAGTATGAAATTCTGGAAAATTCTGGCTGTGGCTGTAACTCAGAAGGTGGGTGTGAGCAAGTCTAGACCTTACTATCTCTGTCTTTAAACTTATCATGCAATATTTACTTGTGTGAAAGAAATAGCTTGGAATCAAATTTTCATTTGCTAATATTATTTAGATGAGGAGAGAGGATAATCTACTAAAATACTTCGACAATGCCATTGTGGTTTCTAACATACTGTATGTTCATTAAAAATAAAAATATCACCACCAGCTACTCAACATGTACTTGGGGAAACTAATATGTATCATTCTTGAAAGAAAATATGACCTAATATAGAATTGTTTGGCTATAAATATCTATTCCTAAAGTCATAACAATACAGCTTGGTCTCCACTGATCTTCTGGATGATCCTCATGTATGACTCAGATCTTCCCATCTAAGTCTGGCCTGAGGGGAGTCCTCATCCACGACATGATATGTGAAACATATTGTCTTACACAAAGAATGAATTCCTTTTTATATAAAATATTTTCCCTACATTCCTCTGTATATGAAGAATGGATTTTAATGTCATTTTCCCACATTACACAAATCTATTTCAAACTCTCTTTACAAAGGTGGAGCAATGAATTCCCCAAGCTTTTAATTATTAGTACTTCTTTTAGTCATCACATGGTTTTCATGCTCCTATAAAAGCTAAAACATATCTTTGACTCTTGTTGGATTTTGGATTAGGTAAAATTAGTACCTTTCTTGTAAATATAGTATGGATATTAAAAAAAAGTTAAACCATGTAGAAGATTGGGATTTTTGTGGTTTAACCTTCAGTCTCATTTGCTTTTGTTCATTTTTTAGCTTCAAATAAGTTATCCATTCATTTTTCACAGAGAAAATCTTTGCATTTGATTACGCACAATATTTTATACTGTATTTTCTTATAATAAGAAGTGTTTCTACATAAATTTTAAAAATATTATCTTTATTGTCTTAGTTGACATAAAGATGCTGAGCATATTATGTGCCCGCATTGGAGAGGGCAGGGAGAGATCTCAAACAATTGGATCCAATGCCAAATTACCAATTTTGGATTTACTTAAGTTAGATACAAAATTCAGCATTACTTCCACAAAAATTGCCTATGGTAAGATTTCTTACATAACAATAAAAGATAGGACTTGCAGCAGGCATTAACTCATAGTAGTCCTGCCAGCCATATGTTTGGAAAACATCATAATGATTGTGATACTACATAGAGTATTTGAAACAAGTCTCCACAGCATGTGAGATATTTTTTAAAAAAATATTTTATTTATTATTTTTATTTTATGTGTATGCATATAATTGCCTGCATGTAGGTAAGTGCACCCATGTTGTGCGATGCCTGTGGAGGACAGAAAAGACTGTTGGATTCCCTCAACTGGAGTTACAGACAGTTGTTAGCTGCCATGTGGGTGCTGGGATTCGAACCCAAGTCTTCTGCAAGAACAGCCAGTGTTCTTCTTATCCACTGAGCCATCTCTCCAGCCCCTAGCATGTGAGATTTTTAAGAGAACTTCATCACAGATGTTTTTGGGAGTGGAAGGCTGAAATTGTTAGGTCAGAACAACTAAACAAATTTCATAAATGAGCATAACCAAAGCTAAGCACAAATTTGAAATAGTACATTTCCTTGAATGCCTGTTTCAATGAAGGTTTAAAATCCAATCTCAGCAATCAGAAAATCATTTTCTTTTTTTTCTAGCTCACATGGCTTCTAGGAATTGGAAGTCTGTTGCAAAATCAATGTGTTGGGAATGCACATGATGCAGAGATAGGCCAATGCTTTGAATCGGCACAGATTTTAACTCTTCTAGCATTAAATAATGGTGGGATGCTAATTTAGCTACTCATCTTCTCTGTGATGCATTTTTTCATTTAAGGAATATGATAGACTGTATAAACACAATGAATGTGCAGTAGATAGTTATATCAGGTCCTTCATTTTCCTACCTGACTTTTCCAGGCATATACATCTTCCTTGATTTCTCAATATCTCCTATTCACACTTTGTCATTAACTTCCGCCAAGTCACTGGAGAATTTCAAAACAGAATTTCAACAAAACAGCTTGTGATTTCATTTGAGTTTCTTCTTTTTGACCAGTCTTTCTTGTTACAAAGATGTCTCTAAACATATTTCCAGAGTCCCAAAACGGAAATTGGTGTCCAAAGCTTCCTCAAAAAGAAATAACACAATCCTAAATGGAAAAAGGGAATTTCAAGCCAAGAGGACTTTGAATCTCAGGGAAACTGCTGTACAATAAATGTAATCTGTGGAGGCTCTTCTCCTGATGCTGATATGTATCAGCATGTTGAACAATTGTGTTTTTACTGCATTCTGATTAAAAACGCTGTTCAGCTATCTAATTCTAAGCTATTGCCCAGATTAGACTCAATTACCGCTTCTGAAAACAATCATTGACTCTAATCAAGAAGGTCACAAAGCATATTTCAACCAAACAATCGACATCCACTAAAGTAGTATAAAGAGAAAATTGATTTGTGAATTTTCTCATTGAGATTTCCTTCTGGGAACATTAGTTCTATATCATGCACACTCAAGTCTTAAAGTGGAAAGATTTGACCTAGTGAGGACAGAACAGGGCAAACTTGGCTTTAAGCCATACAGAAAAGCCAAATAAGAGGTAGACTACTCATTGATCTCAATGTAAGTATGTTGTTATTCATCTTGAAAGAACAAACCACGTGTTTTTAAAAAGTAATAAAATTAGTATTTTAGAACAAAGATCAGTCATTACTTCTACAACCTGCGGGGCATTTTATAATTATTGTTATTTTAGGAGTTGGCTATGCTTTTCTGCACCTGTACTTGATAGTATATATGTAAGACACTATCAGACACTGTGCATTTTAAGAGCTATACTCACTGGGAGCATTTTCAAGAACACACGCAATGTTAAACAATAAAATGTCACTAAAAAAGAAATATGTCACTTTCAGTTTTCTTTCTGTTAGTAAAATAAGGCTGAAATATTTCCATCTTCATAATCATTAAATGATTAAGGGAGATAATATTAGTATAGAGTTCCGCATGCTCATGCAGATAGTAAACTTTAAAGGAATGGTGGCCACGTTTATACTTTCTTTAATCCAGTGGGTAATATTTGTGGGAAATCAGTAAAAATTTGATCTTTAAATAAATAAAAAGGAAGGATTGGGATGTGGCAAGAGTGTTTACCTAGTCTATGCGAGGTCCTGGGTTTGATCATCACACTATATAAAAGGCCTAGAAACTTACTCATGTAATCCTGAGTTCTGAGAGGAAATAGGAGGATAAGCATCCAAGGTCATGTTTGGCCACATCCTGAGTTCAAGGCCAATTTTTGGCTATAAGAGACCCTGTCTCAAAAAGCAAAAGAAGATCCAAACTCAATAATTAAAGGATAAATTACTTTTATATTAGAATCTAAAAAAAATAATGATAATAGGTAGGCCCTTAGGAACTTGGATTTGGAATGCCACACATTCTTACAAACCTTTGGGATATGCAAATATTGATAAAATTGTACCCTGATGCACCAACTTTACATTTGGAAGAAAAAAGAGTCAAAACATACTTACATAATCTGGCCAGAAAAGTATATATTAAATGTTCATTTCTGTAGCATGATGCATTGATTAAAGATACAAAAAGCCCATGGTAAGTAAGGACAAACCAAATCTTTTAAAATATGCATATCTGAAAATGTGGGACTGAGTAATTGAAGATAGCCAGTATTAGAGTATATGTGATATATACAGAGGTGTCCCATCAAAGAAATTTAGCTAAGCTGTAATACTATAAGATATAATTGAATAATATTATCATTAGTATAGTATAAGTTACTTAAAAGTTAGCATAATGGCCGGGCTGGTGGCGCAGGCCTTTAATCCCAGCACTCGGGAGGCAGAGGCAGGTGGATCTCTGTGAGTTCAAGTCCAACCTGGTCTACATAGTGAGTTCCAGGATAGCTGGGGCTACAGGGAGACCCTGTCTCAAAAAAAAAAAAAAAAAAAAAAAAACCCAGAAAGCTAAGAAACAAAAAAGTTAACATAATAGAAGTCACCATAACCTGTATACTGTGCACTAAACTCTGGTCATAAATGTCAGTTATAAGGGATTGAATTATGATATTTTGAGTTATATGTAACTGGGAATTTCTAGCACGTTCAATATCATAAAACCTTTTTATAAAGATGATATTTAAAACATTGAATTAAATGAAACAAAAGTATTTAACTCCCTACCAATAAATGCGTTAAAAAGCAAAAGCCTTTTTTTAGACCACAAAATTTACAAAGGCTAATTCAGAGGCTATTGAATTTGGCTTTCAGCTATATTAAAAAATCTCACAGTTTCATTAGCAAGGTCATAGACATTGTGTCTGACATCAAATACATTCAAACATTGTATATAAAATAGCAACCTTCAGACAAAACATTCAGGTATATGTTGTCTTTTCAGGAATAGGTAATAAAAGTTGTACTTCTGAAGTGAAGCCTAGCAAAAGGGACAATCAGGAAGGTCCTGACCCCTGACTTTAGGGTTGTGAATATACTGGTTCTGGAACACAGGTCATGCCCTTGGGTGAGTATTATACAGTTATTAACATCAGGTGACATCCAGAGTTCCTGTCAGTGATAAAAATAAAATTGTACAAAAATTATACACTCAGCAAAAGTTTAATATGACTTCTAAAATGTGCAATAAACTTGGTGGTGCTTGTTTTTAATCTCAGCACTCAGGAGACAGAGGCCAGACGGGGCTATACGGAGACCCTGTCTGAAACCAAAACCAAAGAAGCAAACAACAAAACAGTACAACACAGAAAGTTCAAACAATGGAGTTTCATTCCATGGGAAATATTGCAGATTACAGTTAAAACACTGAAACACCAATCTTATTTGAAACACATTGTTTCCAGTACAACTGAGAGACATAAAATTTTTGACCTAAAAATAATCATGTAAGATACAAGTCATGTAATTTACCTACCTTGGAGAGTGGGAGGGAAGCTACATAATCGCAGGAAAACAGCACAGAAATGAAACCATATCAGATAAAAGTATTTGTTTCAAGAATTCAAAGGAATTTATGTGGTTTGTTATATTGTTATTTGTTAAATTGTTTGTATGGGTTCAAAGTAAACTTTGGCATCTGACCACAGTTGAGTTTCTGTAAATCTATTAACCAAACTGAACAGTTTTAAACGTTGTGAAATGAAACACAAAGAGTTTTAAAAATATTTTGTGTGTATATATGTAGGTGTGTATATGTGTATATATGTGTATAAATGTAGGTGCATGATGTGGTATACACCACCGTGTGCAGGTGCACTCCTGTGTGCACACACGTGGAAGCCAAAGGTGGACATCAGGTTTTCTGCTGTATCACTCTATTTTATTCCCTCGAGACAGGGTTTCCTACTGAAATTAAAGTTGGACTGGCAACCAGTATGCCCCAGCTCTCCTGTCTTCACTCCCCTTACTGCTAGGATGACAGTTACGGGTGGCCATAAAATTATTTAATATGTCAATTGTCTTGCTGTACATAAAATAAAGTATTATTATTATTATTATTATTATTATTATTATTATTTTGGTTTTTTGAGACAGGGTCTCCCTGTTACCACAGTTGTCCTGGATTCTCTGTGGAGACCAGGCTGGCCTCAAACTCACAGAGATCTGCCTTCCTCTGCCTCCCAAGTGCTGGGATTAAAGGCAGGTGCTACTATCCCTGTCTTAAACTATGGTTTATAATTAAAAAAATAAAAGATCAGAAGATACAGATTTTTTCCATTGATTTGTCAATATTAACATTATCTTATTTACTCAAGATGTTACAAAGTTACAAATTTATGTTCATTTTATTTAATGTATGAATGCTCACTTATCTGCTGGTTAATCTGGTACCATATAGGAAATATACAAATACATTTATAGACAAAAGCATATATTTGAGTCATGGCATATACTTCATACATGCATACATGTATAAAAAGTCCATACAGGAAATAAATATTTTATGAATTTCAAATTCCTTGTTTGTTAAGCTCAAAGCAAAATTTTCCCTTACTGTCTATTAATCTTTTGATTACTTGCTCTATTGCTCCTAGAGGTCTTAATAACTGGACAATCTTAAACTTGCTTATGACTTATGGAAGAAGCAAGGCAGGGGATTTCTAAGTACTAATATTTACTTAAACAAACAAACAATATTAAACATGTCTCTCTTGAGAAGCCCTCACAGACTCTAGGATATATGATATTTTTAAGTCAGAATCAATCTCTCTCTCCCCCTCTCTCTCTTTCTCCCCCGTCTCTTTTTTTTCATTATGCCTAAATCTATATTTACAATCTTTTCTTAATAAACTCCAACTTCCTTTTATTTGTTTTCAACTTTTACAAAAACTTTATTGAGAATTTCATACATGTATATAAGGTGTAAGATCAAATCCATGCCCACTCCCTCCCCTCCAACATTCCCCAGTCTGAAGAAGTAACCCTAAAATCTTTTAAGGATTAGATACTAGCTCCCAAATACTTTTGACATTTTTAGCCTTTGGAACAGAATATGTTACTAACAAAACAAAACAAAACAAAACAAAACAAAAAAAGAAAGAAACTCCAGCTTTCAGTGGGGCTTGGTGGTACACATCTTTAATCTCAGCACTTGGGAGGCAGAGGCAGGTGGAGTTCCATGAGATCAAGGTCAGATACACAGAGAATTCCAGGCCAGCTGTGACTAAAGGGAGACCCTGTCTCAAAAGAACCAAAAAGAAAAAAGGGGGAAAAAAAAAGAAACTCCAAGTTTGGAATTGGAGCGATCACTCAGTGGTTAAGAGTGTTTTCTGCTCTTTCAGAAGACCTAGGTTCAGTTTCTGGGATCCACATGGTAAGTAATAACTATACTTAATTCCAGTTCAAGGTGATACCATGCTCTCTTCTGGCCTCTGTGTGCATTGTACATCTTGTTCACTTACACACATGCAGGCAAATACTCATATACCTAAAAATACATACATAAATAAATAATTTTAAAATATATGTTTGATAGATATCCAGCCCTAAGTGATACATCTACACCTAAGGCTCATAGAAAATATCAGAACAGAGTGTAGAGAGAACATTAAGAAATCCCTCAACTCTCACCAGTGAAACTTTCTTATACAACAGAGTATGATATACACAGAAGGCCATGACTGGATAAGTTTTAGAGAACAAGAGACTGCCGAGTACATGTCCCTGGATAGGACTCATGTATTAGACCTCACCCACCCCTGATTCAGGGACCATTGTGGAAGAGGAAGCAGAAAGATAGTAAGAGTCATGGTTGGTGTATGAACATAAGGAAACAGAAACTTTCAGGCCACTGGGAACTTACTCATATGAATACACAACAATGGTGACAGCATGCACAACACCCAGGCTGACTCAACCAGACAAAAACTCAGCATAGAACAAGGGAAATGGGCACTTGGTCCCAATCCTAGGTGAGGAACTATTGGCAACTGGTTATTGCTGGATCAGGGAGAATAGATCTTATTTAAGGAGTTACTCTAGATAAGCTGACTAGACTTTAGAAGATGAACTTGTGAGAAATCTGGGTACAAATGCTTGACTGGATAGGACTTGGCACATATGACAGAATGCATGAAATCCGGTGGGAGGGGGTAGGGGGGTAAGGATGGGGGGAGGGGGTCTAATTTGATTAAGATGTGTTATATATGAATTCATGAAACTCAGTAAAAATATGTTTTAAAAAGAGAGAGTCATATCAATGCAAAAACACGAGAATAAGAGATCATTTAATCTGGAGCCAAATGTAAGTGTCTATGACTGGGAACACAGATTCAGGTTGCCCTAAATACCATTTTCCAACATAGTGACATTTTCATGAGGTTTTTATAGTAACAGAACAAACAATAAAGCAAGGTACTTTTAAAATACATTGGTGGAGACATCAGGTAGATGGGTTATAACAAAGTGAGGAAGTGTCTGCCACAGGCTTTAGGCATTTGTTATCTAATGGTATTCTTAGCTTTCAGTTAATTGAAGCTAGTGACCTTGTTAGCACATTCCCAAAAGATTTACCTACAGGTAGAAAAGATGTTAGATCAAATACAGAAATGCGTAATGAATGATTATTAAGGGGGTTAATGAACATTTCAAGATAATTAACCTTAGATCTTACACCATACCTACATAAAGTCATAGAAGTTCTAGTTAGTCAG
Source organism: Nannospalax galili (assembly GCF_000622305.1). Classification (NCBI taxonomy): domain Eukaryota; kingdom Metazoa; phylum Chordata; class Mammalia; order Rodentia; family Spalacidae; genus Nannospalax; species Nannospalax galili. The sequence continues at coordinate 808,249 of NW_008357164.1, forward strand.
TCCTCTGAACTCTTTAACATAAATGTGGATTTTTTTGGTTGGAAGGGTTTCTGGAAACTTCAGTTCATAGTTACCTATAAAGAATGCAAAAACAGTTAGCTAAAATGTCAAGTATTCATACTCTGAACATTGACTCAGTTGACAGACTTGAGTCTTTCTAAGGTAGCTAGTTTCTTAATTAGATTAGAAACTTGAAGGTTTAGTGTTTTAAGAAAAAGGGTAAGTAAGCATTCTTTTTGCTCAATGCAGTATTTGAAAATGCCTCTTTAGAGCTTATGAAAGTTTTCTTTTCTTCCTCATTATACATTTCATTTATTTGGACAGAATCTTGAAGATCAGGAATTCTAGGGTCTGTTATTTAGGAGAGTGTAAATTGGAGTGTTTGAGTTGTTTTAGACTTCCTAATCATTCTGTTTGCTCTAAGTTTAAGTGTGTTTTCTTCTTTTGATGAAAGGAAATGTCTGTTATGAACTTCTAAGAAATGCCTAGGTAGAGTATGTGTTGCAGAAAGAAGAGTTTGGAAGAGATCTCATTTAGAACTTTATGGTTTTGATCTACAAATGGTCAGTTTGGTCTGAAATCCCCATCATTTGAATAACTGTTTTTAGCTGCTGAAGGCTAATGTCATAGAAATATAGTAGATAGACTTCCAGCTAGTTACTGAGTTTTATTTCAGTCTAAATGTATAGATTTGAGGGTTAGAATAGGCTTCTTGAGAAAAGGGAATGCCTGGGATTTTGATAGATCATTTTATTGTAAAAATGTAATGAATGAGAGACTTATTCATAAGCTACATTTGGAAATTCCAGGAACTGAATTGAGATTGACCAGAAACAAGTTTACTCTCTTTTTCTATTTCTTTGTTTTGTTTTGTTTTATTGATAGTTTTGAGAGAGTGTCCTCCTGTAGCCCAAGCTGGCCTGAAACTTGCTATGTTGGCAAGGCTGGCCTTAGTCTCACAGAGTTCTGCCTGATTCTGCCTCGTGAGTGCTGGGACTAAAGGCCTATGTCACACAATGCCTGGCTCTTTTTCTGTTCTTATGTGAGTTTCCTGATATGTCATGGCATCAGATACATGATGGAATCATGCTGTTTTTCAAGATTAGTGATATGAAGATGCTGTTATAATGAAACAAAGAGTAATTGACAGCTGTCTTGGTGGGCCATGTTGGTCTTAGTGTGTTTTGGGTGGTATCTTTACTAATTTGAGGGGGTCCCATGATGTTTCTGTGTGCTACAGCTCTGTGCTTATACAAGATTCTGGTTACCATTCAACTGACCTTTCCCCCCCCCCCCCTATTCTTACCTAACCTACCACAATGAGGAGCTTAGTAGATAAGATCATGTCTTACTTAGAATGTCAAATATGTTACTGTTTTTTACCCCCAAACTGGATCATTTTAACTTTTCATAATTTTGACATAGAAAGTAGAAGAGAAAAAAAGATTTGCTAAATACCTGTGATAAACCAAGAATATGGATCCTTTTGTGCTTCTATGATGGCAGATCCTTATACTCAATAAAAACTAAGCAACATTTGAGAAGTGACGGAGACTTATTCTTGGCCAAGAATAGTAAAGTAGAAGATCAAATGCACAAATCAACTTTTAACTTTATGGATCAAAAGGTTATGAACATAAAATATGGAAATGAAGGGAGAGATAGGTCAATGAAGGAGAGGAATGAATATTCATGTCTTTTCTGGAAATGGGTGGAAATTTTCCAAAATTTTGGTCCTGCCTTTTTAAAATTCCTTTTATGTATTTTTCCAGTCATTACCATGGCAATTGTCAACTGTCACAGTTCTGTGGGGTGTGGTGTCATTTAGTATGCAAATTACATAATAATGAACCTAAAAGTTTTCTGGTACTCTGACAGTGTTCTTAAATACAATTGGCTTCATTTAGCTTATTTGGAAAGGAATGTCTAATCTAAGACGAGGGTGCCATGCCCTCAAAAATAAACTGGATTAGAGTAGGGTAGAGGTCACCTAACCAGTACTCAGGGGACAGTTTATTAGGTTTGGGAATGCACTGTCAAATATTTCTCCAATCAAGAATTTTAGGGGCTGGAGAGATAGCTCAGTGGTTAAGAACACTGGTTGTTCTTACAGAGGACCCAGGTTCAATTCCCAGCACCCACATGGTGACTAACAATCACCTATAGCTCCAGTTCCAGAGCATCTGATGCCAGCACTTGGGAGACAGAGACCAGTGGATGTGAGATGGAGGTCAGTGTGGTCTACATTGCAAGTTCTAAGTCATCTGAGGCTACAAGGAAACCATTTATCTATATAAACAAACTGACACAGAGTGGTTAACTGTGGTGAAGGCAGCAGAGTAAGTCATCTACAGAGGGAAGACTGAGAAACAAGGGAGTAGTGGAGCAGAAGTCCAGAAACTGTAGCTGTAGAAGATTTTGTTGTTCAGTCACTGTTAGTTTGTTTCCTGTTTAACAGAAGATGGTCTTTGTCTGAGCTGCATTTCCAAGCTTTTCAGTACCACTGAAAGCTAACTCTTAGTTGTTGTTTTTTCAGACTGATGTGTTTTATAATTGAGTATACAAATATACACATTTTGGAATTTGTAATGATTCCCATTTGGGGCACTGGGGTTTCAGATCATCATTGGTTAGATGTACTATTTTCTTAGGTATAGTCAAAATGATGCAATGTAAGTGTTAAATACAAAGCCTTCTTGATGAATGGGTGGAGTCTCTCCATCAGGGATGGTGTGAAAATTGGAAGATAAGTTGCTTATAATATGGTTCCTTTAAAAATGTCCCAGTCTGAAAGGCATGTCTCATAAATAGTGTTACTAGTGGGCCTGGCTCCTTGATATATAACCCTTAATTCTGTACATCTCTTACCTGTGTTACATTCAAATTGATTTATGGTAAGTGGGGTGTCCAAGGTACAAAGTGACTTTAATTTATAGATGAACTGAAAGTTCCTTAATGCTGTATTAGAAATCCCAATGAGACGCTTACATATTATGGACAAATGTACCAACCCCTCCAGGAGGCTGTCCTTGTCTAGAACACCCTGCAGGGCTGCAAGTGCTGATCTTCAGATATTCAGATAGAAATATGCCCTCATCTTTTTTTTTCTTTCTTGGAGTTAAAATATAGAAGGTCAAGTACAGTCTAAAGTTGAGCAACTCCATGTACATCTGGTCAGGCACAGAGAACATATATCTGGGAGATGCCCAGTACTAGGTGACACATCTGCAGTCAAACCTCTACAACCACGGCTCATGGAACATACTGGAATAAAGGGCAGAGAGGGGGCTAATGTATCCCTCAAGTACATCAGAGTGTGACGCATACAGAAGGCCAAAATGGCCAAGTTTCAGAGAATAAGAGATTGTAGAGTTTAGGATGGAACTCCTATATGGAACCCCACCCACACAGAGCTCAGGGACTATTGTGAAAAAGGAGACAGAAAGATGGTAAAAGCCAGGGCTGATGCATGAACACAGGGAAGTGGAGGCTTCCAGGCCACTGGAGTCTTGATCAGGTGAACTTGTGGCAGTGGTGGCTTTGAGCCCAAGACCCATTACAGCTCAATTAAACAAGTGCCCAAAGGGGAGGCAGGAAATAGGTGGTGGGCCAGCACTAGACTGAGAACTATTTGAGACTGATTGCTGCTGGGTGAGGGAGAGTATAACTTACCTACAACCACTGGATGTGCTGACTAGAATCCATTGGACACATTTACCCTGAAAGAAATTTGGGTATAAACACCTGAATGAGTAGGACTTAGCAGATATGGCAGAGTGCATAGGGTTCCATGGGGGAATGTAGGGAGGTATGAATGGGAGAGAGGATCTTGATTTGTGGGGAAAATGTATGAAATTTAAAAATCTCAGTTTAAAAAACTATCTATTAAAAAAATATCGAGCAACTCCAGTTTATAAAGTGCTTACACAGAATCGGCCAATATAAAAATTTGAGAATATTTACTGGAAAGAAACTTTGCCATCATCCAAATTCTAAATTTTTGCAAAAAAACAGAACACTGGCTTTTTGCTTCCCAGGGAGGCTCAGGAACCAGATTCCTGGTCCTTGCATCTTTCCTAGGTGGGTCCCATGGCACCTGCCATGCCTTGGCTCCCCCAGCCTCATTCACCCTCTCAGCTCCCCTCCTAGACTAGGTACTGGCCCAATTTCTTGTCTTGGCACCCTAGATTCCGGGACTGACCTCTAGGCCCCAAATCCCCATTGCTTCCTGATCCTTTGCATCCAAACCGACCCAATCCCTGTGGTCCCCAAGGAGCCATCTGGGCCTGGTCCCACCCCCACCTTCCTTTGCTTCCCTGGGTTGCACAGCCTCCAGCATCCTGATGCCAGCATCTTTCCTGGGTAAGTCCAGTGGTGCCCACCCTAGCTTGACTCCCCAAGCCTCATTCACCCTCCCAGGTCCCCCAGCCCATCTCTCCTAGTGGACTGGGCACTGGTCTATTTCTTAGCAGCCCAGACACTAGGGATGACCTCTTGACCCAGAGTCTCCACTGCTTCCTGATCCTTTATATCCAGACCAACCCAGTTCCTCCCTGTATCTCCCAGGAGCCCTCCTGGCCTGTCCTGCCCCCCACCTACCTTTGCTTCCCTGGGTGGCTCAGCCACCAGCTTCCTGGTGCTAGCATCTTTCCAGGGTGGGTCCTGTGGGGCACCCACCACACCTTGACTCCCCTAGCCTCTCACCCTCCCAGCTCCCCTACCCTGTCTCTCTTCCTAGCCTGGGTACTGGACCACTTCTTGACTTGGCACCCCAGATACCTGGACTGATCGCTTGGCCCAGAATCCCCACTGCTTCCTGATTCTTTGCATCTAGACAATCCAGCTCCTCCCAGTAGTTTCCAGGAGCCCTTGGGGCCTCTTTTCTCCCCAACCTCCCTCTGCATCCTGGGTGGTACAGCTACCAGTTTCCTGAGACCAGCATCTGTCCTGGGCCCTGTTCCCAGGCCAGGCCAGCCCCCAAATTACTGAGGGCAGCATCTTTCTTGGAGGGATCCAGACCTTAGGAGAAAGCCTGAGAGCATCTGACCCTCATCTGACTTGGGCCTCTTTGGGAATCCTGAATATGAAAGCAATTTGGCCACTCCAATATAAAAACAAAAGAGAACCTGAAGCGTAGACCAACCAGCTTTTCATGCCCAACAATTAAACCACCAAAGCACATAAAGTTTACAAAAAGAAGCAGACCTAAACTCCACAAAGAAAGGCTTGAGTCTCACATGAGAATCCAAAACGAGAAAAGCAATTCACATGTCCAAGTCATGGAGAAAAATTAATAACATGAAAAACCAAAATAATATATCCTCACCAAGTATCAATAGTCCTCTAGAGGAGTACAATGAGAACCCCAACAGATAACACAGGACATGGAACTCAAAAGAACAATTATAAACATGATAAAATAATTCAGTAAACATAAAGGACACACAAATCAAAGAACTGAAAGAAGACAGGGATAAACTTCTGAACGAATTCAGAAAAGAGAAATATTGAAGAATACTCAGGCTGAAATGAAGAAGGAAGTGAAACACTTGGTAAGCCAATTAGCAACGACAGCAGAAAGCCTCACCAATAGGATGAATGAAAAGGAAAACAGAGTATCAAGACTGGAACATAAAGTGAAAGAATTAGACCACTCAAGCAAAGATTATGAAAAGTTTAAGAAAACACAAGAATGGAATATGCAGGAATTGTGCAACACCATAAAAGACCAAACTTACGAATCATAGGCGTACAGGAAGGAGAAGAATCTCAGGATAATGGTATGGACCAGATCTTCAACAGGGTTGTAGGAAAAAATTCCCCCAAATTAAAGAAAGACATGCCCATAAAAACACAAGAAGCATATGGAACACCAAATAGGCAGGACAAGAAAAGAAACTCTTCATGGCACATCATAGTAAAAATACTAAATGTATAGAACAAAGAGACAATACTGAAATCTGCAAAAGAAAAACAAAAAGTCACATATAAAGGAAAACCCATCAGGACTACAGTTGACTTTTCAGTGCAAACTGTGAAATCCAGAAAAGCCTGACCAAAGTTTTCCCAGTTCTAAATGACCACAGATGCCAACCCGGATTACTTTACTCTGCCAAAATGTCTATTATAGTCAAAGGGGAAAGAAAAATCTTCCATTACATAGATAGGCTGAAAGAATTCATGTCCACAAAACCAGCCCTTCAGAATGTTCTTGAAGCAATACAAAGAGCTGAATTAAGGAATGACTATACCCAAGGGGTTACAAAAAGAAACTCAATGAAGGTATAACTGTGGAAATGCACAGCTATACCAATAATGTGAACAGGAATAAAAATGACAGGATTTGGGGCTGGAGAAATGGCTCAGCAGTTAAGAACACTGGTTATTATTGCAGAAGGCATGGTTTTGAATACCAGCACCCACATGGCAGCTAACAACTGTCCCTAACTCCAGTCCCAGGGTATCTGACAGCTTCTTCTGACCTCTGCTGGCATGGGTGCACTTACATACATGCAGGCATAACACTCATACACATAAAATAGGAAATAATAATAGTAAAAAATACAATTTTAAAAATGATAGGATTCAACACATATCTTTCATCAACAACTTTAAATATCAATGGACTGAACTCCCCAGTCAAAAGACACAGACTAGTTAAACGGATTAAAAACAAAACTCATCCTTTTATTGTCTGCAAGAAACTCATCTCACTTACAAGGAAAGGCACTATTTTAAGGTAAAAGGATGGAAAAAATATACCAAGCAAATGGTACTAAGAAAAAGCAGGCATTGCAATTCTAATATCTGATGAAATAGACTGTAAACTAAAACTAATCAGAAGAGATAAAGTGGGACACTTCATTCTGATCAAAGGACCAATAAACCAAGAAGATATGACAATCATGAACATATATTCACCAAACTCTGGTGCACCCAACTTCATAAAAACAATACTACAGGACTTTAAGACCCAAATTAACCCCACATTAATAGATGGTAGATGGGGAACCCCATTGTCTCCATTAGATAGGTAAACAGGAGAGAAAATTAATAGAGAAACATCTGAAATAATCAATACCATATATCAAATGGACTTAGCAGACATCTACTGAATATTCCACCCAAACACCAAAGAATATACTTTCTAGTCAGCACCCCATGGAACCTTCTCTAAAATTGACCATATAGTGGGATACAAAACAAACCTCAACAAATACAAAAAGACTGAAATAATTCCATACATTCTATCAAACCACAATGCAATAAAGCTTTAAATCAACACTGGAAGAAACCCTAGTAACTATATGAACACAAGGAGATTAAACAGCACACTCCTGAATGATGAATGGGTGAAAGCAAAAATTAAGAAAAAAATAAAAGTATTCCTAAAACTAAATGAAAAGAACAATACAACACAACAAAACCTCTGGGACACATTGAAATTAGTCCTTAGAGGGAAGTTTATAGCTCTAAGTGCCTACATTACAGTATCAGAAATAACATAAATAAATGACTAAATATTGCAACTTGAGACACTTGAAAAGCAACAACAAATGAAATCCAAACCCAGCAGACACGAAGAAAAAAGAAAAATCAGTGCAGAAATTAATGAAATAAAAACAAAGAAAACACTACTAAGAATCAACAAATCCAAGAGCTGGTTCTTTGAAAAGATAAACAAGATTGACAGATGGCTAGCCAAGTTAACCAAAAGAAAGAAAGACCACCTCAAAATCAACAAAATCAGAGATGAAAGGGGAAACATCACAACAGACACCAAAAAGATCCAGATCATTATAAGGGAATACTTTAAAAATTATATGCTACTAAATTTGAAAACCTAAAAGAAATGGATGGGTATCTAAAATCGTGGGAACCACTAAAACTAAGATGAGATTAGCAGTTTAAACAGACTCATAACACCTAAGGAAATTGAAACAGTATTACAAAGACTCCCAACTAAAAAAAGCCCAGGACCAGATGGATTTATGGCAGAATTCTTCCAGACACTTAAACAAGATCTACATCCAATACTACTTAATTTATACAAAAAGATAGAAATGGAGGGAGAACTTCCAAATTCCTTCTATGAAGCCAGCATCACTTTAACACCAAAGCCAGGTAAAGATACAACCAAAAAAGAAAACTATAGATGCATATCTTTAACAAACATGGATGCAAAAATTCTCAACAAAATACTTCGAACCCCCATACAGACACACATCAAAGGATTACCCACCATGATCAAATCAGCTTTATTCCAGAGATGAAGGTGTGGTTCAATATATGTAAGTCAATAAACATCACAAATCATATAAATAGGCTCAAAGACAAGAACCACATGATCATCTCAATAGATGCAGAGAAAACCTTTGACAGATTCAACATGCATTTGTGTTCAAAGTCTTAGAGGGAATTGGACTGGAGTGAACATAGTTCAATATAATTAAAGCCATATACAACAAACCCACAGCCAACATCATTCTAAACTGAGAAAAACTGGAAGCATTCCCATTGAAATCAGGAACCAGACAAGGCTACTCATGATCTCCACTCCTCTTTAACACTGCTTGAAACTCTTGCAAGAGCAATAAGACAAGAGAAAGAAATTAAAGGAGTAATAATTGGAAAAGAAGAAATCAAATTATCCCTTTTTCAGATGATATGGTATTATATCTAAGATTCCACCAGAAAACTCCTAGAAATAATTGACATGTTCAGTAAAGTCACAGGTTACATAATTAATCTACAAAAGTCTCTAGCCTTTCTATATACCAATAACAAGCAGCTGGAGAAAGATTACAAGAAAACACACACACACACACACACACACACACACACACAAATCTTGGAATAAACCTGACCAAAGACATTAATGACCTCTATAATAAAAATTGTAAACCTTTAAAGAAAGAGATTGAGGAATACATCAGAAAATGGAAGGACCTCCCATGCACATAGATTGGAAGAATTAATATTATGAAAAGCCATTTACAGATTCAATGCAATGTCAATCAAAATTCCCATCACATTTTTCAGAAAATTGGAAAAAAAATCCTAAGATTCATATGGAAGCACAAAAGACCTCAGATAGCCAAAGTAACCCTGAGCACTAAGAGCAATGCTGGGGGAATTACTATACACAATTTTAAAACTGTATTATAGAGCTATAGTCATAAAAACAACATAGTACAAAGAATCAAGAAAGGAAGTAACCCAATTAAAAGATGGGCTAAGGACCTGAACAGAGAGTTCTTAAAGAAGAAATAAAAGTGGCTAAGAAGCATCTTAAAAGGTGTTCAACATCACTAGTAATTAGGGCAATGCAAATTAAAACCACTTTAAGATTTCATCTTACCCTAGTCAGACTGGCTAAGAACAAGAGAACAAATGATACCAAATGTTGGAGAGGATGTGGGGAAAGGGAAATGCTCATGCACTGCTGGTGGGGCTGCAAACTGGTTCAACCCCTGTGGAAAGCAGTGTGGAGAACTCTTAAGAAAGTAAAAATGAAACCTACCATTTGACCCAGTTTGACTCCTTGGCATTTACCCAAAGAACTCATCCTACTGCAAAGACACTTGTACATCCATTTTTGTTGCTGCTCTTTTCACAATATCTAAGAGATGGAAGCAATCTAAGTGTCCCTTAACTAACTAGTGGATAATGAAAATGTGGTTCATTTATACGATGGAGTTTTACTCAGCAGTAATGAAAGAAAAAATCATGAAATTTGAAGGTAAATAGATGGAACTTGAAACAGTTATACTAAGTGAAAGGTGGGGCCTGCTGCAGAGAATTGGCTATGGAGAGTTAACTGTGGAGGGAGGAGCATTGTTGGCATCTTTGAAGCGAGTGGTAAGGAAAAAATGGCCCCGGTGTCTCGCCTTTGTGGACGTGAGAGGTGGTATTTACAGATCAGGGATGAGACTGAGGTCCCAGAAGGTGTGAACAAATGCTAATGGAGACTGTGGGCAGAGTGGTCTGGTATGGTGGGCCACTGTGCCACAGAGCAAAATGGGACTCTGGGTGTTCGCCTTCATAAGTTACTTTATTTCCCCTACCCATGATATAAACTATGAAAAATTCAGATAAAAATGTGTTATGTGGTTTGTCTACCCATGTCAGGAGCAGGAGACCCTCAAGAGAGTGAGGGCTGGTGAATCAGAGAGCGGGAAGGAGAAAACTTGGTGGGGTTTGTCTAATAGCATCAGGAGCAAGAGACCCTAAGAGCTCTGGCAACAAATTGACTCAACCAGCAGGATGAAGATGCTAGGAATGACAAACTGTGGGAGTTTGGAAAAAGCTGAGGAGCTAATGGTGACACAGGTATGAATCTTACAACGGATTATAAAATATGTAACTAAAAAGGGGCCAGCCATGCAGAAGAGTGGGCCACAGCTGTGTTGTAAATGTGAGGAAATAGCCCAGTTGTGTGTATATGAAAAAATTTTAAAGGTTATAGACAAGCTAGAAAAAGTTTCATAAGCCTGGGACACAAGCGGAGAACCCAGAGAGTGGACATGGTCACTTTGCATAATAGAAAGATTTGCCTAAAACAGGGGAAGCTGAAAATACTAGGTTGGGAGGTACTGGCAGATTCAGCTGCAGAACTTGAGGAAAAAAAAAAAGGCGGGGGGACATGTGAGCTTTTGTAAGGTCCAAGGACTCAGGCAAAAGACAGACAATAATGAAAAAGGAAATGACCTAAAAATAAAAGTAGCTAAAGCTGCCCCTCAGATTCAATCTTTGATACAGAAAGGAAAAAAGGTAACAGTACTGTAGGTAGGACTACTCCACACTGGAACCGTTAAAACTAGGAAAAACTTACAAGCAAGCAATCTGAGTCCCTCACCACATGGCTAGTGAGGGTATGGAACATGGGAGCAAATAACCTCAGTCTCAGTCCTTCAGAAGCTTCACAGCTGAGTTATGTAAGCATCCATCAATCCTTGTGATATAGACTTTTCAACCTAGGCCAATGCAGGGGTGAACAATCCTTAATTGGATGGCTGATAGAAGATATTAATGATACATGGTCATCACCAAGAGAAACTCCCATGGTTAACAGAGGCTGGAGGACTATAAAGGAGGGACAGGCATTACTGAGAGAACTAGGTATGAGAAAAGCAGTATATGATACCCAGTTTAATGGGTCACATAAGACTGTTTCCACCAGAGATATAAAGGAAAGCTTAATTCAAGTGGGACCTCAAGAATGGTATGGAGCTTTAATGGTTTTGCTGAGCCCTTTAATGGGACAGGATATTTGTAAAGTGAGATTTTAGCAGATCTAAGTGACTCTGACCAACATGTAAAATGTGTCTGTAGAATAACAGAACACCCTACAAGAGATATAAAAAAGACCAGACAGAAGAAATGGTCCATTTGAGTTACTCGAAGACAAATGTGGCAAGACATATGTCGAGCCCAAATTCCCAGAGAAAAAAAATTGATAGAAAACAAAATTTGATAATAAGGAGTTTCTGGAAGGCTTTGAAACCAGAAGAACAGTTTACAAAAGGCATTCAAAGGATAAAAACTGTCCCAGGAGTGGTTAAGGATCCACAAAGACTGAATAAGGTGCATTTCTCTCCTGATAAATGTTATACTAGTGGTGGAGGCAGTTTTCCCCACCAAGGCCTCTCCCAGCAGCCAGATATGGTCAACGGAAAGATGAAAGATGTGGCTACAGTCAGGAGGCAGACCCAGGGCCTGCCTGACTCAGAGAACCAACAGGTGCAGCAGGGACAAGAGAATCCCCTGCCTCCTTAGCCTGGTGTAGGGTCAGGCAACTGGAGCCAACACTTGAAAGTGTTTCAAAGATAAAAGAATACAAAGAGACTCCATGCAAGATCCCCAGAATGCAGAATGACTCCCAAGGGATAAATAAAGATGTAAAGAACTAACCAAATTAATGCCTCTTAACCATGCTATGGTACTAAACAAAGATCTATGGAGAAAACTATTAATATGAATGGATAAAACCTTTCCATGCTGTGTTAGACCTCGTTTATAATTGATTTAATCCTTTGACTGTTTTATAGATGTGAATCCCACTTGAAAGATACCTAAAAAAACAAAGGCCAGCTATAGCTGTAAGATTCTTGGGAGTTTTATGGGTGGGTAAGATAAAAAGAGGGGCTCCCAAGCTACACAAGTGTTAAGAAAATCTACAGTGGGTTGCCCCCCATGAGCCTTTGATCAGAGAAAGATCCTAGAGGTCCTCAAATTCAACAAGGCTATTGTCACTAATGTTGGGCGTACACGAGAAAGGTCAGTAAGGCCATGTTGCTGAAGATACTGCATAATGTGAGCATGGGAGCACAAGAAAAGATGGAAGTGAGACTAAGCCAGAAACTCCATGCCACTGGATGGATAATGTTCATAATACCAGAAGGCACTATGCAGATGGTTGGGGAAGAAAGGACCCCCTATGATTCTATTTAACAATGGACCCTGCATGCTGTCAAGCAATACCTGTAAGTGCAATAATGGTTCAACTAATGTACGAACCACTGAAAATTTTCTAGTTGGATAAGGCCCATTCCTAGGGATGGAACATACATCTGGTGCTGTAGACCAGGCCAAACCCCTGTGTCGAGAAAGGCTACAATCCCTAGCGGGGAAGCCATTACAAGTATACTGTTTAATAAATATAGTACACATACTGGGATATCCTCTAGGCATTTATATTTACGGTCATGTTTGTTTAGATGTGTCTACTTCCTTCCATTCATCTTTATAATAAACACCCTGAGATAGATCAATGGCCATGGCTTGAAGATGAGTAATGGGGAGGCCCAAGAAGCCAGTATTTCACCATGATACAAGAGAGATCGCCCTACATCTGTCACCCCCTCCAAGGCTCAGGGACCTTAGCAGAAGATTGGTGGAAAGATTGTAAGACCTGGAGGAAGGGATGGAATGTGTCCAGAGGGGTACATGTTCCTCCAAGGGGTGGGACCTGCTGCAGAGAATTGGCTGGGGGGAGTTAGCCACAGAGGGAGGAATATTGGCACCATCTTGGAAGCAAATGGCATGGAAATAATGGCCCCGGTGTCTCACCTGTGTGGGTGCAAGAGGTGGCATTTACAGAGCAGGGGTGAGACTGAGGGCCCAGCAGTTTTGATCGTAGAGGAAATGTTTCCTCCATGCTTCCAAGAGAAGCCATCCATGGTGGAGTAGGACCTTTGACTTATCTTCACATACATGGAACTGGTAAAAGAAAAGATCCAGGAGCTCCTCCCAAGCCCACGTGACCCCTGAGGAACAGATCCTCAAATGACCTTAAGAGTAAAAATAAATTGGTTTGTCTGGGCCAACTGTATGGTCTTAAAAACCCAAAAGGAAAGTACAATCAAAGATTAAAGGGGTCAACATAATTTTTAAGAGTCCATGTGTATAGCTAAAGGCTACATGACAAGAAACAATGCCAGACAGGAGATATCTTCCTTTGAGTTGTTGGCCATGGTGGCCCAAGAGATGCCAGACACTAACCCAGCATAGAACTAGGAAAATGAACAGCAGACACCAATCTTATTTAAAGGCATATTGACAACTGATTGCTGCTAGATGAGGAACAGCTGGTCTTTGTAAAACAAGGATCACTGGATATACTGACTTGATTCAGTGAATGGACAAGCACTGAGGAACGGCTGGGGGCACCAACAATGCAGTGGACAGTAACAGGGATGACAGAGTATATAGGCTTCATTGGGGGGGGGTGGCTATGGGAGAGTGCCATTAGGGAAGTGGGTATATAGATTATAGTTGCATAAGATTGCTTGGGATGTTCTGTATGATATGCACACACAAAACAAATCAATAAATAGAAAAATGAGTTATATCTGAGGAAGAAGCATAAAAATTTACTTCATGTAAATTAGTAGAGATGATAAAAATTGCCATTGAAATCTACCTGATGACTTTATGTCCATGTACAGTTGCCAACGATCTGAGTGTAACCAACTGTGCCTAGTAATAATCAGACACATAGAGATTAGAGATGCATGTGCAAACATCTATGTGTTGGTAGCATTAAAAAAGAGTCTTTCTGTAGGAAACAATATATTTTACAATGAAATGGAGACCTTTTTAAAAAATATTAAAACCTCCTTCAATTTTATGTCTTATAGGGTTTATACTGAGTTCAATATTATATAACTGTATTAATTCAACTGTGAACCTAAAAATTGTTATTGAATATGTTAAGGCTGTAATGAAATGCTTCTTCTAATCAAGCGGTTATTAAACAAATAACTAAAAAAAATAAAAACAGAACACTGGTCTCATTCTCTGATACAGACAGATAGATCTCTGCTACTGTTTCTCACAGACAAGACTCAGAAAACTGCCCAAATGAAACTGATTCTCAATCCAAAATATTAGAGACTTGGGGTCCTGTGAGAATTATTCTCTGGTCTTCCATGAGTAGCTTGATTCAACTGGCAGTGTCACATGCCTAATAGAGACAGTCACCTGTGGGAGCAGGTATCACTTCAGCTCCAGTGTGGCTCATCAAAAAGTCACCCTAAAATGCAGAATCCCATGTGCTTGTGTAAAGAGCATTTTATTTGAGCCAAGAGTGTAGATGGCCTCCTGGGAAGCTCACATTTTAGTTGTACAAAACAAACATGCTTAAATGATGTTCAAATAGTCTAGATTTAGACACAAAAAGAAAAAGGTTGTAACAAGTTGGTTATAATTACAATGATAAAGAAACATAGCATACATTTTAGATTTATTATCATACACTCATCTTAGAACTTCCTAGGGAGAATTCTGGTTATCAGAAGCATCTTTCACTACCACAGTTGTTTATTATCTTGTAAGGATCAGAATTCTGCTGTGGTAGAGTCACCTAGGTGCCCGTACATTAGAGCCCCAGGTTTCCCCAGTGCCAAAAAATTTTATGAACTTTTGTTTGTAACATTTTAAATCCTTTCTTCAATTAATAAAATGAAGTATTACGAAGTTGTTTTAAATTATATATTTTTTGTTTATTATTTTTATTTTATGTGTATGAGTGTGATGTCTATATGCATGCAAGTGCACCCAGGTCATGCAATGCCTGCATAGATCTGAAGAGGGCATTAGATTCCCTGGAACTGGAGTCACAGACAGTTGTTAGTTGCCATATGGGTGCTGGTAACCAAACCTGGGTGTTCTGTAAGAGCAGCCAGTGCTCTTACCCTCTGAGCCATTTCTCCATTCCCTTAAAATTATATTTTTAGAAATATATAATGGTATAGGAAATTACATAATATGTAATGTTAAGTTAAAATCAGATTATAAATTAATGTGTGAATTAAAATTTTGCTTTTTACAAATTAATTTTGATAATAAAATCAGAAATGTAGGTGCTGGATAGATGGATAAGCAGATGAAGATGCTTAACAGCAAGACTGATGACCTGAGTTTGATTCTCAGAACACACATGGTGTAAAAAGAGAATTAACTCCCTTAATTGTCCTCTGACCTCCACATGTGCGACAATGGTACACAAAAGCTAATACACACACACTAAGTAAATACATGAATATAAACGCAACAAATATATTTCACCATAATAGTTAAGCTTATTCCAAGATTTGTGGTATTTCTTCTACAAAAGTGTTGTTTCTTCAATATATATTAATTTTTATAATATGTAAACTAAAAAATACTTTCAAACATTTTGTTATTTAAATATTCTGAATCTAAAGAAAACAAGTATATTCAGTTATATGTTCAATAAAATTTTAAAATGAAATTTTATTTCACATTTTTACACTACTTAATTATTTGTAATGCGTGTATCATTTATTATTTTGAGGAGGTAGGATGAGTGAGAGAATGCCAGCTTATTAGTAATAAGAACAAGTTGAAATCAAAGAGTCTATTTGCTTATAAATCATAATTCTGATTTTTAAAAAGGTGAAGACTAGCATGGATTTAAGTCAACTTTTCTTCTGGAAAAAGAGAGTCGAATTCTTCCCCCAAATGTGACTGCAGAATGTATTATTAATTATTGTTTTGTAAATTGAAATTTATTCATCTTTCAAAAATATTCATTTCAGATACCTGTATATGTGTCTGTGTGGGGTTATGTGTGCATGAGTGCTGGTACTCATGGAGCCCAGAGGCATCGGCTCTCTCTGAGCTGTAGTTTAGGCAGCTTTGCTCCTCCAGATACAGATGCTTGGAACTTTGTCCTCTACAAGAGCATTGTGCACTCTTAAACACTAAGTCATCTCTCGAGGCCCTCAAATGTATTCATCTTTGATGTAGGTACTGTGTGTGTTTGTGCATCCATGTGTGTTCATTTGTAAGGAGGTATACATGTGTGTGAGGGTGTGCGCATACATGTGGAGGTCAGAGAAGACAAACTCATTGTACTTCCGAGTCATTTACTTTGTTTCCTGCAACAAGGATTTTATGTCTCTAGAACTCACTCATTAGGTTAGGTTAATTAACCAGCTAAGCCCAGAGACCCACCTGCCTCATCTCTGCCTCCTCAGAATAAGAATGGCAATTGTGTGTGCCATCATGCCAAGCCCATCTACGTTTTTGTTTTTCAGTATTTTTGAGACAGTCTCCCTGTAGCACCAGATGGCCTGGAATTTACTACATAGATCAGATTGGCCTCGATTTCTATCTACCATCTTCCTAAATGCTGGGATCAAAGGCGTGTGCCACCACCATCTCTGTTTTCAAACATGGTGTTTGAGAATAGAATTCAGGTCATCTTGATTACAAGTCAAACACTTTACCAACTCAGCCAAGGATGATGCAAGTATTTTATGTACAAGAAAGTTATTACTGTTTTTATTTTTCAGTTCAATGAGCATTCTCTTACTGTATCTCCATCATTTCTCCTTCCATCTTTCACTGAGTTTCTTTTCTTATCATGCCTGTCACTCCCTGATATATGGTTCCTGAGCTTGATGCCTTGTTTTGGTTACACCTCTACTGTTTATTAATCTAGCCTCAGAACGCCTGGAGTGACAATTCTTTGGATTTAATTGATTTTTATTTTATTTTATTTTTTGAGACAGGGTGTTCCTGTAGCCCTAGCTGGCCTGAAATGTGCTGTGTAGACCAGGCTGGCCTTGGTCTCACAAAGATCTGTGTCAATCTGCCTCCCGAGTGCTGAGATTAAAGATATGTGCCGAAAGACCCAGTCATTAATTGCTTTTTTCAATTATAATATTTTTCAGCTGGGTGTGGTGGTGCATATTTTTAATCCCTGCACTCAGGAAGTAGAAACAGGAAGCTCTATGTGAGTCTGTGAGTTTATACCCAGTCTGGTGACATAACAAGTTCCAGGTCAGCCAGCTACATTGTGAGACGCTTTCTCAAGAAAAAAAAAAAAAAAAATGAAGAGAATGATTTTAATTTTTTGAAAATTTCATACATTTATTCAATGTGACTGTGTTGGATAGCTTTAGTTGTTAACGTGACATACCTTGGTAGACAGAGCCTCAACTTTCTGAGTGATGTGGGGTGCCCAGCCCACTGTAGGCAGTGTCATCCCTGGGAAGTTTGTCCAGTATTGTATAAGAAAGCAGGTTGGGAATGGGCCAGGGGAGCAAGCCAGTAAGCAGGGTTCCTCCATGGCCAGTGCTTCAGCTCCTGCCTCCAGGTGCTCTGAGTTCCTACCTTAGGCTCCCTCAGAGATGAACTATGGTCTGCAAGATGCAACACAAATAACCTTTTCCTCCCTGAGTTGGTATTGATCAGAATGTTTTGTCATAACAATTGAAGGCAAATTGTAGCAGTGATTATATCCTATTACTACCCCCCCATTTCCTTCTGTTATCCCCTTCCTTTCCTTCTGAACCCCACCCCTAGTGGACATATCATTGAAGGAAATGACACACCCTCCCAGGAAACCTTTAACAGTCAATAGCTCCTCAGGAAAGGATGGGGGCCACTTCCTCAATTCTTGATGGACTGTGGAAGTGCCCAGTCCTTTACAGGTATTCATTGCTGTTGTGTTGCTGATTACAGTCATATCTGGACGGCTCTCCAAAGCAATGTATAACTACTACCTGCCAGTAAAAAGAAAGTAAAGATAAGGAAAGAAAGAAAAGCTATCGAAGGAATATTTTCCAAGTCCTTGGAACCTTTTTTTTTTTTTTTTTTTTTTTAATTTTCAAGAACAAGCACATTGTTGATTAGCCTAAGCACCTCTTTCTCCTGTATCCATCTTGTAACTCGTGTCATATTTCTGGAACATAAGCAGAATTAAAACATTTCTCAGGGCTGGAGAGATGGCTCAGCAGTTAGGAGCACTGGCTGCTCTTTCAGGAGACCCAAGTTTGAATCCCAGAACCCACATGGCAGCTAACAACTATCCATAACTCCAGTTCCAGGGGATCTGACAGCGTCTTCTGTCCTTTGCCGGCATTGCATGACACAGGTGCACTTACCTACATGCAGGCAATACACGCATACACATAAAAATAATAAAAAACAACAACAAAAAAACCCATTTCTCATGTCGTTGGAGCTCACCCATGAATCATAGTAACTGTGCACAATGCAGGGCAAAACTGGCTATTAGGATAAATGAATAAAAACGGTTAGCCATCATTTGACACAAGTTTAAAGAAGGCTTTACTTATAATTTTTTTGAAGTTTATTATTTATTTATTTGTATATTTTATGTGTATGAGTGTTTTGCCTGCTTGTATGTAAGTGCACCTGTGTCTTGCAAAGCCTATGGAGATAGAAAAGGGCATCAGGTTCCCTGGAATTGAAATTATAGATGATTTTTAGCTGCCATGTGGGTGCTGGGAACTGAACCTAGGTCCTTCGGAAGACCAGCCAATTCTATGAACCATTGAGCTATCTCTCCAGTCCCTAGTTATGAAGTTTTAAGAGAACAGATCAGATTCTAGGATTAAGATAAAAAAGTAAGTGTAAAATCTGTATGATCTGAACTAGCTAATGTTTTTAAGAAAATATATTCACTGGGGCTGAAGAGATGGCTCATAGGTTAAGAGCACTGACTGTTTTTACAGAAAACCAGGGATCAAATCTCAGCACCCATATGGTAGTTAACAATTTTCTGTAACTCCAGTTCCAGGGGATCCGCCGCCCTCTTTTGTCCTCCACAGGCATTGCATGATATGGGTATATTTACATGCATGCAGGCAATATATAATACATATAACATAAAAATAATAAAAATATTTTAGAAAGAAAATATACTCACAATATGGAAATAACAATCATTAACTGAATATATTGAATAATTGGTATTAATAATTGCACGTCGGGGCAGAAGGATGGCTCAGAAGTTTACAGTCTTTACTCTTCTTACAGAAGACCTGAGTTCAATGCCCAGCACTCACGTCAGGTAGCTCACAACTACTTGTAACTCCAGGATCAGGGGGATCCCATAACTATGGCCCCAAAGATACCTGCATTCATGTGTACATACTCCCAAACCATCACACACATACACACAATTAAAAATAAAAATATAGAAATTAAAACATGTAGGTCAGGAATGGGAATTCTCTCTTCATTTGGTCTGCAATCTCAGAGGGTAAACAGACTACCAAGAACACTAGTGACTAAGTCAAATGATTCTTTTGGTAAACACTTTAGAAACATTTATGGTTGAAAAAGGCCCACACCTTTAATCCCAGTGCTTGGGAGGCAGAGTCAGGCTGATCTCTGTGAGTTCAAGGCCAGCCTGGTCTACATAGTGAGTTCCAGGACAGCTGGTGCTACAGGGAGACCCTGTCTCAAAAAGACAAAAAAAAAAAAAATGCACCCAGAAGTGTCCTGGTTTTGACAATGATATTACGGAAATTGTTTTTTTCTTGAAGTGTGGAGGTTGGGGAGGTTTGCTTAGGACAGGCTTTCCTGGGGTCCAACCAACCCAGAAGTGTCCTGGTTTTGACAATGATATTATGGAAATTGTTTTTTTTCTTGAAGTGTGAAGGTTGGGGAGGTTTGCTTAGGACAGGCTTTCCTGGGGTCCGACCAACCCACTTCCAGAGGCAGTCAGTCACTTTCTGCAGGAACCACTCCTCTTTGAAGCCGTCTTGTGTGACCTTGCAGGTCAGAGTTCTCTATGACTTGTAATGGGAAGCATTTTATCATTGTCTGTATGCTGCTTGACCTCTTTCCTCCAAACCACTGCTCCCTCCCAGAATTTTTCCAATGAGCTAATAGGGTCAAGAACAGAAATGGATCTAAAGTACTTGAAAGCCTCCTGATTCCACTGTTCAGTGGTCTCATTTTTTTTTAAAAGCAGCAAAACTCTTTATACCAAAAGACAAAAAATAGTAGGAAGTTAGATGTATAAAACTAAAGTGGAACATGTCTATTTGAAGACACAAGCTTTCTACCATCATTTTTAGCAATTTTATTCCTAAGGAATTTCGAAGACATTTTTTTAACAACTCTTGTCGTCATTTTTTTGTGTGAAAAAATTGGAAAATTTAGAAACTAATGTGGAAAATGCAGCAGTGGAAGGGAAAGTAGAAGGGATCTGTTTTCCTTTTTCTCCCAACACTTAAATGCAAAGGTACATATTTGTGGCTCTACATTTGTCTTCATGCCCTAAAGGAAACTGTGTTATTTCCTAACTTAACCTTCATCCTTTCTTTTGAGGACACATTCCAAGCCCCCCACCCGCAACTTAACATCTTGTCCTACTTTAAAAAATATTAATAATACTGTATTATTAAGTTCCTATTACTGTACTGAACACCTGCTATAAAACAACTTATAAAGAGAACATGAAGAGCACTGGAGTATTGTTTTAATATTCTTTCCTTTATACTCTTGGGACAGGGTTCTTCACTGAATCTGGAGCTAGTCTAAGGGCCAGCAAGTCTCTGTGATCCTCTAATCTCTACCCATCACAGTGTTGGGGTTAGAGGTGCAGGAAATCATGATCAGGATTTTTTTTTTTTATGGGTTATAGAGTTTGAACTCAGGTCCTCATGCAGTCCCAGCAAGTAATTCTTAACCCACTGACTCCGTACTTGCCTAAAAGGTTTATTTTACAGCACAGTTTTGGATGTCTCAGTCATTACTTGGTTGGTTACTTTGGGGGATATAATAAGGCCATGTATGATCACTGGAGGGTGTGGGCAGAAGAAACTGTTCAACTTATGGTCATCGAGAAGCTAGGAGAAAGACAGGAAGGTGTCAGGTCTCAAATCTCCTTTAAAGGCATACCCACAATGGCCCCTGTTCCTCCTACCAGGCCCATCTCTTAAATGTTACACAATTTTCCAATAGCATCCTAGACTAGGCACCAAGCTTTTAAGACATAAGCCTTTGGGAGACACTTACCCAATGTAGACCAGCCAGAGTCATTAGGAATTATTCAGAATTGATTAGTGAGTGGCAAAAGCTGAAGAGTCCAGCAGGAAAGTGTTATTATCAAGTTTGTGCTATAGACAAAAAACAGGCCAGTGTGGAAGGTAGACCTGAAGCAAGTGAGCACCATCTGGGCAGACAAGGGGGAGGCAAGAGAACCTCAGACCTGATTAGTGTCTTTGCCTGGAGAAAGAGCCTGGCATATTTATAGGGTCCCCATTCAGGAGACAAGGTGGTACCTTTCACTGCACCCATAGTTGCTCCACTGTTACTGATGTCCCCTTCTCTGGCCAGTAGCCCCAGACACCCTCCCTTACTGTTCTGAGGTCTGAGAATGATATATGACCCAAGTTGCCCCCACCTCTTCAAGCACACACATCACTTGATCGTGCCAACAAATACTTCTGGCAACCGAAGCGACTGTCTCACACTTAAAGAAAAGAAAAGCTTCCTTGGTGAGAGACAGTTGCTCTACAGTTCTGGCACAGTGAGATGGAGAACCAGCTTGCCAGAAACCTGGCATTGCCTGTCTTCTGGTTGAAGATGATCCTGTGCTCCCGGTGGAAACTTCCTGAGAGAGGAAATCTCTCCATCCTCCTCCCACTCACCTCCCCATCCCAAGCTGAAAACCTCACAGGGTAATTCAGTCAGAACATGCATCTGAATGCATTTTCTAAAAAGGAAGGATGGGAAAGGCTTAACTTAAAACCTTCTAGTCTGAATGGGCATTTCTCAAAAGAAATGCCAATGGCCAATCAGCACACAGGAATGTCACTGTCCTTGGGTAGCTGGAAAATGCAGACCAAAGCTTCAGTGGAGGTCCACATCACTCCAGTAAAAAAGTAAGCACTGGCAAAATGAGGAGAAGCAAGCCAGGTTCTCTGTTGGTGAATGGTAGATTAGTGCAGCCACCATGGAGATCAATGTGGAACATCATCAAAACCTAGAAATAGAGGCTAAAAGGAGAAGAGTGATTACAAGGAACTGGGCAGGATGCTGGGGGCCAGGGGTGAATGTGATCAAAGCAAGTGGTAAGCATTTTGTGTATGGCACTGTCCTAATGGATCCCATTAGCTTGAACAGCTAATACGTGCTGTTATTAATTGTTCTAGTCTGCTTTTCATTGGTGTGATAAAACACTGGCCAAAACCAAAACTAAAACATTATAAAAGAAAGAAATTAAATTTCTAGCCCAAGGTTTATGCCACAAATTGATGATCAATGAAAGGGTGATTTATGTATCTGATCCTGAATTTTCTCATGTGCAAAATAGAATTTTAACAGCTTGAAAACAGAATATGCAATTTTTTCATGAACAACATATAGATCACAGTTTTCTCAATAATATTAATTTTGCCCTATTTTTGAAAGATAGAAAATAGTTCTTTATGCTACATTTACCTATTGAATTGTTAGAAAAATGCATGTATGGTAATTTTTAGAAAGCAGTTTGGGAGTTAGAGAGATGGCACCACAGTTAAGAGTACTGATTACTCTTGCAGAGAGCCCAGGTTTAGTTCTCAGCACCTACTTGACAGTTTACAACCTTCAACAACTCCAGTTCCATGGGATCACCACCTTCTTCTGGCCTTTTCAGGCCAAACAATCATGCACATAAAATAACAAATAAGCATACATATATAACTAAAAGTTACTCGACAAACAACAAAGCCAGACAGGCGATACCTTCAGTCGAGTTGTTGGCTAGGATAGATAAAGGCTCTTCCAGACAGTAACCCAACATAGTACTGGAAAAATGAACAGCAGACCCCAATTCTATCCAAAGGAATACTGACAATGGATTGCAGTAGATGAGGAACAGCTGACCCTCCTGGAACAGAGACCTCTGGCTGACTAGATTTACCAGAAGGGCAGACAGGGGGAATGGATGAGGGTGCTGACAACACAGTGGACAGTGACAGGGATGGCAGAGTATGGAGCCTCTAGTGGGAGAGGAAGACTGTCTATCTGACGAGTTTGTATTCA
>NW_008357164.1:831853-839445 GCF_000622305.1 Nannospalax galili
GTATGAAACTGTGTATTTTAACAACGAAGTGGAGATCTTTTTTAAACGTTAAAACCTCATTTAATTTTATGTCTTATAGACTTTATAATGAGTAAAAGATTGTATAAGCGTAATAATTCATCTGTAAACCTAAAAATGTATAGCCAATTTTGAAAGAGATGTACCCTAGCTCAGAAAAATGTTATTGAATAGGTTAATGCTGTTGCAATGATATGCTTCTTCTAAGTATGTTGTTATTAAATAAATCATTTTTAAAAATTAAATAAATAAATAAATAAATAACACACCAAAAAAAATAACAAATAAGTAAATAAAAATGTTTAGAACTAAGTTTATTTTCTGTGCTTTTTGTTGAAGTTTCAATAATAAGGAGTTTGAATTTCCTTACATTTATGAAAAAAATGGCTAGATTATTTATCTCATTTTTTACAGTGAACAGTTTGTAAAATTACTCTCTTTAACATGTGCGATTTGAGTAATTATTCCATGGTGAACTCTCAAATTGGAAGGCCTGGACCATGTACATCTTTTCTCTCACTCTCCTGTTTCTTTCAGGGCGGTAATGAGTATAGATTGTGATTATTAAATTAAATTGATTTATTCTTTTGTTGCTCTGATCTACTCTGAGTGGCATTGAATAGTGCGTTCGGATAAAAACATCTATAAATCTTGGAAAAAACTAATGACACAACTGCTTATAGGAACTGATGGGAAAACTAACATCAAACATTGAATCTTTAAAAAAAATTTATTATTTTTATTTTACATGTATGAGTGTATTGCCTGCACATGTGTAGTTGAACCCATGTCTTGAAATGCCCACGGAGGTCAGAAGAGGGCATCAGATCCCATGGAACTGGAGTTACAGACAGTTGTTATCTGCCATGTGGGTGCTAGGAATTGAACCCAGGCCCTCTGCAAGGGCAGTCAGTGCTTTTAACCACTGAGCCATCTCTTCAGCCCCCAAACTTTGAATCTTAAAGAAGAGGAAAACAGATAAGTTTTTAAAAATATAAAACGAAGGCCAGAAAGATGGCTTGGGATAATGAGTGTTGTCATTGATCTTGGTTGATAAGAAACCACTGAAGACACCATATAACTTGAGCACAGGGCATAAATCAAGATGGAACTAAGTTAGAAATTTCCTCCCTATTGGGTAGTTTTCACATAGCCAGAAGGTAGTCTTTAGGCTGCTGGGGAGAAAAGTTAACAATTTAATCCGGCTATGAATTCTGCAAACTTCAGCAATGAGTGGCCTGGTAAGCACCATGTGGTGCAATGTGTATGGCTATACAAGGACAGCCAGCTGATTTCCGACTGGAGCTGAAGCCTGCTCCACAGGAGAGAACGCATGCCTTGTTCTGTGAACCTGGCAAGAGCCCATGGCTGAGGAAGTCACAGGCCCCCATCAGTTGGGTTGGGAGGAACCATCAGTTATTATTTTGATAAATGATCATATTGCAAAACAGTCTCTAAATACTCACAAATCCATAGATTCGTGGTATGCTTACCCTCCAGCAGTGAAGTTTCTTATTGCAGCTGTCAATGGTTAATGAAAAAACCCAAAACTTACCAAAGTGCTGAGAATAAGAGATGATTGTCCTCTTGGTCCCAAATGGGACATCAGTATCTCCACAGTCAACATCATGATTAGGCAATATCATGGAAAAGAAGGCAGAAAGAATGTAAGAGCAAGACACATGCACACGGCGAAATGTGTAGCAAAAAACAACAAGAAACTTAACAACAAAAAAACATCTCTTAGACATGGCATAGCTTTTGCACTCAAAAACTGACTACATCCTGGCATCCTGGGCTATCTGCATATGACCTGCCTGGAGCTGCAGCTCCTAGCCAGTGCCCAACAATATGAGAATTTGGAGCTATAGACATATAGCTCTGAAAAAAAGATGGCATTCAAGGTCTGATGGTTTGTTCCTACTGAATGTGTACTATTTCATATCAAAGGAAAAAAAGTCACACCATTTTTTTATATTTAATATTTTTAATTTAGGAGCTATTTATTTATTTTTAACTATATGAATGTTTTCCATGCATGTATGTAAATTGAACCCCATGCATGCAATTCCCAGCAGAAGAGAGAGTCATATTGAACTGAAGTTACTACTAGTTAGCTGCCCTGTTCACATGTTGGGACCTGAACTTGTTCCTCTGCAGAAGTAGCCAGTGTTCTTTCTCCACAAGAAAAAAAAAATATATAGATATACATAACAGTGTTGACCTGGAACTGCATATGTAGACCAGAGTGGCCTTGAATTAGCGAAGATCTACCTGCTTCTCATTAAACGATTTTAAATTGGAATGTACTACTCTACAGTTATATCTCTTGAAGAAATACTTTTTATTTTGCTAATTACAGATATATATGTATCTTTTACTAATATGTGATCATGATAGAATGTGTCAGGATTATTCTTTTATATATTTGTTTTTGTACCATATGTTAAAAGAATTATTTTTGGAATTGAAGGCTTTGATGTGAACATTGAAGATTAATATTTCAAACAGATAGGTATCATTTTTTGTCTTTACTCTGTCCCATTGATTTATTTATACACCCTACAGGTTGCATTCTTGAATATGAGAGCTTTAGAATAAATTATGGTTTTATCTGTAAGTCAGTAGTAAAATACTTGCTGAACATGCAGGGAGGCCTAGACTCAAAAAAAAAGGTAAAATTAGGTAGTTTGGATTTTCAAACTTTATTTTATGCAATTATATGTATATTAATTTGTATATTTGTATGTATATATATATGTGTGCTGTCTTTTACTAATATACAACATATTTTTGGACTGTTTAAAAATGAATATAAATATGTATATAATCTTTATTATCTTTCTAATTTCAGTTCTCTTTTTTTTAAGATATATTTTTTTTAACATGGTGCAATAAAAATCATTGATAGGAAAGCCAAACTGTTGTTGACTTGATTGCTTTCCCTGATCTCTTCCATTTATCCTTTGAAATGATATTTATAGGCATAATAAGGAGAAAAGTAACAACTATTGAACAACTGTTCTGTGCCAAGCACTGTGCTGAGTGCTTCCTTGTATTATCTCATTGTATTTAAAGCAATGCTATCAAGGTCTCAACATCATTAAACATCATTAAAAGTAAACACTGGAATTACTAATGGTACTACAAGTCCTTGTAAAACAAGTCTCAATTATCAGGAAGCCTACAGAGTAATTAGAATGGGATGTTCTCGATATAAAATCCCAAATAATGCAAATTAGTTGATGTGAATGCTGAGGAACAGTGCTCATAGAAAGCAATCTTTAACAGCAATGACTCAAAGCTAGACCTACCAAGGTCAGAGCAGGACTTGGGGATCCACAGCACATTTCGCCTCAGAAAATCAGTAAATCTTCAATTTTCAAATTGTCTCATCTTTCTCAAGACTTTTCTGGAAATCCTTCTAAAATTCTCTTGAACAAAATTCCCCCCTCCCCCACCTTACCACACTACCCACATGTCCAGTCTAAAGCCTTTGTTCTTCAGCTCATTAAATATCTGATTCATACCCAAAAAGAGGTCCCCTGTAATGAATTTTCTGTGCCTTCCTCTGTGTTAAACATGTAAAATATTTAGTGTCTATTCCTGTCTCCTGGATTCAAACTTGAACAAATGACTTTCTTTAGCCATTGAGATATTATGAGATATCATTTAAACTATGGCTTGAAATGAACTTTCCTGTTTGGGCTTGCCCTGTTTCACCCCTGCCTTCTTCAAGGAGGAACATCTTGTTGGACAGCTACTGACCCAAGGAGCCTGAGACTCTTACAGACTCAAACCCAGTCTCCATCTTGAGCCAGTATTGGCTTGCCTCCAATGTATCGGTTGAACTCTAACTTACCCAGGGCCACAAGAGCCAAAAATAGATGCTACTCTTGACTGCCACTAGCATCTTTTAGCTTTTTTGTTAGTATGCAGTATTGTGAAAATAGCATGATGGCATAGACTTCTTTCATTTGTAAAATTACAAGATACGTGCTTTTTATTCCAAATTCTATGTTAAATATACTGATGGCAAATTAATGTATATCACATGTATCCACCTAAATCATTCTAATGAATGATAAATAAAAATACCTGTATATTACATGAAACAGATAACTTGTGTTCAGACTTAAGCAGGTTGAAAGTACATAAAACATTTCTTTTTCCCCACAGCACTTACATGCAATCTTATAATTTCCCTTCCCAGTTAATGTAATTCCATGTACTGTATTAACCAGAATCAAAGCCATCAATAGTGTACTCCTTCCTCCATTTTTGCTGCATCCAATTACTAAGAATCTTGATTATGTTTCTTAAATGCCCTTTTCCTCTTTCCCCTTTGTCCTTGCTACCTTAATTTTTACATAACCTTTTTGAAATATTTTCTATCCTGTCTCCTGGCCCTTTCCATATGACCATGGAATCATTTCTCTTTATTATCCTTGCTATTTTCTCTTCTGAAAATATCCCTCTGCATTATTCCTCTGTTGACATCTTTAACTTCCCCTCTCTGACCCGACAGTGACCTTGGAATGTCAAGGGAAGCACTCAGGGGACAGAGCCTGCCTTTATGAATAGCTGCTATTACAGTGTCATCCTGTGGAACGTGCTGTTCTTTGGATGGAGGATGCTACTCACAAGGTGTCTTACTGGGATACCTCTCTGTGAACATTGCTTGAGGAATGCCATGGCAAGCTGCTGCTGGCCAAGAGGCAATGCAGAAGCTGGGTGCTCTGGAGGTGCTGGAACACAGGAGCTGGCACTGTGGGAACTGCAGGAATCTGCAGACTAAGATCAGTAAGGAAAACCTTCCCTTTTGCTATGTGCTGCCAGCACACTTTACTGATAGCTGACAAGAGGAAGCAGAAGAGCTCAGCTGGAGTGAGCAGAAAAGAGTAAATCTGAATCTGGGATGCAGTCAATAGGTAACTATCACCACTGCTGCTTTCTAAAGGCCAGTGGTGACTGAAAATCTTAGTAAAGTCTCTAAACTCACACATTTGCAAATAAGTAAAGATCACCATAGGAAGTTAGAGATAAAAGTGTATAAAATATATTTGTTTTACGATCGCATAGTATGAAAGCTTAGCAAAGGAGGATTTCTATGCAATCACATTCCTTCAAGTTATAAAACCTCAAAGAAAATACATTTTTTTTGGTTAATAAATGTCAGAAGTGTGTAAGACTTGGGGCTGCATAGATGGTTAGAGCACTGGTTGCTTTTGTAGAGTACCTGAGTCCCAATCCCAGTACCCACATGGAGGTTAACAACCATCCTTAACTTTAGCTCCAGGGATTCAGACGCCCTCTTCTGACTTCTGCAGGTATTGCATGACATGGCTGCACTTAACATAAAAGCAGGCAATGCATTCATACACATAAAATAAAAATAATAAAATATTTTTAAAAAGAAGTGTGTAGACTACATAACTAAAATTAAATTTATTCGACCAATTTTTTTTACCAAAATGGGATCATATGAAATAAAATATCAGTGCTTATGATTTTACTTTTGATAATTTTTGACAAAAATAGAATTGTAAGTGTTAATACTGTCTTTTCAAATTGTGGTCCAATTTTAAAGCTTAGTTTGCTTTTCTATATAAGAAATTGTCACTTTTGTGTCATGGATGACAAACAAAATAGTGAAAATGGATAATAAAATCCTAACATTTATTAGGACAGTATCAAGCTTTAAAGTTTTACTTGAATCTACTTTGAGATTTAATAATAGATAATTGAAGTTTTTCACTTTATCACAAAGTTTTACTGTTGTCTGACAATTTCTACTTTGAAATTTTAAGCATATTTCAACTAAATAAAGAAAATCTTTACCCAAAGTTTCTATGTATATAGCAAGATATAATAAATCCAAGGGATATAAATTCTTCTAAGCTGGTTTAAATTTAAAAGGTATTTATAACCAGGATAAATTCCTTTATCTTTATGAAAAAGATATTGAAAATTAAAATAAGTTTTTTTTCACTTGGCTTCTATAACTGCTTGATAGATTAGAATTTATTCAAGATTTGAGTTAAAGGATTCCTATGAGCAAAATAAATATTTGTTCTTACTAATTTAAAAAAATTAGATTGACTTTTTCTTTCTTTAAATATAGTAATTTTGGACCTCATTTTAAAGCATATATCACTTGCTCAGTGATAGCTACTGGTTGTATTTGTGCACTTACAAATAAAATGTGCAGTGACAAACTGTCAATCATCTTGTCACTTGTCAAACCATGAATATTGCTTTTCTGGTTCATCTGATTAAGCTAGATTGATTATTTGATTCTGTCATTTTCCAAAGTAATTGTAAATTATATTTTCCTCTATTCCTGGAATTGGTCAGTCTGTGTTCCGACCATTACAGCCAGTGAAAGTTTTGATCGATGCTCAGATATATGCAGTCAGCCAGGTCTGTGGCATTTCTGTGCAAAGCATTATTTACACTACAGTACTGGAAAGCCATATGAAGGACACTGGAAATCTCAGCTACTCTGAAGGTGGGATTTTCTAGTGGTTAAATGACATTGAAATATCAACATTTACTGGAGACTTCAGTAGCCAACATCAATGAATGTGTGAATTATTGTATTAAAAGTGATTTCAGATATTATATTACAGATATGATTGTAAGAATAGACTCAAATCCATAAAATTTCATGGAAATACTTAAATGTGTCTTTAAAATTGGAACATATAGTTAACTATTAGTCACGCATTGGGGAAAAAATTTCCTAAGAAGTCACATTTTTCATTTATATTGTTGGGCTGTCATGTAGATCACTAGTGCCTCTGAACTCTGAATACATTTTGAAAGCTTCTCATGTGTCCTTTCCTCTCATTTCTCTGACATCACAGACATCCAGAACAATACTAAACATCACCCTGAAGAATGATCTGCAGGTTGAGAACTTTGATTGTTTGGATATCCTTATTCTAGGTGCCTTTATTAATTTAAACATTTTTTAAAAAAATTATTGACATTTGGGCTGGGCATGGTGGTGCACACCTTTAATCCCAGCACTCAGGAGGCAGAGGCAAGCAGATCTTTGTGAGTTCAAAGCCAGCCTGGTCTACATAGTGAGTTCAAGGACAGCCGGGGCTACAGGGAGACCCTGTCTCAAAAAGACCAAAAAAAAAAATTATTGACATTCAAGCTATGTTTATGTTTATTCTCAAGTTATGAAATATTTAGTAGTATAATAAATGATTAAAATGTTTAATGTATTATTTTATTACTTTGTAAACGACCACTATGCCACTGAAATTTCTGTGTGAGTTGTCTGAGCCCATTCCCATACTAAGTTGTAAAGCTTTTACTGTCGTCAGTTCTATTAATTATATATATAATTCCTAACGTTTACATAAAATCATTCTAAAATTAATTGTAATTATCTTACAGTCATTGTCCACTGCCTCAGTTTACCAGAAGATACCACAGAACCAGGAGTAATTTAAAAAGTCTATCTATGTAACTTCTCTTACAGACAGCCCATCTTCTGAAACACATACTCTTATCAGAGAATGTGTTTGGAGATACAGATTATTTTGTACATATGACAA
>NW_008357164.1:839502-936599 GCF_000622305.1 Nannospalax galili
GCATTTTAAAGTCATCATACCAAAGACTAATTACTGCTAAGGTTACGGACCTATTTTAAGGAAATGTGCCCAGGGAAACAGATGGAGATGTGTGTTTAAGAGAATTCTAAAAGAATGATGTAAGGGAGAAACTTGTGAATAAATACAGGAAGTAGGCTTAGGTTGAGACAGGTTGGCTAAGCTAAGGACTAGTTACTAAAATAGACATAAATCAGTTCATAGGAGATGAAATTGAGGAAGTTTTCCCAAATTTGGACTAAAGAATAAATCTTTGTATCCTTAATCAGGCATTGGACTTGGGGAAAAAAAGAAACATATTTTCAGAGGAGTTGCATTGCTAGAGAAGACATCATCTATGGCAGTCAATTCTTCAGGCATTTGGGAGGTCAAGTGCCTTCTGAAAAGGGATTTAGTTGAAGCACCTCAGTGATACTGATGCAGCAGGAGAATCCACTGTGCTACTGCTGTGACTGCAGTGTTTTAAAATTTTGTGACATGTATGTATTTAGTTATGGTTGTGTGTGTGTGTGTGTGTGTGTGTGTGTGTGTGTGTCTGTGTGTGTACCCACCACAGCATGGTGCTGGAAGTCAGAAGACTTGTTGCACAAGTCGGTTCCCTCCTTTCACTAAGTGGTTTCTAGGATCAAATCCTGATCATTATGCTGGATGCCAAGCATCTTTACTCACTAAGCCTTCTCACCAGCCCCAAGATTTTTGAATGCTCTTTTTCAGTTCTAATTCATGTCTTGAACCTTGATCCCCAGCACAACACTTTTTGGGCTGCAATGGGAGTTATTTAGGTACCATGGAAGCACCCATCCTCAGAATAGATTAATGACGCTATTCCTGTGGGGTAGGCCTCTTCTCTTATGCTCTTCTGTCTCATGGTGAACAGAATTCTTCCTCGTAATAGAACGCAATGTTCAAGTTGTCATACTGAATGCAGAAGTCAGACCTTCACCACACACCCAAAGTGTGAGTACTGTGTTCTTGGAATTCCCAGGTTACATAATTGAGAGAAAGTAAAGTAATGTTCTATTGAAATTAAACAGCCGCTGATATTTTACTGTAGAAACACATAGTGGGCTAGACAGAAACCGATATGAAGTGTATTGTTATATAAATTCCTGAAGACATGGAAGTGACTTTTGCATTGGATAATGGGTAGAAACAGAATCAGTTTTGAAATCCATTCTAGGAAGAGGATAGCGTTGTCATGAATAGAGGCTTAGGAATGATCCTGTTAAGTGTTTAGAAGGAGTGCTGAACATCTCAGGGATTATTTAAGTGATCATAATCAGAATATTGATAGAATTGTAAAGACAATTCTGGTAAAGTCTCAGAGGGAAGTTAACAAGGTATTTTAAACTGGAGGAAGGACCTCATTATGATTTGACTCTACAGTGTTCCCTGACAGCTCATAAGAGGGGAACCAGGGCAGGAGCTCAGGGCAGGAACCTGGAGCACAGACCTTGGAGGTATACTGCTTGCTGGCTTGCTCCCCAGCCTATCCTCAGCCTGCATTCTTGTATAACATAGGACCATCAGCCCAGGTGTGGCACCACCCACTCTGGGCTTGGCCCTCCCGCATCATTCAACTATCAACAAAAGGCCCTACAGACATGGCCACAGGCCAATCCAATGGAGAAAATTCCCCATTGGCTATAGCTCTGTAATATAGTTTAAAATTTAATATAGTAACACCTCTAGCATTGCTCTTTGTGCTTAGGGTTGCTTTGACTATCTTAGGTCATTTGTGCTTCCATATGAATCTTAGGATGTTTTTTTCCAATTCATTGAAGAATGTCATGGGGATTTGGATTGGCATTGCATTGAATCTATAAATAGCTTTTGGTAGGATGGTCATTTTCACAATATTTATTTTTCCAATTCATGAGCATGGGAGATCCTTCCATCTCTTGGTGTCTTCCTCAATCTCTTTAAAGATTTAAAATTTTCATTGTAGAGGTCTTTAATGTGAGTTTTGGTCAGGTTTATTCTGAGCTTTATTATTTTCTTTTGAGGCTATTTTGAAATGGAGTGTTTCATGTACTCTTTCTCTGATTGCTTGTTATTGGTATATAGAAAGGCCACAGACTTTTGTAGATTATTTTTGTAACCTGCTACTTTACTGAAAGTGTTAATCATTTCTAGGCATTTTTTTGGTGGAATTTTTAGGATCTCTTAGATATACTATATGGCATGTAAAAAGGGATAATTTGATCTCTTCTTTTCCAATAATTACTCCTTTAATTTCCTTCTTTTATCTTACTGCTCTTGCAAGAGTTTCAAGGACTATGTTAAAAAGGAGTGGAGAAGCTGGGCATGGTGGCACATACCTTTAATCCCAACAACACTTGGGAGGCAGAGGACAGCTAGGGCTGCAGGGAGACCCTGTCTCAAGAAGACCAAAAAAAAAAAAAAAAAAAAAAAAGGAGTGGAGATAGTGGACAGCCTTGTCTTTTTCCTGATTTTAATGGGATTGTATCCAGTTTTTCTCTATTAAGAATAATGTTGTATTTGTTGTATATGGCTTTAATTATTTTGAGGTATGTTCCCTTGAGTCCATTTCCCTTCAGGATTTTGAATATAAATGCATGTTGAATTTTGTCAAAGGCCTTCTCTGCATCTATTGAGATGACCATGTGGTTCTTGTCTTTGAGCCCATTTATATGATTTATGATGTTTTTTGACTTACATATATTGAACCATCCCTGCATCTCTGGAATAAAGCTAATTTGAACATGGTGGATAATCTTTTTGATGTGTGTCTGTATGCAGTTCCCCAGTATTTTGTTGAGAATTTTTGCATCTATGCTCGTCAAGGATATGGGTCTATAGTTTTATTTTTTGGTTATATCTTTACCTGACATTGGTATTAGAGTGATTCTGGCTTTATAGAAAGAATTTGGACGTTCTCTCCCCATTTCTATCTCTTTGAATAAATTAGGTAGTATTGGATATAGATCTTCTTTAAATGTCCAGTAGAATTCTGCTGTAAATTCATGTAGTCCTGGGCTGTTTTCAGTCGGGAGGTTTTGTATTAATGTTTCAATTTCCTTATGTGTTATGGATTTGTTGAAGCTGTTGATCTCTTGGTTTAGTTTTGGTGGTTTCCATGCCTTTAGATACCCATCCATTTCTTTTCGGTTTTCAAGTTTGATAGCGTATAGGTTTTTTAAAGTGTTCCTTCTAATATTCTGGATCTTTATAGTGTCTGTTGTGATGTTTCCCCTTTCATCTCTGATGTTGTTGATTTGGAGGTGCTCTTTCTTTCTTTTGATTAACTGGGCTGGGGGGGGTCTGTCAATCTTGTTTATCTTTTCAAAGAACCAGCTCTTGGATTCTTTGATTCTTTGTCTTGTTTTCTTTGTTACTATTTCATTAATATCTGCTCTGATTTTTGTAATTTCTTCTTCTCTGCTGAGTTTTGTGTTTCATTTGTTGTTGCTTTTCAAGTGTCTTGAGTGAACAAAATTCCAAATATGTATTGAATATCCTATATACCTAAACATTCCAAAGTCTATTCAGAATAATATTATTACAAAGATTTTATCAATAGCTATAAATTCATCATTCTTAAATTTGCTATAACTTTTATTATTAGTTACCAAAAAAACTTTGGGGTAAACAGAATGCTTACTAAAATAAAATGGAACAGGCTTTGTTTATTCTAGGACTTGCATTAAACTGTAAAATGTACCAATGAAGATTTTTAATCTCTGAGAGAAGCTATACAGTAGTCACTAAACTTATTTGTAAATCCATTTTGCAAATACTTGATGATATGACTACAGTCTCACAGGATATGCTCTGAGCTATAGTAGTTTATTATGTAAGTAAATCTGTGCTAACCCCCTTGGGATGTAAAAATGTACACTATCAGAGACTTACCTGTTTACTAGGAGACACTTGAAATGGAGAGATTGATATTGAAAGACAGCTGATGAGAATGAACACATTTGGGCCTCCACAGCAAAGACATAAATAAAGGCAGTTATGTAACATAAGTAGACTCTTCTTTTCAAGGACTTGTTAACCAGGAGGTTTTGCTTATCCACACAGATAGCTTGTGAGTTTTGATTATGAGAGCTGAGTCAAGGGATCTATAGATTGCATTTAACAACATGATGCACATTTTCAACAACACAAATGCTGCTCATCTTTTTTCTTTTTTCTTTAGGCTGTCTTTATCATCCACTTATTCATTGGAAACACTCAGCATTTCTTTTAAAAATATTTTTTCCTGCATCTAATTATATTCTGAAGCTGTGATTTTTATATTCAAACGATATGTTGAATCCTTGTAAAAGCTGTGGCGTATCAATTGCTCTCTAATACTATTATTTTATTTATAATCCAATTTGCTGATGATGTGTCACTACATATACATTAACATACATTTTTGTAATATCAAGTGAGGTTTTGAAAAATAAATATATCTTTATTCATCCAGTGACCATATTATTGTCAATTTCAGTGTAAAGCAATATAAAGATAATTATTATGAAGATATTTGTTACAAATTTTAAATTAAATATAAGGGTAATTGTTAAAAAATGCCAAGATAGGGTCAACACTTGTGCTTAAACATTACTTAGAAAATTAAATTTGTAAGTTTCAGCTAAATTTACTGTTTTTTCAACAATTATAGAACTTATATACTGATACACATAGACATGGAAAGTTTTCTACCAATCAAGTTTTGTAAATTAAAATATAAAATTAATATTTTCTCACTACATACTGCCACTCAGTTTCAGTAGTGCCTATTAATTATACATAATGATGGGAGTCATTCTGGCATTTTTATACAACTATATAATACACTCATCATATTCATTTCCTCTGGTACCCTCCCCTTCTCCTCCCCAATAATATTCCTAGTCACTCACTGTCTCTCTTCTATTTTCACATCATTTTTGTTTGTTTCTTAATTTTTGACTCTGGGTCTCACAAAGTGAAGGTCTCTTCATGGCTCATGCTGGCCTTGAACTCATGATCATCCTACCTCAGTCCCTGGGATGCTGGCATAATAGGAATGTGCTATCATGCCCAGTACTATTTTTAGAAAATTATATATATATATAATTTATATATAGAGAGAGAAAATTATATATATAATATGTGAAAGAAAAAAAAATGTGATATTTGTTTTGCTAGGTATAGCTAATTTCATTTTACAGGTTGATGTCCAATTCCTTTTACCTTCCTGAAAATGACATGACTTTGTTCTCCTTAATGGGTGAATAATATTTACTTATATATGTATCAGCATCCTCTTTATACATTCATCTAAACCTTCATGGACATCTAGGCTGATTCCATAATTTGGATACTGACTAGCTCATGATAAGCAAGGGTTTATTTTTATTGTTTGCTGAATGTTTATAAAAATCTAAGCGTTATACTTTGGAGTTACTAGATCTTCTAAGTGGATGATCACATCATATACAACTAAGAATAAGTGGATTTTCTCTCTAATCTCCATCACTTTTATTTATTTATTTTATCTTAGAGGTCTGGCTAGAATTTCAAGTCTTATGGTAATATAAGCAGTGAGAATGGGCCAGCTGGTTTCATTCCTGTTTGGAAGAAGTGATTTTAAAAACCTTTTTCCATGTTCATTATGGGATAGAATGATTTTGTTCTTTTAACATAAACTTTAATGTCTCAAAGTGGCTTCTTTTCTACGCAAGTTCTTCAGGGACTTCACAGGAAGAGATGTTGGAGTTTTCCATCTCTTTATGCAGCTATTGAAATGACCATATGATTTTCTTTGTCCTTGATTCTTTCATATGTTATCTTAAATTTATTTGTCTGTGTATTTTATACCATATTAGCAGGCCTGGGATGAAACCAACATCATGGTGTGGTACATGATCTTATTTGTTGTTTGCTTGTTTTGTTTGTTTTGTTTCTTGAGAGATTTTCATTTGTTTTCACACAGGCTCTCCCTGTAGCCCCAGCTGTCCTGGAACTCACTATGTAGACCAGGGTGGCCTCCATCCCATAGATTCCCTCCTGTCCATGCATTCTGAGTACTGGGACTAATGGCATGCACCACATGTCTGGCTATGATCTATTTGGTTCTCAAAAACAATACAAACATTTTAAATAAATTCAAAGTACATGAGAATGATATTTCTAAAATGGAAAATTATGAGGAATCACAAAATCATCAACCTCATCGTAAAATTACTTTATCATTTATGAAAATTATTTAAAAAATCAAATATTTTAATCTCTAAATTATTCTTTGAGTGTGATAAATGCAAAAGTACATTCCCAAGAAAATCTGTTATTATTACACAAATAAATATACATATGTCAAACCTGTACCCATATCAAAAATGACATCAGAAGCTAAAAATAGAAGAGAAAATCATCTTGACTGAAACATTTCATAGTCTGGGGTCGGAGGAGCCCATATGCCTGAAGTAGCTAGAACATATGGAATAAAATGTCCATTTTCACCAACAAATTATGAACTATGAAATAAAATAAGTAAATGTAATTCATGTACAATAAAAAGTTGATGATAAAAGTTGCCAGTAAGACAGGTCAGATGTCTGGTTTAGCAAAAAAATATTTCAAAACATAGTATAAGTGGGTACAAAAATTCTAATAAACAGGGACTGGAGAAATGTCTCAGAAGTTAAGACCACTGGTTGCTCCTGCAGAGGACCCTGGTTCAATTCCCAGCACTCACATGTTCCCTAAAAACTGTCTGTGATTCCAGTTCCAATGGAATATGACACCCTCTTCTGACCTCCACAGACATTGTAGGACGTGCGTGCACTCATCTACATGCAAGTGATACACTCATACACATAAAATAATAAAGCATTTTTTAAAATCCTAAAAATACTCATAAAAAGGTATGATTATACTATCTCTAAATCGCAATAGTTAAAAAAATCAGTTTATCTCATCTGCATAGTAGTGGCTATATAAGATACAAGTGTCTGTATTAGATACAAATGTTTATACTGATACAAGTAGTTTACTAGCAGTATCTATAAGGACACATGATTATAATGCACTTTAACAGGTTCTAAAACAGAATATGTAGAAGGGAGTGTCAGGAAAAGGGGGCTGGGAAAATTCCTAGATAATTTAAGTGGATTCCTAATAAATAGTTATATTTTTAATGTCCAGATTAGAAATAGAGTTAACATGAAGTATTCAAAGCAAAGTGAATATGCCTATGACAGGTAATGATATTTCAATATAGTTGGTGTGTTAATCCAGATTCTCTATAGAAACAAAACCAAAAGGACATGTGGAAATACATGAGATTGATTATATGTGCTAGTTCATAAGATTATGAAGGCATAGAAATTCCATGGTACCGTAAAGCTACAGAACAATGAAATCTGTTGGTATAATTAGTCCAAGACTGCAGACTTCAGAACCAGAGCAGCTGCCAGGGTAACTTCTTGGGATACAGACCAAAGCTTAGAACCAGTGTTGGCGGGCGTGCTTCTGATGTTAGCTCTGAAGCGCCAAAGCCAAATGACACAAGAACTGAGACATGAAAGCAGGAGAAGCCTGTCTTAGCTCAGGAACGAAGGTAGAGTCCTCCTCCTTTCACCTGTTGTTCTAGTCTGGCCTTCACAAGTTGGCTGGTACCAATGCAGATTGATTGAGAGGAAGCTTTCCTTATTGTTTTATTATGCAAATGATAATCTGCATAATAATAATAATCTGAGCACCTCCACAAACATTCCCAGAAATAGTGTTTTAAAAGATATCTCATAGTCCTATATTCATTTAAAGAACCACATAAAATTAAACATCACATTTATTTCACAAAGCAGACCACAAGAAGGTAAGAAGATTACCTTGTGCTGAGATTATGCAGGATTTATTTATTTCCATGTCAAAGTTATTAAATTTATTTGGTAATCAGGATTCCTCATGGCATTTTAGCTGGGAGAGTTATCTGATGGGACTTGAGTTGAGGAAAATTTTATCTTAAGGCATTGTAAAGGATGGGTAAAAAAGTTATGAGAAAAGAAAATCAAGAAAATCGGTTAGGGGTTCATGTAATTGTCCCAGCAAAATGAAGCACTTGTTCATATACAGATATGATAAAAGGTAGACATATATTTGAACATTGCTTAAATGAAAACCAGTAAGATTTTGTGACATCAACGGATGTTTCATTCCTAGAATGGACTGTTATGAGATTGATGATCTAAGAAGTATAGGAGGAGGTGAAATATGGGACATTGAGGAGCAATAAAGGAGCAGGTTCAGTTTGAGACACAACAAATTTGAGATCTGGGAATTGAGTTGGCAAAATCAGTGTCCAATTTAGAAATTTGATCAGGATCTGAAGGAACCAGATTAAATTGCAAACTAAGGCTCAGTTGTAATGTGATAATTGAAGTAAATATAATCAGTGACTTCTTTGTGGTCATTTATTTACTTGACTGGTTACTTCAAGTAAATTTAAAAGTTTAGAAAGGAATTTGATTGAAGGGTAACCTGCCACCCAGAACAATGAAATACATTGTGAGAAGATCTTAAAATTTTCAAGAAGAGAAATTATGTGTATTGAGAATTTGAAAATATTATTATTTCTTTCTTGGGTCCAAAAGTCAGAGCAAAATAATCAGATTTCTTAATCTAATGAATATCACAACTAATATTGTGAAAAGCCACAAATAAGAGCTCACCAGGGATAGAGACAGTGATTCTACTAAATTGAATAACTTACAAATCCCTACAATTCTATTCCCTTAAAATTAATGTAAATTAAATTTACATTGGAAAATTGATTCTCAGAAATCTCAATTAATGCTTTGTATACATAAGAAAGCTTCATAAAATTACTGTTCACGGCTTTTTTTTTTTTTTTTGGTCAAAATCCATTGTTCAGCACTAATTGAATTTGGAAACATGCTCAAGATAATAATACAGATTTTTTTCAGGAAACAAGACAAATGAATGTTGGGTGTAACTAGTTCCAAGCATGAGAGGAATATGTCATCCATTTAAATATATGTCATCCATTTAAATATATTCATAGAGTGATTAACTCAAGCTGATTTCCTTTCTAGGGTGAATTGTAGAGAACACAACTATATTCGCCTCTAACAGTAGACAGGAGAAACGATGGTAACAAATAAAACACATAGGAGCTAAAATACATTGTGAAATAAAAACAAAAACTTTGGGAAGTGTTTGAAAAGAAGAGGTCTCTCATGATTCTTGTAGGGAAGTTTAAAATAATAAGTTGGAAATGCATTAATTAGCCTAACTGCATACTGATGCTGTCAAAATTATTCCACTAGATAAATGCGAAATGCGAGTGCTGAAGTGTGATGCCACATTAGCCAGGAAATCTTACTAGAGAAGAAGCTAAGAGGGAACACAATTTAGCACAGTAGTGGTAAATTAGATTTAATGATACCCTTGGTAATTGGAATGCAAACCTTTATCATTCTTCTGAAGGTTAAAATGCATTGTGCTCCTAACAAAACTGACATAAAACTAGGAACTCAGGACTGTACACGAGTTATGAAGGCAGAGATGGAGGAATGCCTCTTGGTTTTCTCAGCAAAATTTCAAGCTGATAAATATTTTAAGATATTTCCAATTTCCAAATGATCCAAATCCCAGGAAATGCCAGAACTTAATTATAAAAGTAAAAGCAAGGATTTCCTCAGGTTATATTTCTGTAGTGACACATCCATATTGTACACATTCTCATTTTCTGGAATTTCAATTTTGCCTTTAAAAACTAACATTTCTTATGTACATTTTAATGTTTACAGATAAAATTGTATATTTTGATGGGATGTCATGTCCTGCTTTGAGACATGCACATGTTGTATTATGTTTAAATTACTGATTTTTTTTGTTATATTATCTCCAATATCATCTCATACATTGACATATGAATTTATTGTTAAACGTGATATTATAACTAATATTAATTGATATGTTAAAATATGTAGTTAACTCAAGGATCTTCAGGTGAGAATTTATACAAGGTTATTTGTGTCAGTCTCTATGTAATCACATGTCCCCTTATAAGAAGAGTCAGAAATAGAGTCACTAGTATGGAACTGCAGGGATGTGGAGATGGGAGCAGACAAATGTGACCACATATATGCAGTGACTACAGTCATCAGATCCTGGGAGAGGCAAGAGATGGATTCTTCTCTGAAGCCCTTTAGAGAAGTGTAATCCTCCTCACTTCTTGCTTTCAGACATTTGGCTTCTAGAACTGTTTCTGTTGTGTAAGCCACCTTAATCACAATAATTTACTACAGCAAACGGATGTTTGAATGATCCAAACCTATTCCAAACATTTTATTGTGAGAGGGGAGCT
Organism: Nannospalax galili; assembly: GCF_000622305.1. NCBI lineage: Eukaryota > Metazoa > Chordata > Mammalia > Rodentia > Spalacidae > Nannospalax > Nannospalax galili. The sequence goes on from NW_008357164.1 coordinate 849,851, forward strand.
AAACGTTTCAAGGATTACTGTCTTTTATTCTGATGTATGCATACTGCTACCGATCCTATTTGCATATAAAGATAAAAAAGCACGGTCATTTCAAACAATAACTACATAATATGTTAAGCTTCAGCAGTTAAAAAAAAGTGGCATTTGGCACAATGGCTACAATTCCTGCTACTTGTTCAAATGCAAGAATTTACTAGTTCCCTCCCAGGCTATTTTGGTCATTGTGTGAAGAAGAAAGGTGAATGCAGGAGATTGAAAGGGATCTCTTCCAGTTGCCATTTAGTCTTTTTAGGAAAGACTTGGTGTCATAGAGGCATCATTCAGTTAGTAGTGGGCTTGCCTTGCATCAACAAAGCCCTGGTGGAGTGAATTCCCACTACCAAATAAACCCAGCCTGGTGGTGAATGCCTATAATTAAAGTTCATGGGAGATGGAGGCTAGAGGATCAGGAGTCAGGGTCATCTGTGAGTTAAGATACAATCATGAAGTACATGAAATCTTGCCTTACAAAGCTAACCAAAGAAATAAGCATCTTTATGAAGCAGAACAGCGTTAAAGTTACAGAAATATTGAGGAGTTAGTACAGAGAGTTGTCAAATAGCTTCTCTGTTACTATTTCCCATAAACGTCTTGTGTAAATGCGGCATATAAAACCTATGAAGATTAAACCAACATTCATTATTAATAAAATAATTTATTTTGATGCCTTTACATTTTCAAAAGAGTTTTTTTTTTTTTTTTTTTTTTTTTTTTTGCTATACAACTCATTCTGGACATTTCCAGACATTCACTTATACCTCTTTAAGCACCTGTTTAGTTTCTCTCAGATTTTCCTTGTTTCTGAAGATCTTGATAAATTTGAGGACTGATCAAGTATGTTTAAGGATGCACTCTGTGGGAATCTGCCTGAGATTTCCTTGCAGGTAAGCCTGGATTTGGGGAAGAAGAACGCATGACTGAGCCCTGATTTCCAGCCAATCACTATGCACATTGTTCACTACACGACCCATCACATTTCTATTAATTTTTATTACCTCACAAGATTGAGGGAGTTTGTTAAATTTTTCTATTCTACAGTTAAATTTTATTTTCCCCTTTTCATTCTTTACCTTTTAGAACCTAGTCACCTTGCACTGCCTCCATTCCATAAGTGTTAATTTACGCTCCTTGACCTTGAGACTATTATATATTGTATGTTGGTGAAGTATAGAGATTCTTCTCATCTTTTTCATTTATTTATCCAATAATTTGTTTACATAAATATTGATCCGTGGATATTCATTTTATTTTTTGTTTAAAAAAATTATAACAGCTTCGGCATTAGGGACTTTTTAGGTGGGTTCCTTTGTCCCTCTAAAATCTGACACATGTCTATCAATGACACTTTTTTGCCATTTTGTAAGTCTATGTCTCTCTCCTGTTCCCCTCTCTCTCCTTCCTTCTATTGTTCCTTTCCTCTTCCTCTGCTCCCCTCTCTTCTCTCCTTCCTCACTCTCCCTTTCCTCCTTCCCTTTGTTGCTTCTTTACCTCCCTTCCATGCCTTCCTTTTGGTTTCTTGTGTTCTTGCTTTCTGGTCTTCTAGTAACCCTATTTCTCTCTTTCAAAACTTTCCTTACTTTTTGATACTTCAAGATGCTCCAGCCTTACATTATACATTTCCTGCCTAGTCTAGAAGCTGATATTTCTCCAATAATTCCTTGTTTTTTAACTCAAGAATAGTGTCAAAAGTGTGTGCTAGTGCTGATCACTGTCAGAAGAGTGATTGCTTCTAAATATTCTCATCTGATAGAGCAAGTATGTGTGTGAGAATTTAAAAGTATATTCTAATCCAGAAATATTTTTAAATACAATCACCTGCACCTGTGTATGCTGCCATCCACTCATTTTGATATCTCCAACTCGAATCCATGTTCACATTGATAATTTGGGTCCTCCTGGTTTGTGCTTTGAGAAATGTGGCCTCTGTGCATCTGCCAGTCCCTTGTTTAACTTTTCATTTCCAGTATGCACATTGAGAAGCAACTTTATCAATGAGAGTATAGTGTGTGTGTGTGTGTGTGTGTGTGTGTGTATGCACTTGTATAATCAGTTTTTTTACTACAATCTTCACACTATTTGTTTACCAAGTTATGTACATCAGGACTCATACTTGGGATTCAATAGGCACTTTAAAAACAAAATTAAAAAAATAAGTAAATAAAATTGAATATTAAAAAGAAAAGGGCAGCTGGGCATGGTGGTGCATGCCTTTAATTCCAGCACTTTGGAGGCAGAGGCAGAGGCAGAGGCAGGACGATCTCTGTGAGTTCAAGGCCAGCCTGGTCTACATAGTGAGTTCCAGGACAGCTGGGGCAACAGGGAGACCCTGTCTCAAAAAGACCCCCCCCAAAAAAAAGACAGATAATGGAGGAGATGAAACATGAAATTTGGGGGTGGATTGGGGAGGGATAGAGAAGCAGAGGGGTTTTAATATGATCAAAATACATTGTATGAACTTTGAGAATCGATAAAAATTAATTAAAAATGAGAAAGATGCATGTCCAATAAACACACACGACTATAGGTATTCAACATCCATAATTATTTCATAATTGCTAATTAACATAGACTAAACACTTTTACTTTTTTGCTAAAAATTTAAGGTACAGAAATTAAAAATATTTGTGGATAGATGAAAATATAAACAATCTTCCAAATATTTTTATTATATCAGTGTGTAGTAACACTTTTCTGAATGAAAGAAAATATACAGTGAAAATCTTGGTAACATGTAGCCATTTGTTTTGCCATGTTCACTTCTAAAAGTTTGTCCTACAGAAGGAAAACTGTACAGAAATTTTAAACTAAGGTGCACTATATTTTAATAGAAAAAGGTCTTAGTCACTGTAAACTTAGTTGTTTGTGTTTTGTTGAGATTCGGCTGCTTTTTCTATATTTTGTTTAACCACCTTCTGATAGATGGGTTTCACAAACTTCTCCTCCCGGTCTGTAACTTGCCTTGAATCCCACTGGTGATCTGTTTCACCATTCTGATGATATTAATTTTAGTAACCCCCTTTTCTCATCCATATCTTTATGCTTTGTATTTGTTGTGTTGTATACAAACAGTTGTTGCTAAATATAAGTAAGTCCAGATTTCATTCTGTTAGCTTCTGAGTTTTAAAGTTTTGCAATTTTTAATTTGTTTATGAACATTCTCAGATAATTATCAACGAGATGTTGATGTCTGTACAAATAACTTTCTTTTTTTGCTAGCTAATGTTTCAGCAAACTGTTAAAAAGATCATCATTTTTACTTTCTGCTGCCTCTGCCTCTTTGTCAAACAAAAACTGTCAGCTCCAATCCTATTGGCAGCTGATGACTGCTGGGTGAGGAAGAGCTGATCTTAAAGGGAGAGACTCTAGATAGGCTGACTGGACTCCAGTGGATGCACTTGCACTGAGGAAAATCTAGGGGCACTAACTCGACTCCATAGGCCTTAACATAAATGATGAAATGCATGAAATTCGGTGGGGCCTATGGGAGGGTGCTGATGGGGAAGGACAGAAGTCAAAACCTGTGAATGCTTCCTTTTTAAATTTTTTTAAAAAATATTTCATTTAGAGGATGGATAGATGGCTCAGTGATTAAGGGCACAGACTGCTTGCAGATGACCCAGGTTTGAATCCCAGCACCCACATGGCAGCTAACAACCATCTGTAACTCCAGTTCCAGAGGATCCAGCACCTTTTTCTGACCTCCACAGGCATTTCATGACATGGTTCACTTATGAACATGAAGGCAATACACTTATGCACATAAAATAAAAATAGTAAAAAGCATTTCATTTACTATTTATTTTGGGTGTATGATTGTATTGCTTGCATGTTTGTAAGTGCACTCATACTGTACAATGTTCACGGAGGTCAGAAGAGATTGTCTGATACCTCTCGAGTCATAGTTCATCACTGATGGAGCCCAAGGTAAGAATTCAGGGCAGGAACCTGGATGTAGGAGCTCAAGCACATGGCATGGAGGAATGCTGCTTACTGACTTGCTCCCCTGGCCCGTGGTCCACCGGCTTTTTTATATAATACAGGACCACCTGCCATGGGATGGCACCACCTACAGTGGGTGAGTCCCTCCCACATCACTCAAGAATCAAGAAAATGTCCCACAGACATGGCCACAGGCAAGTTCAATGGAGGAAATTTCCCAGTTGTGTCAAGCTAGTAACTAAAGCTATCCAACACAGTGACTTAGAGCCTTCTCTTTCCTTTTCCTCACTGTGGTCTGTTTGCATTTTCAATTTTAGTTTCTTGGTTTCTGTTCTGTAGATGGCATTATTTCATTATTTCCATGTTGCAAATTTCTCCAAATCTTAATAGACAATGTCTTTGAGATCTTTTAACAAGAAGTTAGGTAAACACTGTGAAAATTGTTCTATTTTCTGTTCAACAGAATGATAAGTATAATAGAAGTACAATTTTTTCTTTTTTATTGAATGTTTGTGATTTTAATATAATATAGTTTAATGGTATTTACATCACTTCCCTTATCCCCATCTCCCCCCACTGCCCACTCTCATATATCTATATATATAGATATATATAGATATATAGATATAGATATATAGATATATAGATATCTGCCTATAGAGTCTGATTTGTGTGCTCAATGTCCTTAAGTGTGTCCATCCACTGGGCCCATCATAAGTCCCATCTATGTATGGCACTATCTTTCACCAACTCAGCAGCCATCAGTTGACAAAATTTTCTTAGGTTGGGTTGAAATTTCTTACCCACTTTGCCATGTCTGGACTGCAATTTTGTCTGATTTGAGATTGCACAGGACATGTGCATGCTGTCATGATTGCTGTGAGCACATATGGAGTAATCTCCAGCTGTCTGGAAGACTGTTTCCTTGTTATCATCCATCTGGCCTTTTCAATCTTTTTGCATCCTCTTTTGAAATGGTCCCTGAGCCTTGGGTGGCAGAAGTTTGAAACAGATGTATGATTCAGGCCTCTTGTTCTCTGCACATATCTCTGAGATGCTTAGCTCTCAGTGACACATCTTCAGTGCAATCTCTACACATAGGATGAATGCATCTCTCACCTCTGACCACATTTGTTTTTTACTATTAAAACAATGCTTAATAATCCAGCAATTTCACTTATGTATTTTATAATATGCATGCGTATATTTAAAATTATCAGTGTAATTATCAAAATGTTAGTTTATTAATATATTTATTAAATATATTTAAATATCTACAGAATAAAAAATGAATTCATATATAGGTATACAACCACACATACATATATATGTATATGTATACATATATACATATGTATTAGAGAGAGAGAAGGAATAAGAAAGAGAGAGATAGAGAGAGATTTGACCACCTAGTAAAGACATTTATTTAACAACTCACATTCAGTCATATTACTAGGAACACTAACTTACTAAACTATGTGTTCACTTGTCTTATGGCTTTCCTATGAGGAAAGTGAGTGTCATTAAATAAATGGATATATTCAATAAATGAATTCATAAAGAAACAATAGGCATTAATAGTAGAAAATAATGTGATAATTAAGTGAGGGACCCAACATATATGTGCTCCATCAGAAGAGAATGCTGTGGTAGTGTATGCTTTTCATCCCAGCACTCGGGAGGCAGAGCAGATGAATCTGTGAGATTGAGCCAGGCTGCTCTATATGTGAGTTTCAGGTCACATGAGACTAGAAGGAAACTCTGTCTCAAAAAGGCCAAATAAATAAATAATAAATAAATAAACACTCGCTCCTTATTGTTAAAAGGAAATTGAAAAACAATGTTGCTTTTGTCAGATTTTCTCAGTCTCTTACTATAACTACTTATTAAATAAGATGCATTGTTGAATTGTCACTAAACATCTATATGTGCTCACTGTCGAAATATTGGGGGGGTATAAACGACTTAAAGTTATGTTTTGTGCTTCTAAGCTCATTACTCCTATAAATCTTCCAGAATTCATGCTTCGGTACAGGATTTGCCAGATTTTCACGGGTCTTTAGGAACTTAGAAATTTTCATGTGTTACATCTTTTTTAAAATACAGAATGCATCATGAATTTGCATGTCATCATTATGCAGGGGCCATAATAATCTTCTCTGTATTGTTCCAATTTTAGTGTATGGACTGCTGAAGCCAGAACAACTCTCCAGTCATACAGGCATTATTGGGCTCATTTTTATGCAATGCTTAAGAGTAGGATTAGCTCTGCTTTTGAGGTAAGTTGTGTAGTGACCTAGAAAGCTTTCTTTTAGGCCACATTCTTTCCTCTCATTTCATGAACTAATGTATGTACAAACAGAAATCACAAAAATCTGAAATCTAGGCATGTTTCTTTAAATGAGCTTTGTTTCTCAGACTCTCAAAAGATTATAAATTATCAGATTAAAAATTTCCTACTAGGAAGATTTGAGCAAGACTTCTTTTTTAATATGGAAGAGAGTTTTAACTGGTATGCTACAAATTACATAGTTTCAGAAGTGAAGGTGCATGTTAAAAACAGTAATATAATCAAGGAGCTACAGTGCATTTTAATGTAGAGAATTTGGGAAAGTACATGACACATAGAAAGAAGTTGATAAAGGTGAATTTTTAGTAGTCAAGCTTGAAAGAATTCCATGTTAAAAGGTTTCCATTACTTGGTATCATGATGTATTATTTATTTATATTGTGTATGAATGTTTTGTCTGCATGTATGTGAGTGCACCCATGTGTGCAATGCCCTCAGAGACAAAAAGAGGACATTGGATCCTCTCACTTGGAGGCCAGAAGAGGGTGTTGGATTCTCCAGAATTTGAGTTATGGACAGTTGTTAGCTGGCCATGTGGTTGCTGGGAACCGAACTCAGGTCCTCCGTAAGAGCAGCCAGTGCTCTTAACTGCTGAGCCACCTCTACAACCCCATCATGAGGATCTTGACAGATGTCTTCATAATCTCTTACACTTGTGTCTTTTGCTGTGCCTTTTTTCTGGTTTTAGACATTTTAGCCTTTTCATACAGAGTTCACTGTTGCTGAAATTATTACTTTTTTTAAACAAGCCTCTAGTTCACCATGGAGTTCAGATTTGTAAGCAACATTGAGGGAGTTAGCTTATATAACTTATATGTTAATCTACTTTGTCTATAATATATAACTGCCAATGTTCCATTTATAATAATATGCGAAGATCAGCAACGTATTTACCAAAAACCTGTCACATGACAAGTAATTAATAGACTGTAAATATTACTATTCATTACAGAAAAGATTTACTATATAATTTAGTATTTCCTGCAGGGAAATCAGTGTTCCAAAATCCAATTAAGGGCCAGATGTTGTGGCACATGCCTTTAATCCCAGCATTCAGGGGTAGAAACAGGTGGATATCTGTGAAACTGAGGGCAGCCTGGCCTACATAAATGATCTAGGTCAGCTGGGACTGCAGGAAAACATATATTAAAAAAACTAAAAATTAAAAATGCAACTGTTTGATTTCTATTTTAAAAATTACTCAATTCTCAATTTTCTTGTCATAAAATAGGCCTGATTAAGGTTGTTTCATAAATTTATTCTAAAGATTAAATGACAATGAAAACAAATTGACAATTCTTAAACTGGAGTTATATATCATAATATAATTTGTGATAGTAACCATATTGCCGATAGTGTTATTATTTATTTTAAAATCCTATTTATCTCACATTTAGAGCATGAGTTCATTCAAACAATATTGTCTTAATTAGAACAAAACTACTGAAAGCCTTTAGGCAGGTTATACTAATACATTTAACCAGAGGATCACAAATCTCCTGAATCATTTACCCCACCTAAAAGGAAAGACTCTCACTGCCTGAAATGGTGCTGATGAAAAGAATGCCATTGCTCATGGGGACATGGGCCACAAATAACTCACAGAACTTTAATAAGCTAGGCTAGGCTACAGTTACAAATTCATAGTCTGAGTAGTAAAGAGATGTCACAAGATAAAAATCTAACATCAGATAAGCATTTGAAATACTATGCCCCCATAATACTGCACATCCACCCATTCTGCTCTACTGTGGGAAACAATTAGTAACAAGAGAAGAAAAACGCTACATTTTTCTCTTCAATATTTGACAGTGAAGACAAGAGAAGAGCATTCCATGGAGTCAGGAGAAGTTTTCAAAGCTTTGTTACTAGTAAATATCAAGAGAAACTATCTTGCATATAATATTGCTTTAATAAGTTGCTCATAACCATACACTAGATTATCTGGACATAGAAAAAATATATGAAATATAAGGGTCAATGCCCTCTCTTTATTATGAAGCAATTCAACCTGTATGTCTGTAGTTGTGGCTCACATACTGAGTTCTTCTCTGTGAATCTGATGTGATTGCCATATAGCTTGTACAATGACTCACAGTGTAACTCTTCTATATGCAAGCAAAATCTCCCTGCAGTACTGTGGTTATGAACCCATTATTAACAATGTTTTATTTTTCTCTAAGTAATAATGAGGTAGGCAGAGGGGAAAAATCTTTGGATTCTTTCTTGATGAAGTTTTATATGTTTCAATAAGCATGTGATAATTGGGAAAAAAATAAACCCAAACCTTAATATTTTGGAGAAAGTGGGGAAAATGTGGTTCAGGAGACAATCATTTGAACTAGGAACCCTGCTGGGGAATAACACCAAAGTATGAGCATGAGAGAGAATTTGCTCTGTGATTTTTCTTGTTATTGTTGTTAGATTTTAGTCAGTTGATCCAATTATATAACCACGAGGACAAAGAATGATGAACAAAAGATATGAGTGGGGGACTTTGTAAAGGAGGCCAATAAATATGAGAGATAACGAATAAAAGGGTATGAGTTCTGAGAGATTAGGACAGTGCCCCTCGGAAATGACTGTCTTCTTTGTCGTCACTGCAGGCTTAGTCTATATATAATCACCATATAAATGCCCCATTTTGACATTCCAGAAGTTACATAGCATCGATTTAATCTCTCTCTCTCTCTCTCTCGCTTTTTCTTTCCTCCCCTCTCTCTTCCTCTCCTCCATCCTCTCCCTTTTTCCATTATAACATTGAGCAATGAACATACTTATGCTGTGAAGAATTTAGGTTGTTGAACAAGTAGCTAAAACTTAATGATCTAGCGAACCTGGGTAGTTAAGAAAAAATTCATCAGAACAAGATATTATGCTTCAAATTAATTAAATATGACATAAATAAAGAGTGAGAGATGAGTGCTTTCAGTATGCACAGGGCACCAGTCAAAACCAAAGCAAACTGAACTAATAATTACTCTGTTTTTCTGAAAGTGCTAGAATTTTATTCAGGTTATTCTCTGTCTTATCGCTTTTCACCTTCAAAAGGGCACCTGGTAGACACTGAATAGTCCCTTTTAACATATATTTGCTCATCCAAGACTTTTTCTGTGAGAAGAGACTGATGACCACTCAAGTCAATAATCATAGCGACTGAGCCAATAACCTAGAGTATGTTGAGAAACCCCTCATGTGTCTTCTTTTCTTGAAATTCCAGGGCCCTTCACATACTGAGTAACTACAAAGGAGAAATGAACACTGATGTCCATATGATTGTCTTTAATAAACTACCATATTTCTGGGGCAATTCTCAGATAAGACAAAGATGTTCTTCTCTATAAAATGTAGAAAAGAATTAATTAGCTCTGAGTGCAGGGACACAGAAGAGAATTCATTGAAATGATCAGAGCAAGATCAAGTGGATTTAGTTAATCACAGATTCCTAATGTTGTCTAAAATAGTAGTCAACAATTGTGAAAAATGGTGCTTAACAAACAGGGAACAATTGGATAAAACACATCATGGTTTAGGTACTCTTTTCATAAAGAAGTCTGTGACCAGACAGGTATAGGAGGCCAGATAAAGCAGTTCAGAGGAAAAGATCAGAAACTACTCCCATCTATACTTCAGTGTTGCTGCTAAAGAACTGTGTTTAATGCCTGAATGACACTGTAGACATTACAAGATAGAAAACAGGGGCAATACATTCCCTGCCCCATCCACCACCAAATCTAAAGTTGCAGACTTTGCTTCTGAGCTAGTTGAGAACAGCGAAGATAGTGTGTGCACTGTGGAAGTGACTGCAGACTGGCAGAACTAGTGAGTATCTGGACTTAGTCTTTCCTACGATGGTATGGAGAAATCCTTTTTAAACGTTTATTTTTCTAGAAATTTAACCTTCATGCTATGCCTCATAAGGTTATTTTTTTCGTAGTATGATATGCTTATGAAGTCTTGTGTCGAAGTAATCTGATATGTAATGTTTAAATAAGGTGTTCTCGTTCTTTGAATTGCTTCTGCTCTGGCAGCATATTGTTTAGAAGTGTGTGCTCTCACAAGAAATAAAAAGAGAAAGCTGGGGCTTGGGCAGCCGTGGTTCCTGTGCCCCCCCCCAGTTGTTTTCCTGAAGGGGAGAGATACTCGCACATGTAGATAGATTAAAAATGAGAAATATGAATGTGTATTTTCTTTGACTAATTTCCATGTGTGAACAGAAAGTTACACTTGCGATTTCCTTCTTTGGCAACAATGTATTCCAGTGAAATACATAAGCAAGGTAAGATTGAAGATATACATATATTTTATGCTCAGTTATTCTTTCTTAAATTTCGCTTTTCATTACAAAAATGTCTGTGTACTAGCATTGAAACTTGGTGCTTCTACTTTTCTGGCATCATGCAAAGGTCTGAATTTTCATTTAATAAAAGGGGCATGATGTTGTTGAACATTAATAATGTCCTAATTTCTAGATAAAAAGAAGGATACATACATTAGGAAAATAATGGAGTCTATATTAAATATCACTCTGGACCTTAGAGCTATTATTCATCACATTTCATTGGTTCGACCAAGACCTCCATGACTGTTTTATTGTACTGAATCTTGATAACCCATTATGCAAAGCATAATTGCAAATCAGGGAAGTAAAATAATATTAATCAGGGATAACACTGCAATGGACTTTGACCTGTAGGTATAAATCTAATGAATGTGGAGATTTTCCCCCCATAACATAATGAGTTCTTCCTTATATCATTACTCATGGGACAAATGTGCAATTATAATAGGAATATTTAAAGCAATTAATGAGACAGATAAGAAGTGATTGTATGGCTTCAATTTCTTAATCACTTTAATGCTCCAAATTATAGGCCTACATCAAGATGTGTCCATTAAAACCCATCAGTCATATTCCTCTAGAATAATGTGATGAAGAATAAAAATAGAGGAAATAAAATAAAATTAGGTTTAGAAAATGTTAGTCTTAATATCAGAGAAGCTATAACTAGATGATTACATCAGATGGATTGTAAAAAGTCTATTAAGTGAGGTGGTAATAGTACTGTCTCTTGAGCCTTAAAAACAGACTACACTAGGCATGCTCTCAGAGTGAACAACTAACTCATTGCCTTGACTAGATGAGTACAGTTCATTCAACTCTCTGGTTCTAGGCAGCCATAGTATTTGTTCCTTCCTTTTCTGGCAAGGTTCATCATCAGTGGTCTAAATTCAGATCTTTGCTAGCCTACGTCTTTTATGCTCAGCAGTGCTCAGGTATTTTTTTCTGAAAATAATAAAGTAATAGACAGGCCCACAAACATACAAAGCTCTAATTTCAAGATAATTATGTACTCAGTTGACATACTACAACACAAGACATGAAATAAGCAGTAAAATAATGAAGCAACTGATTAGCAAGGCAATCTTGTAATCTGGAAAACTACTAAATACATTGGGGCTCATATTGTTCTTTTTGATAGATCAACATATGTTTTATTTTCTTCAAATTCAAGTGTATCATGAAAGCCTGCCATGAAATAATTTTCTAAATAAATTGTTGAAGAGAACAGAAAAATGTGAATATCTAAAGACCTAATAATTGAAATTTTATCTGGTGATCAGGACAGCTAATCAAGGGATAGGAAAAATTACAGTCTACTTTTCATTACATCTTTACTTATGGAACTTTGGGGTTCATCATGTGCATACACTACCTTCTATACCTGTCAGAAAGAACGATGAGCTTGAATAAAAAATGTTAAGTATTGTTTTAGAAAGAAAACAAATATTTTGTGGTTTATTTGGTTTTTAAATTTATTTCTATTTTTTATTGATTCTAGAATTTCATTCAATTTATTTTGATCCTATTCAGGTAATCTTCCTCTCCAACCCACAGTCTCTTATTCTCTATCCACTAATTATTTATAGGTCTCTGTGTTAAGCACCTTCTGTTGCAAGAAGAACCTCTGGTGAAAGTTGAGATATGAGATGGTCTATAGGTAAAACAATAAGTCATTGCAAGTCAATTTAATGTTATATCTTTTAGAAGAATATTAGTAGTAGGTTCTCCTCCATGGCCTGTGAATTATCTAGTCATAGGTTCTCATCCTGATAACTGTGTCAGGTATGAACTCCCTGCTGTTCATACATTCTACTTTAATCAAAATGCAGTTGGTTACTCCCATAATACCCGTGCCACTATTGAACCAGTGTACATATTTTAATAAGCTGGTTGTTATTGTAGCTCACGTGATGTACAGATGGGTAGGTAACATGTATATTACGGCTTCAAGGTCAGCACTAGCTTGATTTCTACTGCTTTGTTCTGAACATTCAGGTAAAAGAAAGGACTTTCTGAACAAGATCCTGATAGCACATTAAGACCACCAATGGACAAATGGGACCCAGTGAAAATAAAAATATCCTCTATAGCAAAAGATATCACAATTAAAGTGCAGAGGCAACCTTCAAAATGAGAAAATATCATTACGAGATATTCATCTGACAGAGGGTTAGTATCTAGTGTGGGGACCTAAAGGCCCCACCTTGCAGAAGTCCTAGAGGAAGTTACTGGGGCGCGACCTGACTTGCTTTGAAAGTCTGAAGAATACTTCAGCAATGCTGAGGAGTGCATGATCAGAGCATGACCATCCTTAAGATACACCCTCGGGGGAGGAGGGATTTCCAGGTGCCTTTATAAGTTCTGTAACACCTGCAATAAATGAGTCCCTGCTTGACTAGGCTTCCTGTTCCGTCTGAGTGTCCCCGGAACTGGGGGCAGTGTGGGCTGGTGAACGGCGTGCTTACTCATCCCCAATCATTACTGCGTGGGGGTCGCTGGCTTGAACACCCTGGCAATCTAGAACATGTGAAGAGCTTAACAAAAGAAACTAAAATCAACAAAACAAAACAAAAATTGGTACAGCGAATTGAACAGGGAGTTCTCAAATAATGAAGCACAAATGACTAAGAAGTAGTTTAAAAAATGTTCAATATCTTTAGCCATCAAGGACATACAAATTGAAACTACTTTGAGATTTCATCTCAGGTCAGTCAAAATGGTTAAGATCCAAGCAAAACAAAACAAAATAAACACATGCTGACAGATGTCGGTAAGAACGTGAGAAAAGGAGAACACTCATTCATTGGTAGTGGTAATGCAAACTTGTGCAAATAATTACAGAAATCAGTATGGAATTTTCTCAAAATGCTAGACATAGATTGACCACATGGTCCAGTTATACAACTATTGGGGATATACCAAAGGACTCTATATCCCAATACAGAGATAACTGTTCATCCATGTTCATTGCTGCCCATTCACAATATCCTGGAAATGGAAATAACTTAGATGCCCACCAACTGATGAGTGGAAAAATGGAAGTATGGTAAATTTACACAGTAGAATTTTATTCAGATGCACCTCATCCTGGAAAGAGGGAGTCAACCCCCATTAACTCAGCTCTCAGCCCAACCCAAGTCTCTGGGGATTCCCCTACCCCACCTCAGACATATGGCTTGGAGTTTTTTCCCTGAGACTCCCTAGTGTCCTGCCATCTGAGCTCTGTTTGCCACAGACTTGTAAATCCTCGCCCTAACCTACCAGCTAACCTGCTCCCATACCAGCTCCACCCTAACCTGCTGATCCAGGACCCTGTGAAGCCAAATCTGAAATTAAAACTCAGAAGTTTCAGCTATCTCTAACTGAATTGTGACCAAATTGTTCATCAACATAAAGTGGTCCAAAAGCTGAACACAAAGCTACTCAGATGGGCCATAATCAGATGAGGTAGGGAAACAACAAGAAAGATACACACATTCAACAAGGACGAAATCAGTTACCCATACCACGGTACACCGCCACACAAGTCCAGATGCTACCAGCCTTAGTGGGGGCGAGACCCACAAATAACACGAATAACCATGATAATATAGTTAATACAGAAATTAACAACCCCAACACAATGTTCCTGAGAATGACAACAAAGTGAATACACAAGACAATGATTTTTCATGTATACCACATTTTTATTATTCGTTCATTAGTTGGTGGACATCTAGTTTTTTTCCATTTCCTGGGTGTTGTGAATTCAGCAGCAATGAGCGCTGATGAGAAAGTATCTCTGTAGTAAGGTACAGAATTCTTTGGACCTATGTCTGGGAGTGGTGTAGTTGGATCATGTGGTAGATCAATTTCTAGCTTTTTCCAGAACCCCCACTCACTTCTGTAGTGTCTGCACCAGTTTGCACTCCCACCATAAGTAAGTAATTTTTCCTCTTTTCTCAGATTTATGCATTTGTTGTCATTTGTTTCTTTTTTAGACATTGCGACTAGTGTAAGATGACCTCTGTCCATAAGCAGTTTTAATTTGCATTTTCCTGATGACTAAGTATGTTGAACGTTTAAAAAATATCTCTTAGTAATTTGTATCTATATTTTTTATATTGTTTTATTTATTTTTTAGTGTTTCTGATAATGCTGCATTCTGAATAAACAAAGGTACAGAATGAATTTTTTTCCAGAATATTTCAAAGGATGGTGCCAGTCTATCATTGTCTGTGAGGCACCTTCCCAGATTGTTACTGTAGGTCATTTTGTCTCTTAATTAAAGTAAGACACCATATGTATGTCCATAGTTTTGGCCTGTACTGAAACGGGGGGAAGAGAAATCCATAGAGGCTTCTTAGTCTCATTCATAAAAGAATTGAAGAATGGACCTAAACAGCAGAAAGCTGACACACTTACAGGGACCTACATGACTGTGGATGGTCAGAAGTTCTGAGGAATTCTGTGTTACAAGGAGGATTCCAGGCAGGAAAAATTCACTAATTCATTAACACACCAGGTATTCTGCCCATCTATTTAGCATAACTCAAAGTGACAATTGATTTAGGATAGCGATTACAAATATGCTCAAGGAATTAAAATAGGATATGAATAAAAAACGGAATGAAGACCATGAAACCACAAACAAGCTGTTGAATGAAATAACTAAATAATCAAAACAATCCAAGAAATGAACCTAGAATTAAATAAAGAGATAGCATCTTTTAAGAAAACCATTCTGAAATAAATTATGAAATAAAAACTCAGGAACTCAAACAAAAAATTTAGAGGAAGAAGTAAATAGGAAATGGAAGAATTGGAACAGAGAATATCAGATCTTGAAGACAAAATTGGACAAATGTATCCCTCAAACAAAGAAGAGGTCAAATCTAAAATAAGCCAGGAATAGAATATGCAAGACATCTGGGACACTGTGAAAAGACCACGTCTATGTATTATAAGTATAAAAGAACAATGCACCTAGACAAAAGATATTGAAAATCCTTTTAATAAAATCATAGCAAAAAATTTCAACCCTAGGGAAAGAGATCTGTCAAGGTACAAGAGACATACAGAACACCAAGTAGACAGGACCAGAAAAGAAATGCCCATGTAATATAATAGTCAAAACACTAAATGTACAGAACAAAGAAAAAATATAGAAAGGTAGGTGTGAGAGAGAATGATTAAGTCATATATAAAGTCAGGCCCATCAGAAACACTGCTGACTCTTCAATGGAGACCATAAAAGCCAGAGGGAAAAGATCAGTGTCGTACAAGTCATGAAAGAACACAAATTTGAGCCCAGATTCATAAACCTTACAAAACTATCAGTTGTAATGAAAAGAGAAAGTCTTACCATAAAAAACAGATCTAAGGAATTTATATTCACAAAACCAGCTCTACAGAGTATACTTGATGAAATACTTTACTCAGAAGAGAAGATTAAGCAGTCTGAATAGGTCACAAAGAATAAATTACTCAAGAACAGTCACCCAAAAGAGGATTAAGAATATAGCCCTACAACACCAACATAACAGGAACTGATAAACACGGGTCAATAGTAGCCTTCAATATTAGTGGTCTAACTCCCAAAAAGACACGGGTTCATTGATTGTATTATAAAACAGGATTTATCAATTTTTCAGTTCTAAGAAATATACCTCACCAACAATGATTATTGCTGTCATAGGGTAAAAGGATGGAAAAATGTATTCCAAGCAAATGGAATCAAGAAATAAGCAGGTCTATGTTTTTTAATTGACACAATAGCATTCAAACTAAAGCTAGTCAGAAGAGACAGAGAAGGAAAATTCATATTTATTAAAGTGAAACTCTACCAAGAAGAAATTACAGTCCTGAACATATATGCACCTAACAAAATGACATCCAAATTAATAAAAAAAAGCTTTTTTCATGTTAAAATCTCACATTGACTCTAACACAGAGATAGTGGGTGACTTCAGCACCTCACTATCATCAATAGGTCAATCAAACAAAAACAAAACCAGAGAAACTCTGATGTTAAATGAAATCATAAATCAGATGAGCTTTACAGACACTTTCAGAGCATTCCATTGAAATACCAACGAATACACTTTCTTGTCAGCATCCTGTGGAACTTTCTCCAAAACTGACCACATATTTGGATACAAAACAAGACTCCACAAATTTATGAAAATTAAAAAATTAGAAACATAGTAAATAAATTAATGATGCACCTGAAATTCTTAGAAAACCAAGAACAAACAATATCTAAAATGAGTAGAGAGGATGAGATAAATAAAATCAAGTATGAAATTAATGAAATGAAAATTAAAAAAAAACTATACAAAGAGTCAATGAATTGAAAATCCTAGCCTGGCAAGTTATGCTCTCTGGTACAATAGTGGCACAAATGTTATGGGGTAACCAACCACTCTTTAATTGAATTTAAGATCTGCTTCCTAGGATGGAGCACATACCTGACACTGATGTCAGGCTTAGGAACCTGAGGCTAGACAGGTCAGAAGACTTAGAGGAGAATGTAATACTAGTATTCTTCTAAACAGTTATGTTAAATTGACTCCTAATGACTTGTCACACACATAGATTAATGTGTCTCTCAACTACCACCATAGAAGTTTCCTTCTGGTACAGATCTTGATTAACACTGAAACCTACAACTGGCTGACATGCAGAGAACAAAAGGCTCTGAGCACTTACCCCTGAATAGGGCTACTATATCTAGCTTCTATTCCCAAGGCTCACTGTGGAAGAGGGGGCAGATACATAAGAGCCAAAAATGGTGGATGACCACAAGGAAACCGATTTTTCCAGACAAATGTTCAGTTACTCATATGAATTCATAGCAATGGTGACAGCATATACAAGTCCCATGCAAGCCCAAATCAGGAAAAATATTTGAACGCAGACATGAGGCAGAAAGTAAGAATTTCTGATCCCACTTAAGGAAGTTATGTCAATGGATGACTCCTGGGAGTGGCAGAGACAGTCACTTTAATGCATGGGATTCTTGGCAGGTGAAATCTCACAGTGAGGAACATTTGGAGACAAAAATTAGACTGATTCTACAGGTACACATATGTATGGTGTGTGTGTGTGTGTGTGTGTGTGTGTGTGTGTGTGTTAAACTGGGTAGGGGGCAATAAGCAGATGTAAGGATAGGGAAAGGAATCTAAATCTCATCAAATATATAGTATAGAAATCTCAAAAAATTAATAAAAATGTAAAATAAGATAAAAATCAAGAAATATAAGAAAAATCACTAGTGATTCATTACAACTTAATGAATTTTTTTGTATCTCAAATAGATAAGATTTCTCACCTGTTACTTGTAAGAAGATTCTTTCAATAATTGTAGGATGAATAAAAACTGGGTGCCTTACACAAAAACTAGCAATTTGTGCAACACTCTGTACTAAGGTGTTGAGGGATTGTGGAATATTGATATTGCTAAGCTATGAATAAACTGCAGATATAATCTAAACATGACTTGTTTTAAAGAATGAGAAGGAGTGAAAATAAGACATACTGCCCAATTCACAGAATAGACAAGTAGGCATTCAATGGCCAGAGAAAATTCAGAAGTTAAATTGGTTGAATTGGTTACATTTGAGAAACTCAAGAGACTGACTTTTCTGACAGAAATAATTTTAAGCAATAGTTAATGTCAGCACTCTCACTAATAACTCATTAGGTAGAGTTTTAATATCAAGGGACAAATTAATAATAATAATAAAATAAAACTGAGGATTAACTATGTTTCTCAGTTGGTAGAATGTTCCTGTAATATGCAAAAAGCCCCGGGTAAGTAGTCTGGATTGGCATACATTGTCATTTAGAACTTGGAGCACATTGCTCTAAACTCTTCTGGCTTTTACAGTTTGCATTGAAACATCAGCTTTCATTTGGATAGGTTTTCCATTATGTGTAACTTGTTTTTCCCTTGCAGGTGTCAATATCTTCCCTTTGTTCTCTGGGATGGGAAGTCTTTTCTGCTCCTATCTATTTGGTATTTCGTGTGCTTACTATATCTATATGATAGGTTTTTCCTTAATTTAGGGAAGTTTTCTTCTACAATTCTGTTGAAAATCTGTTCAAATTCAATTCTTTCCCTATACCTATAATTATTAGATTTGGTCTTTTCCTGGTGCCCCACAGCTCTGGCATATTCCATTGTTCTGTTAAAAATTATGTTCTTTGCTTGAGTGGTCCAATTTTCTCACTTTATTTTCAATTCTTTATATTCTGTTTTCCATTTGATTCATTCTGCTTGTGAGGCTTTCTCTTGTTATTCTTAGTTTGCTTACTAAAATTTTCAATTATATCTTAATTTCAACTTGAGTTTTCTTCATTATTTTCATCTTTTTCATGAATTCACTTTTCAATGTTGAATGTTCTTTGTCATTTCATTCAACTATATATTTATAATTTATTGAGTTTTCATCAGGAATTTATTCCTATTCTCCTTGAATTCTTTTCTTAATGGGTTCTTTAAAATATTTAAGTTCTTTGATCATGTTTATAATTGCTCTTTTAAATTCTGTGTTCAGGGATTCTCTGCATTGTAAAATACTTCTATAAGATTGGTGGGATTTTGTAGAAACATATTATCTTGATTTTTCATATTATTTGTGCTTTTATCTTATGGCCTGGTCATATGGAGATATTTTGTTGGTTGTATGTGTGATATGAAATTTTGGTCTGCCTTATAGACTTGTTTTTATCACTGTAACAGTTGTTTGCTGAGTAGGTATGAATTGTTAATTGATCGTTGCTTCAGGTTCTCAATCTATATTTTATTATTGGAAGGATGAAATGGTTCCAGGTTGGTCCTGTGTAGGAGGTGAGTAATCACAGGACTGTGAAGGTGGTCTTGGGGTGAACTGGTTTTAGCTAGCATACCAGGTGAGTCAGGATATGGAGTTTTCCAGGCCTTCTTTGGAGCTGTCCAGCAGCACGTTCCCGTCCTAGTCCTTGAGGCAGAAGATGGCAATGGAGTCAGCAAGCATCTGACTTGCTCAGGAGGTGAGTTCCAGAGATGACGACCAGATGGCTCACAGACTAGTTCCAAAGAGGTAACATGTAGACAGAGTAGGTGGGATCTGACAGCTAGGCAGGCAATTGAGACCCCAGAAGGAGTGCCATCATGGCCTAGTCCTAGAGCAGGAAGATGATGACTCAATGGTTTGAATTTTCTTCATAAAAGCCACTGGTTAAGCATACCTCTGGTCCTCAATTTTTTTCCTGTGTGGCTGTTGAGAACGTCTACTACAGTGTTTGGAACTTCTTATTCAACATATTTTTTTGCCATTATCTTGTTTCTAATTCAAGCATTTTGGCAAGCTAGTGTCTAGGGTCATTTCCATATAGATCTAGATTCCAGAAGAGTACAAAATGGTTATGTTTTTTGGCTCATGACTAACATTTTAAGCTCACCTTTTTTTTGTTGTTGTTGTTCTTGCTATGACAAGATATTGACATATTTGTTTTCCCTCCTTCTAAATTTGTTTTCATTTTGTATTTTGTGTGAGGGGATGTTTTTACAAATATCTGGACTATAAAAGCAAATGTTAAGTAATAAATATTATTTAGGAAGTATAATTAAATTTTGGAATGAAAAGGAGAGTTCAGGCATTATCATGGGATATTCTGCTCATAATTCCATTTGAAGTATCTGGCATATTTCATATGTATTTGGTGTTCAGTAAATTTTCTTTACGAATGAATGGCGCACACCTTTAATCCCACCACATGGGAGGCAGAGGCAGAAGTATCTCTTTGAGTTCAAGGCCAGCCTGGTCTACAAAGTGAGTTCTAGGCCAGCTGGGGCTACAGAGAAACCTGTCTCAAAAAAAAGACCAAAAGAAAAAAAAGAAACTAAATTATTGTAATGATGATCATATATAATATCAGATATATGTGATATCCTTTAAGAGTGGACTGAAAAATTTGTTTTGTTGTCTATGATGGTGATGATGCAGAGAATGGTCCATTCAAGCAGGAAGAAGTGAGAAGAGGCAAGATGCTTTATTCAGAGTTGGAAAGCCACACAAAAGATTTTTCCTAATTATCTCCTTCTAAACACTTGTGCTTCTTTTAAAGCTCTTCTGCTCACTGCTTAGATATTGGCATTTATTTTTACCACATTTTGTTTTTACATTCTGTTCATGAATTTGCCAACGACTATCATCCACTCATGAAGGTTCAATATTGCCTACATACTACCTGTTTAACCCTAGAAGTAAAGTGTACCTAATGTTATTCTGCTAATGCCTAATAATCTTGCTTTATACTGTGGAGGAGTTTGAGGATTACCTGTAGCCTCTACTCTTATAGATTTGCTTTTTTCTTTCAAAACCTCATTTTCTTTTCTTTTTTCTTTTTTTATGTGTATGAGTGTATTGTGCTCCCATGTCATGCAATGCCGCGGGGGTCAGAAGAGGGCTTCGGATTCCTTGGGAACGGTAGTTAAGGACGGTCAGTAGCCACCATGTGGGTGCTAGGAATGACCCCGGGTCCTCTGCAAGAAGAGTCAGTGCTCTTAACCGCTGAGCCATCTCTCCAGCCCCTCAAACCTCTTTTTCTAATAAAATGTTTGAAGGATTTTCATAAATAATCTCAGAAAGAAAAAGAAAATGTTTCTATGAAATCTAGAAGATCAATTAAAAATAATAAATATTTAGAATATTTTGCTGAAATGGTGAACACTCCTGAGAATTTTCTATGAGCATAGGATTTCAAGTTCTCTGTGCAGATACTTGCTTAAGATGACATATCACATATTATGTTTATAAGCTTATTAGAGATAAGTATCCAAAAATAACTTAAAACAATAATCCCTCCCACAAACATTGTTACTGGGTTTCAAAATATATATGTTCAGGAAAAGAAAAGCATTGAAGTCATTTTTTTTGGTCTGTTCTTATAAGACAACACCACCTTCCAGTGTTCAGTATTTTTCTAACTGTTGGTGAGAATTTGAGTGGCAGTCCAAGATCTATATTTTTGTGTGAGTGGCATGGTGAGCGTTTTGTCTGCATTCCTGTTCCTGCTGTCTAAGAAATTCCTTAAGGCAGCTGAATGTGATAGCACAGACCTTTAGTCTTGTCACTTAGGTCATAGGGCCAGAAGCAGAAGCTCAAGGTCAACTTTGACTAGACTATAAATTCAAGGCCAGCTTTTCTCACCTAAGACCCTATCTTTAAAAATACCTACTTAATTAACTAAATAAAGTATAATTATTTGAGCATCCTATACTTTGTGAGTCAAAAATTGCTAGAAATGTTGAGTTCTCATTCTGTGCTCTTTAGAGTGATGGCTAGATCCTCCACAGTTGGCAGGAAGTACATGGCCACTTCTCACAGTCAAGAAATGAAATACAGAACTAGCAATGAGGTCCTCAATGGTATCAATGGTATCAAACTTTTCAATTTTGATCTCTTTAATGACCATCGTAGTTACATATTTGCTTCACTACATAATGGGAATCAATAGCTAGTGACATGATAATATTTTAATTTCCTCCCATGACTTCACTTAGTACTAAATTATTATAATAAAAATTCAAAAGAACTACTATAGCTATGATTTGGAACATATTCAGACATTACTCAAGGAACTTTACAGTAAAACATTAACATCACTACCCATGCTTATTTCTTAATAGAATATTAGATTTAGTAAATCCCAGTATGAAAACAGAGGGATGAAAATACCTGTCACCTCACTATGAGAATTATTAAATTCGATTATGAAACCTATTGTTTCCTGAAAGCTAAGTAAATTAACTGGTTGCTGACATGCATGATGCAGGCATTAATGGAAGGAGCTTGAGTTGGACTGAAATGTAACACTACTTTGTGTTCAGTTCCTTAATCGTTGGTCTACCTAAGTGAAGAACAAAAGTTAAGCTTTCTTATTTCTTCCCACCAAACTAAGAATGATGTATTTCTTATTCCCATGTCCCAATATATTAATGAAGGATGCTTATGACATTTAGTATAGTCACCTAGGGGTTAGGTTATCTTTTTAAAAAAATTTATTATTTTTATTTTGTGTATATGAGTGTATTGCCTGCATGTATGTGAGCGCACCCGTGTCATGCAATGCTGCGGAAGTCAGAAGAGGGCATCGGATTCCCCTGGAACTGGAGTTAAGGGTGGTTCGTAGCTGCCATGTGGGTGCTGGGAATCGAACCCGGGTCCTCCGCAAGAGCAGTCAGTGCTCTTAACCGCTGAGCCATCTCTCCAGCCCCAGGTTATCTTTTTTATATTTATTTTTATTTTTTATGTGTATGAGTGTACTGCCTGCATAAGTGCATAAATGCACCTGTGTCATGCAGCGTCTACAGAGATAGGAAGAGGGTGTTGGATACCCAACTCTCTCGTCTCAAGTTAGGTTTTCTCTTATCTGAAATAAATTCTTTAGATTTCTGCTCTTTATGAAAACCAATCTCTCTAATGAAGGACTATTACTGTCAATTGCACCAAACACATTTGGATTCCATTATACTTTTTCCTGGCATTACCCATGAATTTTTTTGCCTTTTAAAAAATGGATGATGACATTACCTCCAAAGAAAGAAAGGAAGAAACATATAAACATAATATATTCTTATATTCACTTATGTTACACATGGATACATTCAGGATTTTTTTTTTGATCTTTTTGAGACAAGGTCTTCCTGTAGCCCCAGCTGTCCTGGAACTCACTATGTAGATCAGGCTGGCCTTGAACTCACAGAAATCCACCTGCCTCTGCCTCCCGAGTGCTGGGATTAAAGGCATTTTAAGTGGTGGTTCTCAGGATATTTTGTGAGAAAGCAAAGAAGCTAAGAAAAAATATAGCTCCTTTAGAAGTTAGGATATCTGAATAAAGACAATTTGATTCCATCTCATAATCACATCAATCAACAGAGGACAAATTTCATGGGTTATTCTGTGGTCATGGCCTGAGCTATCTGAATGGAAGTCTAGAAAACAGGCAGGTCTCTATAACACAAGACATGATTCACTTGATTGAGGAACCAACATTTCCAGAAAGGTGGTGTCAGAACCTGAAGGAATAAGTATTTTTCAACAGGACCTATTTCCTTTCCAAACACGTTATCATTTTACTAGGGGGAGATTGCTGCAATTATTACTAGAACTTTGCTCATCTTCTTAAAATTTCCATGTAGTACAAAATAAAGTTATTAGTTTTATACTCCATTTAGATACAGTACAAAGCCTCGAGTCACTGTTTTCCATTCTCATCCCCTCTTCACAGCATAATGCTTAGAAACAATCAGATGTCAAAAGACCTTTGCTGTGCCCTTACTGTCAAGATAGATCACAAACATGCCAGATTTCAGTTTTTATATTTCTGTAATTTCTCTATGAAAGCATAGCTTTCTATAGAAAATGGTTTTCATCCATTGTTCTTTAACTTAGGGATGATATACTGTAAAGATAGAGAGTTATAGATTATTATAGTGTTATCAAACATACCTAAGATCTGTATAACTGGAATAAAAATATTTTAAAATTTCAAATATTTCATAACTTAGAAAAAGAGGGGTGTTCATGTAGAAGTAGTTGCCAATCATTCATTTATTAGAAACAGAAACAATTGCACCAATATCTTCAATAACATAAAGCTTCCATTTCTATATAAGATAAAGAGGTTCGAATTCAGTACTCAACTTCCTTGCACTCTTCTTGTGAATCCAATTATTTGCTCCCCTGACTCATTGTGATCTGCCTCTACCTAACATGATGACATGCATGCCATTCTGGAATTACTAACTGAAAGACGTGAATTCTGAAGCAGTATGTCAAGCCCCATGTTTGATCTACACTTGAGGTAGAGATTTTCTAAATACAGAGGCAACAGACTCAAGTGTTTTTAAGGGCTATTTGGTAAGGAAAATGGTTAGTGCAGATTTTGCAGAGAATAATAAAAAAGATGATAATTATGGCAAAACTGAAACCATAGTCATTGTCTAATATGTAGTTTTCTTCATCTAATAAAACTTACAAAGAAACATAAAACAAAGATTGTAGATACAAACTTATCAAAGTACACCATTGTTCTAGTTTAGTTTATGTTTCTGTGAAAAAATACTGAACAAAAACAACTTGAGTAGGAAATGGTTTATTTCATCTTGTACCTTACAGGCTATCATCCAGGGAAGTCAAGGTAGGGGTTCAATGTAAGAATCTGGGTACCTGAATTGAAGCAGAGACCATAGAGGAACATTGTTTATTGGCTTGCTCCCCCTGATTTGCTCAGCTAACTGTGGTATTGCTCCAGTCTTGGGGGCAGGGGATGAGTAGGCGCGGATTCGACACAGACATCCGGGAGATGCTGCTCAGTAGCGGGCTGCCTGCAAGCTCGTTTATTGCATACAAAGGGTTTTCTTATATACCCCCCAAACCTCCCCCATTGGCCCTGAGGGTTGAGCTGTATATTGTCTATTGCCGAGGCCGTATCATCTGTCTCTAGCCCAAGGCGGCAGGTATCAGATTAGCAGTTTGAGGAAGTAGGTCATGTTAGACTGGCACGCCTACTCAGAAGTCTCCAGGTCCGGTATTCTGGCCAATCCCCACAGGCCCCTCTTACAGATTGAGCCTGCCTTTATCAACTAGCAATCAAGAAATGCCCATCAGGCATTCTCATACCTGTCTGGACTGTTTCTTCTGGTGCAGTCTTTTGGATACCAAAATTCCACTCTTCCAACATCTATGTTCAGGCTGGGAGGACACTTAAAACTGTGTGCCAGTGGCTTCCTAAGATATCCTCAGGCTTGCTTTCGCTTTCTCTGGTATCAGATGTATAAAATTATGATTCCGAAGTGGCAGTTTCTTTCTGCACTGTATGCCCTTTAAGGTCAATAATCCCCCCACCCCACTCTACACTTCTGAAAGTTACCTAACGTTCACAAATCTGCATTCGGTAACTGCAGGACTTTCCACAGAACTGGATTCTTTAAGATTAATCGTTCCACTATCCTATCCTTTCATTGCATGAGTGATATAGGGCACTGCCCTTACTAAACTGATTTTGTTGCTAACCCAAAGGCTAATGTCCAGTGTCAAAATAAGTATGAGCCATGATCTTGGGGCAAAGGCCAAATTTCCTGTACAGATTCTTTGCCAATTTGATTTGAAAGAAAAGTCAATAAACTTACAATATTTCCTTTACAGTAATGCGCATCTAGAGAACCCTAAGTAGCTTTTTACATATAGAATTTTAGTTGCCAATTTGAAATAGGAAAAGTTTCAAAGGAATTAGAGTCCAAATATGTGTTTTCAGGGGTTAGCTACATTGTCATGACACCACATTAATCCTATTTTCTACACTTCTTGTCTGGTCCTTGGAACTCAAGTTCTATCTCCAGATGATTTCCTTACTTCACCAGCCCACTCCATCCACTGCCCTTCACTTCATTATGCTTCTCTATCTATTTATTTCTGTGAAGTTACCGCTGAAAGAATCAGGTGTCCCATGAGAGCTTCAGGCCCACATAAAGTATGCTAAAGCCTTTTTATTTATCTTCTGTGCCACGGAAAGAGGTGAAATTAAAATATTTCATGCTAACTCTGGTCATGGTGGTACACCCCTTTAATCCCACTACTTGGGAAGTAGAAGCAGGTGGATCTCCGTGAGATCGAGGCCAGCCAGGTCTACATAGTGAGTTCCCGGTTAACTAGGGTTAAGGAGATCCTATCAAAAAAACAATCAAAATAAAATAAAAAAATTCTCTCTGAATTTTGGGAAGCAAATTCGAGATAAATAGGCCAAACCTTTAAAATTATATTTTCTCTAAACTTTACATGAAGACAATATTGAGAACATTATTATCTGTATTTGAAAATAAGGACATCACAAGCCACAGAGGTTTATGTGTCTTTTGAGTAAATAATTTATCTCATCAGGCAGTTTACAATTTCTTCCTGGGCTCTCAGTAACCACATTCTTAATCATCTACAAGTTAGCCATAAAATTAAGTAATAAGAAAGAATACCACTAAAAGTAATGTCATTACTTTCAACAGCCCATATATTGGGAATTTTTTTCATAGCAACATTAATCTACCTTATTCCTATTTCTCTTCTTAAGTCCCCTGCATGCTATTTCTTCTGCTGTTTTTCCATCACACACAGGATATTAGATTAAAAATTTTTGACATCTACTTAAAAAATGTGTTGTGAAGCAAACAAGAAAAATTTTAAATTAGTTCAGAATTTGGGGGATAGACTTAATTAAAATTTTCTTACTAAGTCCAAAATATGAAATTATTGTTTTTTATTTTGTCTTTAAAAGACTTTGCCTGACACATTTTAAAATATTTTTTATTATTTTTATTTTATGTATATGAGTGTATTACCTGCACTCATATATTTTATGTATATGAGTGTATTGCATGTGTGTAAGTGCACCCATGTTGTACAATGCTTACAGAGGTCAGAAGAAGGCTCTGTTTACTTAAGAAAATGAATTTGATGGTCTGATCTATTTCATTTGATTTCAAAATATTCTATTTTCTGAGTAAACATTAAAAGTGATAATATTGTCATAGTAACCTTAAATATGCTCCATAGATTTTAAATTCACTTGTGAATAGATTTAATTATAAAGTCATGCTCGATGAACTTTCAGTTTTCTTGAGTCTGTGCAGAGTATTGCAATAAACAGATTATCAAGAAATTGATTTTAATGTATAAATAAACATGTTAGTGTAAGCAATTGAACATGCTAGGCAAAGCAATGCACTTCATCCATATAATCAGACAAAAGAATATTTTAAAGTTAAGTTTACAAAATCATATATTGGTATTCATGCCATAAAATTTTCATTCCAGTTTTGGTGATTTTTCACCACACTATTGTCTTGCTCTCAGATTAGTTTTTACATAAGAGTGAAATCGTAAGCAATGAATTTTTTAAAGAGATATAATTACAAAAGGTGTAAATTATGAAACAAATTCCCCATGAAATTACTTAAAAGCTGGATAAAGAATTTTAATGTTAGCATAAGTGACAACAGGTGTCCTGGACTTGTGTTGATTTGTAACTTGAGAAACTTCTTAGAAGGTGGGTAATCAGATGAGCAATTTAAGAAAAATTTCTCTGAAAATCTTTACAAATTAATCAATGGTCATCTTAAGTAACCTAGATGTGACTATTTTCTTTATGTTAAAACAAACAGGAATATTCAAAGATTTCTAGGTAACTATGCAGAGTCCACTGGAATTCTCTACATCTGTGCTCTTATGTTCTCCTTCCTGTTATGAGAGGAAATGGTACTTTACAGGTCCTGTGACTTGCAGATTGTTTTTCTCTACAGTTATCTTTCCTAAGTTTACTCAGACATTTTTTTCATGGTGTTAAAAATAAACGTAGAAATCTCCCTACTCTAGCAGCCCCAATGAAGTGTGTTTTTTCAACTCATAATGTCAGTTTGTCTCTGAGCAATTATAACTAAGTTTTAAGAAAATTGAGAAAAGATTACTGGTGCTAGAGAGATGGCTTAGTAGTTAAGAACACTGGATCCTCCTGCAGAGGATCTGGGTTCAGTTTCTAGTATGCACATGATGTCTAACAACCATCTATAACTCCATTTCCAGGGAATCTGACACCTTTTTCTGAACTCTGTGGGTGTTACATGACACAGATGCACTTATATGCGTACAGGAAATACACTCATACACATAAAATAAAGTAAAAATAATAAAAAGAAAAGATTATTGATGCCTAAATTGTAAGTAGACACAGAAAATTCTTTTCATTCATTTATTTATTGGCCAACTGAAATCTGAAGGTCAAATGTGTGTGACAGCTTCCAACATTAAACTAAATAAAAGTTTTCCATTTGCTGTTTCTATGGACTCACTGAGAAAAGAAAGAAATATTATACATGGAAATCTTACACTAGTATCTGGTATTAGAATTGGTTTTGTTTTTGTTTTGTGAACTTTTTGGCAAGATATATTCACTGGGGCAATACTGGAATGACTATTGTGGGAGTAACCAACTAATTTCTGGTTGAATTTAAGGTCTGCTTCATAAGACAGAGCCCATAACTGACACTGATATCAGTCCTAAGAATCTGTGGCTAGATAGGCCACAGGTCATATGGGAGAGCCTAATATTATTATTCTGCTAAATAGATGCAATATTAAACCGACTTTTCATGACTCGTTATTACCATAGATTAGCACATCTCTCAACTCTTATCAGAGGAGGCTCATGCAGGACATCATGATTAACACAAAGACACACACCAGGCCAACATGCAGAGAACAAGAGGTTACACGGTGCTTATCCCTGAATAGGATACCGTTATCAAACTTCTGACTCCCAAAGCTCAGGGATCATTGAAGAAGAAGAGAGATTATAAGAAGAAGAGAGATTATAAGAGCCAGAAGTGGTGGATGACCACAAAAAAGAAAGCGTTTTCCAGACAGCTTGGCAGTTGCACAGTAAAGGTGACAGCATGCACAAATCCACATAAACTAAAGCCAGACAAAATCTTAGCATAGACATGGAGAAGAAGTTGAAAACTCCAATCCTACCTGAGGAACTATTGGAAAATAATAGCTTCTGGGAGGGGGAGCATCAGTATCTTCTTATTTTAAATGTTTTATTTATTATTTTTATTTTATGTGTATGAGTGTATTCCCCACATGTATGTAAGTGCACCCAAGTCCTTTAGTGCCCACAGAGATCAGAACAGGACGTTGGAGCCCCAGAAACTGTGATTGCAGAGGATTGTTAACTTCCATGTGGGTGCTGGGAATAGAAGAAGAACCTGGGTCCTCTGCAAGAGCAACCAGTGTTCTTAACCACTGAGCATCTCTCTAGCCCTGAGAGTCAACATTTTTTGAAGGTGTGACTCTTGGTATATTGACCAGATTCAGTGATGGGCACATACTGGAGGACATTTGAAGACAAGACTTTCTATATGAATACATGGAATTGGGTGGAGGATCATAAAGGTGGGTTCAGATAGGTAAAAAGATATAAATATGATGAAGCTATAGTGTATGAAATAAAAATTCAATAAAAATCATAGAATTCAAAATAAATAAAGCAAAGCTTTGTATGACTTTTATGATAAGGATTCGATGAAAAGCCATGCATAAGGATATTTGTATTTTGTTTTAAATGGCAATGTCTGGACAACATTGTCTTAAGGAGAATTAAGCTAAACTAAGTTAGTTGGCTGTGTGTTGTCTGTGCAAGCTATAAGTAGGACCTAGAATTATATCTTCAAATATTATGAATATGTTAATGGACCCTGAATTATTATAAATATGAAGCATAGAACTAAAGAGTTCACACAAAGGAAGTGTTCTTGATGAAAAAGACACGTCACATGACTGTTGTAGATGAGAGAAGGGAAAGCATGAACTGAAATGTGATAGTCTCTGGAGACTGTCTGTATCTCCAAATTATATCTCAGTCTTAGGTGAAGAGCAAGATGGTATGACTTCTCCTACAGAGATATGAACAAATGTCTATTCACCCCAGATAGAGCACTGACAAGAGACAAAATACATGATTCTATCCAACTCCATCTTAGTGAACCTGTGAGTTCCTTGTAGTTACTCACAGGAGTATATATGAGGGATTACTTAGAGAATCATGAGTGACATGTTGCATCACAGAAGAGTCTACTGTAGCATGAATGTGTACTATGGAAACTTGCACCTTGGGAGCAACCTGCCTGGCAAGAGGAGATTTCTAGATGGCTGATGGTCAACAAATCTCTTCTTCAGTTTATATCATATTAGAGAGGGGCCTTGTGAATTGAGCAAGTTTCAGAAGCTTTCTCATACTTGTAATTCTGCTTATTTCCTGACTCTTACTGTTCCATTTCAGAGGAAATACCTATACAGAAGTTATAAATGGAATCTGATGGCACCGTTGCCTGAATGTTTGTTTCTCCCTGGAGTTCACATGTTTTAGCCTGAGCACCAAGGTGGTTGCTTTAGGAGATGATGCCTTAGGAAGTGACTAGGTCATAAAGGTGGAATCCAGATGAATAGATGAGTAGCCTTATAAATGAGGCTCTGAAAAGATCCCTTACTCCCCCATCACAGAGAATGTAGTGAAATCATGCTGTCTATTCACCAGGAAGTGGAGTCTCATCAGATTTGGAATCGACAGGTCACAAAATCTTATATTTCTTAGCCACCATATTTGTGTGAAATGTATTCCTCATTTCTTTTATGAACTCTCTAGTTATAGTATTTTATTATAGCAACCTAAAAAGTAAAGCAAATGAATTGACTAAAGGAGATTGAGAAGTCTTAAGAAACAACTGGAGCCCAGCCCCCACATCCTGTTCTCCTTCTAGACTTGGTCACAGGCCCGCTTCTGCTCTCAGCACCCCAAATCTCTGGACAACCTTCTCAGTCTAGATTTACCCGCTGAATCTTGATCCCCTGCACCCAGACCAGTTCAATTCTTCAGTCTAGTTTCTTAGAACCTCCATAGGGTGTCCTCATCCCCAAACTGTCTTTGGATTCCTGATTACCGCCTTCTACCCTGGCTGTCCCCACACCCAAGCTGCCTGGGATTCCTGAGACTAGTCTTCTTCCCTGTTAAGTCTGAATCCCCCCAACTGTGCCTTGATGCCCATAACCTGAACAAATTTATTCTCCCTTCCCCCACATCCTGTTTTTCTAGCTTTGGGCACAGGTCTACCCTTTTCTCTTAGCACCCCAGATCTTTCAACTACCCTCTTAACTCTGTGAAGTGGTGAGGCTTCCAAATCATGCCTTGTCTATCCCCCTACGTTGGAACCACTACAGCCCCTTCCAGTGCTATACTGTATGCTTCTCTGCCATTTAGTAGGAGCCCAGATTTTTGCAGGCTGCCTGAGATCACTTGAATCCAACCCACACCTAGCAGGCTCCGGAATTATAGTTTGCTTGCCGAGGAGCGGGGCCAAGACCTTAGTAGGAAGCCTGAGGGTATTTGATCCTCATCAGACTTGAGCCTCTGCAGGAACTCCTGAGTAGCTGGACTACAGCCATCTGGCCCCTCCGGTATAAAATCAAGAGAAAACCTGAAGCTTAGACCAACCAGCTTTTCATATCGAATAAGAAAACTACAAAGGCACATCAAGTATACCAACAGAATCAGACTTAAACTCAACAACAGAATGCTTTAGTCTCAGACTAGAATCAGAAAAAGAAATCCAAATGCCTAAGTCACAATGAAAAAATAATAACAAGAAAAATCCAAATAATATGTCCCCACCAAGCACCAACAAACCTATAGAAGAGTTTTACAAGAACTCCTTAGAGATAACCCAGGACACAAAATTCAAAAGAACAATTATAGACATGATAAAAAAATTCAGTGAATTTAAAGAACACACAAAGCAAAACTAAATGAAGATAGGGATAAACTTCTGACTGAATTCATGAGTTAGGAATATTGACAAAAACTCAGGCTGAAATGAAGAAGGACATGAAATACTCAATAAGCCAATTATAAATGATAGAAGAAAGCCTCACCAATAGAATGAATGAAATGGAAAACAGAATACCAAAGTGGATGATAAAGTTGATGAATTGGACCACTCAAGCAAAGATTATGAAAAATTTAAGAAATCACAGGAATGGAGTATGCAAGAAATGTGGGACACCATGAAAAGACGAAATTTATGCATCATAGGCATAGAGGAAGGAGAAGAATCTCAGGATAACAGTATGGACAAGATCTTCAACAGGACTGTAGAAGAAAAATTCCCCCAAAGAAAGAAAGACATGCCCATACAAATACAAGAAGTACATAGAACACCAAATAGACAGGACCAGAAAAGAAACTCCTCATGACATGCCATAGTAAAAACACTAAATATACAGAACAAAGAGAGAATACTGAAAGCTGCAAAAGAAAAACAGCAAGTCACATATAAAGGAAAACCTATCAGAATTACAGCTGCCTTTTCAGTGCCAGAGAGCCTGGACCAAACTATTCCCAGTTCTAAATGACCACAGATGCCAACCTGGACTATTTACCCAGCAAAGATTTCTTCTATAGTTAAAGGGGAAAGAAAAATCTTCTGTGACATAAATAGGTTGAAAGAATTCCTTATAATGCCTTAGATTTATGAGTCCATCAAGGGATTAATTCACGTTTCAGCCAGATCTGTCAAAATCCATCCAGTTTTCCAAAGCTTTACTGATGAATATTTCATTGATCACCAACTTTAAAGTTTGTGATCCTTCTGGGCACATCTCACATCCAAACCATAATACATAAGAAGATAATTACATGGAAAATTTTAACAAAATAATTTGATTTGATGCTACGAAGCAATGTTTCTTATTTTTTTTAATGTTAGAATTTTCTCTCTCTTATTTTAATGTTAGCATTTCTCATTTTTTCAGTAATTAAATAATTTATCAAGGGAGAATAATTTTGCTTAGCAAATAATCAAATAAATATTATCATGTTCAGTGTTGGCATTGTTTTAGGCTGGTATTGACCTTGGGTTTCCTTAAGAAACTACTATTTTTACAATTTTCAACTTTATTCTAGAAATACCAGTTTATAATATTTTTAAATTTTGATGTGGTATTCTGGTATTGTATATATGTTTGGTTTTGTATGTCTGACACTAAAAGAGTTTTACTAATAGAAGGAACATATTTCTTAAACTCTCACTATAAATGTTTCAAGAAATATTTTCTTTGTGTTATTTATATTATGAAAATCTCAACCTCAGGTATTCACTTAGCTTCAAGAGATGGTAATGTGCTTTCCCACAGTGAAACTGTAGCAATAGCTCTACAAATCAAAATCTTATATACCAGTCAAAACTCAACGCACTGTGAAGAGAGGACTATGGGACAGCTCATGAGTCATATATCACAAATCCCCACAATGAGAACTGTAATGTCATTGCGAGTTATTGTGTTCAGAAGCTGTGAGGAGAACAGGGCTTATTTTTATGCCTGGCTGGAAAGTTCTTTACACTTGACTGTGATTTGACCTGTATAACGATCTACAAATGAATATTAAACATGGTAATTAATTTTTGTATTTAATACCATAACAATTCATTCAGAGAAGTGATATTTTTCTTTTGAGAAAGAATGAACTCTAATGCTGACACAAAAATACGCAGACTGCTTTATACAGTTATGTGTTCAAATTTTACAAAGCATTAAGGTTAGAGTGTATTTTCCAGAGAAAATTTACTTTAGTACATTCATTTACTTCACTATAGACATATATGTTTGTGTTCTAAGAAAATGTTGATGTATCAAAAATATTGTTCATTATGGGAATCAGATTATATATACATATAAGTGTTAATTGCTTTTTATTTGACTAGGTTAAATATAATTAGTTAAAGAATGACTATGGGAATGAATTACATTTTTTTAAGTTTAATAAAATGTAAATAATATTATCATCTGATAAATCTTATTTGCTGAAATAATTTTCATATGTCTTTCAAATATTTTGTACTAAAATAAAAACCTAATGTGGTCATCAAGATTCACAAATAATAATCTATGACAGAAAGCCATAAAAAGGAAGATGAAAAGAGTCAACCTCAGGTATAGTTATGAAGCTCTCAAACTAAAGTGGAATAGTATTTCCTATCTCTTAATGTGATATTAATATATTAAAGCGTCATAGTGATTACTGAAAATAGGACTACAGAGATTTATTAGACACTGGGATATTTTGTCAAGAAACTAGTTATAAATTAAACAATGGTGTGCTACTTGCAGAAAAATGTTCTTGGCAACAGCTAGACCTCATAAAATTGACTTTGGTATTTTTGGTATGTTGACAGATAAAGAAGGCAATTTAGAAATTCTATGAATATATGTTTGTTTTTCTCCATATAACTTTATAATTAAAACATATTATATGTGGAGATTTAATTGAAAGTGTTACATATAGGTCACTTTTTTAGACCAACATATTGAACCATTTTGGTTTATAAATTACTAACATTACAAAATATCCCCTTTAAAATGTGTTCATGATGTACCTTAATCATTGTTTTGTATCTAGATGATAATACAGTTCTTATAATGTATTATAATTTTATATAAATTCTTATTTGCTCTAACAGTTTTTAGATAAATCAAAGAAGAATGAAACATATTTATATTTTATGTTGACTATATGGTAACGATAGTTTGTAAAATAACAGTTTGTAATAGAGAGCTTTTTTACATTCTTATAATTCTTTTAAACCAACTGGAACTCTCCTCCCTGAGGGCTGTCTCTCATAATATTGGAAGGTGCTGTGCAAGCTGCCAAGGGAGAAAAACAATTAACAGTGCTGCCAAGCTGTAAAGCCTATGATCCACAATAACTGCCTCAGCAAAATATCTCTATTGTTGCAATAGCAGCACTTTCATCTTGGGGGTAATCAACAGCTGTCTAATTGGCCTTAAAGACAACTTAATATGAGGGAATCCATGTATGGTACTGTAAACATAACCAAGTACATATGGTTGGAGAGGTCATAGGCCCTAGAAAAGAACGTACTCCTGATACTTTCCTAGACCAACATAATTTCTAATTATAATCTAAATACTTACCCTTATACAGACAGATTAGTGTAGCTCTCACCCCTCCGAAAGAAGCTTACTGCTGCAACAACAGATGGAGACTATTACAAAGTTCTACTCCTGGTCAAAATACAGAGAATAAGTGACCATGTGGAGCCCATGTCGAAATGATATATTTGCAATGCACCTCCTGCACCTAACGTTCAGACAACATGGGGAGGGGCATTTAGGAATCAGGACCAGGATGCCTGGTGCTAGCATGATAGTGAAGCTGACCCCATGAAATCTCGACAATATCCTTGTCTAAACATGACCTGCATAAAGATTACACAAGTTGACAGACCAGTGTGCACAGGGGAAATCTCAAAAAGTCGCACCTCTAGATGAACAGCTACAGGCAATCAGCAGCTGCTGAGGAGCAGAGAACCTCTTTTCTCCAGGGATGCATTCCCTGGCAGCTTATCCAATCCCAAGTTATCAGTCTTAAACACATGTACATGCATGCACTACTAAATGGACACAGCAATTTATACATATGCATATATATGCATGTATATATGCTACATTAGTTATCAAAGGAGCTCATCAAATTGAGATAGAGCAGAAGGTGGTATGAGGGAAGAGTTGGAGAGGGAGGAGAAAGTGGTGGAAATGACATAAACTGTATTCATGTATGAAATTCTCAAAAGATCTTTAAAAATTAAATAGTCAAATGAAATTCTATATCCATATTCAATTCTCTAGACACTTATAGCAAATTCTGAAAGGAAAAAAATGAGAAAAATTATAAATTCAGACAAATATTTTCAGAGATAGGTATGAACTTTATACCACTTTATAAGAAGAATATAACATGCCTTTCAAAACTCACCAAATCATTAAAACAAGTAAAATAATACTCACCAACCATTATATGCAAACACAATATACATGTCTATATATGTCAATTAAGATTATTTACAAATGTACTATATATAGAATGTTTAATTTTATATTGTACATAATTGTTGAAAACAAATTTTTATGCTAGCAGATTGATTGTGCATGTACATATATGCATAATACAAATACCATGTATGGTTACCTGTGTGAAAGAAAATACATTTGATAACATTCAACACAACTTTTGATCAAAAACACTTAAAGAATTAAAAAGAAATTTCTTCAATTTTATAAGAATATTTCAATAATTCTTTTAGAAAATATCATTGTTTTTCTAAAAGAATGAAATTTTTTAGAAAATATCATTGGGGAAATTGCTGAAGAGTCTTTTTGAGATTAGAAAGCAAGGAAGCCAGCTTGTACTGCAGCCATCACTAGCCATGGGTGACTTTGGCTAGCTGATTAAAACAAGAAAAGAGTAATGAAGATATAAAGACTGGAAAAGGAGAAAAACTGCTGTTGCTGACAGACTAGCTACTAATACGGGCTAAAATGAACATGTTTTATAGGTTCTACAGATAAATTGCAGGATTAATGTGTTTCATGAGCGTTTGATTTGATCTTTTTGTTGTTGTTGCTCTTGTATTTGCTGGGCTTCAATTTTTTTAGGAACTTATAGTACAGACTGACACATTTTCCTCTCATTCCTTTCCAAGCATCACTGACCTTCACAAGTTGAGCCCCCCCCCCCCCGCTTTAGAAGCCACTGAAGTAAGAGGTTGCTGCAGTTTTCTTTGCTGATCTTCCTGCTTTCTCTCTGGCATTCTTGATTCTGTATTTGGGTGAGAAGTCCTGGGATAGGGACATGGAAAACTTCTAGGGCAGAAAATCTTCACAAGGTCCTGCCTTTTGACAGTAATCACTGAGTTTTTGAGGCCACCTTGCTCTTTTCAGATTGTTTCTGACTGAAAAGAGAACAGTTTCTGTTTCTTGATTCCAACACAATGAGGTGCCCTTGCTAGAGTCTTCCAGTGATGCTCGTGAGTTAATACTATTAGTGTACCCTTGACCTGTGCAATGCTCCTCACTGTTCTTCCTCGGATAAAAGAGAAGATGCACACATCACACTTCTAGCTCTCAAAAGAGATTCTCCACATAGGCCTCTTAAGATTTCTGGCTTAAATGTTGATGATGGACAAAGGATTTGTTTGGGGGCCCAGTCTTTGTACTCTTTTATAGACTGATTTCTGTCTTGTTGATGTCAACATCAGTTGATTTATACTATTCCACTTGGAGACTTAAAGTGTATAGACAAGATAGAAAAGCTCACATTTTAATAACTTATTGGTAATTTAATTCACATAATTCTATAAGTTTAGTAAGACAGAGTTCTAAGGTTTATTATATTCTAGTTTGCTATATTCCATCTGCTCTTTGGGATCATTCTTCTGTATATCCCCTACCTGTTCTCAGAACCTGTCATCAAGCTACATGTAAAACATGTCTCTCTTCTATAGGGTCATGTATAAAATAAAACGTGATGTATGTCAGTATTTTTGTTTCAGTGCAGTAAAAATACAAGATTTCGACTTTGTTTAAAAAAATACAGAACATGCTTACCCTGCTTAACCGTATAATCATTTTATATATTAAAAACTTGCATGGCTTTTTTTTCCTAGTAGGAAAACTAATGCATGCTATTTGAATATTCTGTTTCCTATCTGTTGTTTTCCAATGAAACATTTTCATGCTTAAGTTCAAATGTTTTAGTGAAATACTTTTATAGGAAAAAATTAAGACAATGACATTTCTTGTTCAGTTCCAAGACCTGCTGTACTTTTTTACTTGTTCAATAATGAAATTTGCTTCTTTCAAGGATACTGATTTTGGGCTGAATTTATGTAATTTCTTTGTGATCATAGCCTTGTGTAAGTCCATTGATGAAAATTATATCATTTAGAAAGGTCAAATTCAAAAGAGACAATACCATCCTTTCCATTAAAAACTTTGAACTGGACATGAATAGAAAACTAAAAGGATAAGAATAGCTATCAATCACATTATATAAAGACCATTGAATGTTAATGGTGTAAATGAACCAATCAATGATATTGTCAGTGTGTATTAAAAACAAACCTCAAATGCATGTGCACAAGAAATCCTTATTAATTATAAATTAAGTAAAGATTGTATGTGGGCTATAATAAAAACATTCAGTGCTAATATTAACAAAATTTAGAGGTAGCTACATTAATTTCAACAGAGCAGATTTAAAGCAAGATAAACTATCAATGATAGATATTATACAATGCTGATGTTGAAAGAGTTAATTTTCCATGAAAACATCACAATTTTTTTTAACGAAAAGGAATGTTTATTTGCAGTTCTGGATAAAAAACAGGGTTATTGGATAACAGGGTTAACACACTGAATAGAAAGAATTTCAGGGCTCAAGGCCCCCATTATTCTACAGTAGCAAGAGATATCCTAAGGGTATAGGCCAGAAATGACTAATGTTCATCAAGTGCACTGTGTGTTCATCAAGGGCACACTGGCCTTTACTTTGTAGTAGAGGCTGTAGAGGCTGCCATCGCTTCTGACACAGATTCTGCCATTGTTCTGTGATGTGTCCCCCGCATCTATGCAGTGTTCACAGGACTACCCACATGCTGAACCCTAGTGCAGAGGTCATTTTAATACTTATATTATCTGGACATTTCCATCTGAATAACCTGTCTTCAGTTCAAACTCAGTTCAAACACTTTCTGCTGAAAAGAACTGAAATGAGCTGAAAACACATTAGAAAAGGGTTGGGAAAATATAAACATGGTCATGGTCATGAGGTGGAATCCTCATGGGAACCACAAATTTGGCTCTCCAACCCCAAATAGGAACCCTGAATACTGTGTGGCTCTTTATCCACATGTGATCACAGGCTATCTTCTCAGAAGCCTCAAGACCAGCAGGCCCACCGAGCCAGGGGGAATTTCTCCAAGGCTTTCCAGGAGGTTCTCAGTTCTCTCCTGCCCTAGGTTCTCCAGGGGGTCGATTTTCCAGTATAGAGAGGAATGGTGGGACTGCATAGTTTTCAATGAATTCCTATGAGTTTTACTTCTCTGTGCTGAGATTTTGCTTGAATGTAGTTCTCTTTTTGTAGTATTTTATTGAATTGTTGTGTATTTCATACCGAACATCCTAATCATCTTTATACCGCCTTCCCCATTGACACTCTCCCATAGCTCCCTCACACTGGAATTGACACATTCTGTCATTTGTGTCGAGGTCCGTTGTGTCAAGTTAGACCCCAGATGTCCCTCAGTGCAAGTTCATCCACTGAGGTCTAGTCAATCTATTTACAATCTCTTCCTTTAAGAAGATCAGCTCTTCCTCACCCAGCAGTAATATGCTGCCAATAATTTTTTCAACTAAATTGGGGCCTGTTTCCCATTTCCACAGTTCTGTGATGGGTTTCTGTCTGTTTGAGTTTGCATGGGTCTTGTGCATGCTGACACCATTGCTGTAGGTTCATATGAGCAAGGTCCCAGGAGCCTGTAAGACTCTGTTTCTATATGGTCATGCACCTCCTCCCTGGCTCTTACAATTTTTCTACCCCTTGGTAGGTGGAGTTTAATATAGTAGTACCATCCAAGGACCTGCACTCTGCAGCCTCTTATTCTCTACACTTTTGCCATTTATTAGTTTTTGTGTTCCTGACCATATTTTTTAATGTATATTTTTATTGAATTATTGTGCTTTCATACAGAACAACTTAATCATTTTTACAGCACCCCCATTCGGACACCCCTTATAGCATGCCCCCACTAAATCTTTTACATTCTGTCATATATGTTGAATACCTATAGAGTCACATTAGTGTACCCAGACATTCCTCAGTACAAGTTCATACACTGGGGTCTACCCAGCCTATCTAGACTCTCTTCCTCAAAGAGAATTCCCCTCACCCAGCAGTAATCCATTGCCAAAAGTTCTTTGGCTAAGATTGGGGTCTGGATCCCATTTCCCCAGTTCTATGCTGGTTTTCATCTGCTTAGAGTTTACATGGATCTTGTGCATGCTGAAACCATTGTTTCACCAGGTACACATTGACAGAAAATTAATATTCTAAATATATGAAGAACTTAGCAAAAAACAGAATAAAGATAACAACCCGATTAAAAAATGGCCTATGGATCCGAACAGAGGGTTCCCAAAAGAAGAAATAAAGAGGACTAACAAACACCTTAAAGAAGCATTTAACATCCTTAGTAATTAGGGAAATGCAAACAAAGCCACTTTAAGATGTCATCTTACCCCAGTCAGAGTGTCTAAGATCAAATGAACAAATGATACCAAATGCTGGCGAGGATGTGGAGAAAGGAGAACGCTCATTCACTGCTGGTGGGATTACAAACTCGTGCAACCCCTATGGAAACTCATGTGGAGAATTCTTTAAACATTAGAAAAGAATCTACTATATGAACCGGTTATATCACTCCTTGGAATATACTCAAAGGACTCATCCTGTTGCAGAAATACTTGCACATTCATATTTGCTGCTGTTCTTTTCACAATAGCTAAGGAATGGAAGCAACCTAAGTGTCCCTCAACTTATGAGTGGATAAAGAAAATGTACATTTACACAATGGAGTTCTACTCTGCAGTAAAGAAAGATGAAATCCTGAAATTTGCAGGTAAATGGATGGATCTAGAAACTGTTACACTAAGTGAAGTAACAGACTCAAAAACAAATCTTCTCACTCATTTGAGGATCTTGGCATCACAATTCTTTTTAAAATTTTAATTATTATTC
This sequence comes from Nannospalax galili, assembly GCF_000622305.1. Classification (NCBI taxonomy): domain Eukaryota; kingdom Metazoa; phylum Chordata; class Mammalia; order Rodentia; family Spalacidae; genus Nannospalax; species Nannospalax galili. Next base: position 890,749 of record NW_008357164.1, read on the forward strand.
ATTCATTTATTATTTATTTATTTTTACTTTATGTGTATGAGAGTTATGTCTGCTTATCTGTAACTGCACCTGTATTGGCAGTGCCGGTGGAGGTCAGAAGACAGCATCTGATCCCCCAAATAAACCCGTGTGATAGAATAGAGTCCAGAGATAAACCCGTAAAACTGTGACCTTACACAACAGATAGGGAAAGAAAACATGAAGCAAAGGCAAGCCTTCTTACAAATGAGCCTGTAATTACTGAATATCAGTATGCTAAAAATGGGTTGGGACATAGATATAGACCTTCCATAAAATTATTTAAAACAAATGCAAGATTGTCAAATTCGAAATTCTAACCTCCTAGAATGTAATATTGGAGAAAATTCAGGTGACATTGAGTTAAGTGATGGCTTTTTCTGAAAGGGCACAAAAGTCTAATGTACCAAAGAAAATGAATCAGCAAGCTAGACTGCATTTATATTAAAAACATATTTGTGCCAAAGGGACTGTTAAAATTTAAGAAAAAAACAAATTTGAGAGAAAATATAAAATATTGCTAATAATTTAAAAATGATTTTATTGATTCTTTGAGAACTTCATACAATGTATTCCGATCCTATTATTTGAAATGTTTAAAGACTCCTTAAATCTAAACACATTAAGCTTCCTAAATTAAAAGCAAAGTAGGCTAAAGACATTCCCATATCTCTCAAGAGGAAGCACACACTTGCTAGATAGTTAAATGGAAACATGCTCCATATAACAACAGGATAATGAAAATTAAGATAAAAGGAACAGAAGTTTCTAAGTTGGAATTTCCCAAATAAGAGCCTTAGCAGGAAGAAACGCTGGGGAGAAGGTGGAGAAAGAGAAGTAGCTCACCAACTGCTGGTAAGAATGTGAAATTTTAAAAGACATTTTGGCAATTTGTTACTAAAGTAAATATACTTACCATTTGATCCAGCAATTGTGATTCTTGATTCACACAAAGGAGCTGAAGACACATGCACACAGGAACCTGCACATGGATTACTTTAGCAATTTCACTGATGATTTCCACATGTTGTCAGAACCAAGGTGTTATTCAGAAGGAGAGAAAACAAGAAAACTTTTCGTAATCCAGGCAACGGAATATGACCCTACACTAAAACAATCCAAACATAAAAAATACAGCAGAAGCTTCAGTTCGTGCTCCTACTTATTAGGCAACCTGAAAGGGCTATAAACTTCATGATCTGCACAGACTCACGTTGTAGAAAAAGCAAAACACTAAAAAGATCAGTGCTTTCCTAGCATTAGAGGATGACAGTGATGAATAGGAAGCACACAGATTTCAAGGCAGAGAAACATTATGATTCTGTGGCAGAAGATACAGATAGGATGAAGATGTTGATGACCAGAGAGGGTGCGCATGTGTAGATGTGGATGCACAGGAAGAAGCTCTGAATGTTTCAATCAAGGTGGAGAGATTGAGAAAGGAAGGACACTCCTGGAAAAAAATATATATTATTCAATATTTTTATTGTATGTGTATGTGTGTATTGCCTACATGTAGGTAAGCTCCCCTCCCCCTTTCACCCCATCATGCAATGCCCATGGAGAACAGAAGAGGCTGTTGGATCCCCTGGAACTGGAGTTATGGACAGTTGTAAGCTGCCATGTGGATGCTGGGATTCAAACCTGGGTCTTCTGCAAGAACAAACAGTGTTCTTAGCCTCTGAGCCATCTCTCTAGACCCACTCCTGAATATTAAAAAGTGAAAAGACATATGGTATTTAACAATGAACATGAATATACTATCAATGCCAGTGAATACATTTAAAGAAATATAAACAAACAAATGCATGAAATTAATGAATATTAACATTGAAATTTGTGATTTTAGGTGAGCAGAAGTGTGTTACTAGGATTGGATATATGGAGGGCTCTGGGTGTCAAACCAAGTTCTGTATTAAGATATTAAATCTAAAGTTTGAAGGCTTAAGATATCAGTTGAGGGTCTTGGAGGGGCAGAAATGCAAATACAATATCCATGTATGAAATGATCAAATAATACAGTTTATTAAAATATTGCAGTGGGATGAAAAACCACAAACAAAAGAACAAATCCAACCTGTTCTTTCTAAAACAATCACTGAAACGAACATATAGTGAAATCACAAATAGTGATTTAAATATTGTCTAGATTGATAGCAATGCATAGGAAATGACTTTACTGGTTACTAAGCGAACTTACCAACTCTTCTGCCTGAAATGACAGTGTCATGCATACCTGGATTCTCCTGTGTTTAGGATATGAAGGCACAATAAATACATGCATTTTAAACACAGACTGATTTGGGAAAGAGTAAAGAGTGGTTGACTTCATTATGTCCTTTTGAAACTAACTGATCAGGTATGAGCCTGTAAGGGCTAGGAAGAAACACATGGATGGTAACAATTTAATAATAGTTTCCAGTATGGAAGCATTGGCCCCAAAGAAAGACTAGAACATGTAAACCTATGTGTGTATAAACTCAGCATGTACACCTTATGCTGACACCTTGTTGGAAATTTAAGCTATTTTTTTCTTCCAGTTTTATACCAGAGTGACATTTTAGTCATGATCATGGGCTTTGTGTCTCTCTCTGATGTATTTGATACTTTATACAGAAAACAGATACTTATTTTTAGAAGTTGTCAGTAAAACTGAAGAGAACACAGTTTTCCATTTCAGATCTCATACTGTGAAGATTCTTCATTTCAGATTCAGTCTTGTCTAGTAAGCAATTGTGTAATATAATTTCAAACGCCACATTATGGAAAACCAAGCAAACTGAGTAGTTGGTGTTTCTATTTTTCTCACATAACATATTTCCAGGAGCAGTTTAAACAATCAAGGCAGATGCAGAATATAGACACGGAGAGTCCCGCTGCTGTCACTGTACGGAGAGTTCACTGCGGCATCACAGACTCTTTCACTCATGTATGAAGCACACTAGCGGATCAACTTCCTCAGAGCACACACACAGCAGCTCATAATTTTATTATCTTTGTATTCCAATAGCACGTCGAGCAACCAGAAGAATTTCAGAATCTTTTCCTCATTCCCTTACAGGCAAAAATCTATGTTGCCGAACAACAATTCGCATAAAATGTCTCCCTCTTACACTTATTTCTCAGTTACTTAATATTTCTTTTTTCTCCGTCTCAAACCGTTCCTTTTTTCCTTTTTCCTTCCTTCTTCCTTTGCCTTTTTGGAGGGTGCTGTGGACTATATGCATGGATTTACACTCCATGAGCTCTGTCATTGAGCTCTACCCTCACAAGTCTCTCCTTATTCAACGTTTTTGAGAAAAGATAGGATTATAAGCAATAAAAATAACTTTGAAATTGTGACAGCTATCAGGGTGCAAATTTCCCCTTGGAAAAATTAAGATGGTGTCTGAAGAACTGGGTAAATTTTGAGTGGCCATTTTATTTTATTCATGAATATTAATCTTTTGTGTAATCCATTCTTTTTCAATTGAGAAAATCATGCATTCCAATTTCCTCAGTTGGAAGTATTCTGGAGTAGAGAGAAAAATCATTATTTGTGAGTCATTTAAAGGCATCCCCAGGTGGAATGATGTCCAAGGGCCCAGATCACCTTGAAGCTCAGCAGTGTACTTTTTTTTTGGTGTTGAAGTCAAAGTAGATTTTATTTCTTTTAATCATTTTTCTTTTTCAACAATAGTTATAATATTAACTGCACTTTTTCCTATTTTTAATTAACCTCTCTTTTACTTCAATAATACAGAAAAATTAGAGTTCATTTCAGCTATCTTGTAGAAAGGTGATTTTTAAAAAAATTATTTATTTAATAACCACATACTTAGAAGAAACATTTCATTACAACAGCATTGACATATTCAATAACAATTTCCAGAGCTAAGATGCATATCTTTCAAAATTGGCTGTAAATTTTTAGGTTTAGAGTTGAATTAATACAGGTGTACAATATTGTACTCAGTATAAACCCTAATAAGACATAAAATTGAATGAGGTTTTAACCTTTAAAAAAATCTCTGTTTCATTATTAAAATGCAGTTTCATACAGAAAAATTCATTTTTAATGCAATTAACACTTAGATATTTGCACATGCATTTCTAATATCTATATATCAGATTATTACTATTCATAGTCAGTTACTTTCTAAGATCCTTGGCATCTGAGCATAGATATAAATTCATCAAGTAGATTTCAATGGTAATATTTTTCACATCTACTAATTATTAGGGAGGAAATTTTTATGCTTTGAAGAATCACTATTTTTTTTAATTTTTAAAATTTCTTAAAATTTAATAACCCCATGATTAGAAGAAGCATTTCATTACAGCTTTAACATACTCAATAACACACTCCAGAGCAAAGATATATCTCTTTTAAAAGTGGCTATAAATTTTTAGGTTCAGAGTTGAATTAATACTCTTATACAATATTGAACTCAGTATAAGCCCTGTAAGACATAAAATTGAGTTTTTACCCTTTAGAGAAGATATCTATTTCATTTTAAAATATGCTGTTTCCTAGATTTTAATGGTATTAACACTTAGATGTTTGCACATGTGTCTTTAATCTTTATGTATCTGATTATTACTAATCACAGTCAGTTACACTCCTATCCTTAGTACCTGAGTATGGATATAAAGTCATCAGGTAGATTTTACTGGTAATGTTTATCACCTCTACTATTTAACATGAAGTAAATTTTTATGCTTCCTCCGTAAATACATTGTTTTTTTTTTAACTTTGTTGATTTTTTTCTGTGTATATCACACAGAACATCCCATACAATCTTATTCATCTATATACACACTTTTCAAATGGCATCCACCATAGCCTCTCCCATCCCACACACTGGAGCCCATATACTCTGTCATCCTTGTTACTGTCCACTGTGTTGTTGGACCCCCAGCCATCTCCCCATCCTTATCTGTCTGCTGAATCTAGTCAGCCTATCTAGAGATACTGGTTTTAGGATGATCAACTGCTCCTCATCTAGCAGCAATCAGTTGTCAATATTCCTTTAGATAAGATTGAGGTCTGCTGTTCATTTTCCTAGTTCTATGCTGGGTTACTGTATGGGAGTCTTTTGGGCCACCCTGGCCAATAACTCAAAGGAAGGTATCTCCTGTCTGGCATTGTTTCTTGTTATGTAGCCTTTAGCTATACATACGGACTCTTAAAAAAATTATATTGGCCCCTTTAATCTTTGGTTATACTTCCCTTTTGGGTGTTTAAGACCCTACAGTTGGCCCAGATAAACCAATTTATTTTTACTCTTAAGGTCATTTGAGGATCTGTTCCTTAGGGGTCACATGGGGCATGGGAGGAGCCCCTGGCTCTTTTCTTTTACCAGTTCTGTCTATGTGAAGATAAGTCAAAGGTCCTATGGTTGGCTTCGCTTGGAAGCATGGAAGAATCATTTTCTCTGTGTTGACCCTCTTCTTTGTAGACTGGACACTGGTTCAGGTCCATCTGGTGTAGTCTCCATGGCCTCCTTGATCAAGAGGACAGGTGACTCACCACAGTTACAGGACATTTTGAGAGATGCTCATAGTCCCCTGGAACTTAGTTGACCTAGGAGGGCAAGGAGCAAAAACTGTCCTTTATGTCCCTCTGACCAAATTAGTATAGACCTCAAAGTATGGCTGTTAAGCATCCAAGAAGGTTAGTTTCACCAGTCTGGCATTTTTAATTACCATATACCGTGTAGACAGAACTTGGACAAAGACCAAACACTCTCAGATAAACTTTGCTTAGACATATATTATGTTCTTTGATCTGGTTCTATGTATAATTTGTCTGTAGGTTGTTGGCTTAATGTGGTTCCCTCTGGTTTTCTAAAACTAGGTAGGCATTGTTTATCTCTCACATTGTCTAACCTTTCCACTATGGTTTCCCCATTTAAAGTGCCCCCGATTTTCCCACTTCTCCCTTAATAATATCTTTCACCTACGGTCCCACCTCTCTTGAGCTCCTTCTTTCCTTTTATCTCCTAGTTTCCTTGTATAACCTTCCCTCTCCCCTCCCCTTAAAATAACTGCATTTTAAACCATATCTCCCTTGTTAACACCTGTTTTCTACTGTTGTTCTCTTTCAGATTCTTTCCTTTCCTTTACCTCCCTGGTTCCTCTTCATTATCCTGGTACCTATAGTTATGCCTAGATACATACTCACTTACAAGGATTTGGTGCTAGGATCCACATATGAGGGAGAACATACTTTTTTTTTTTTCTGAGTCTGTGTTACTTCACTTAGTATAACAGTTTCTAGTTCCATCCATTTACCTGCAAATTTCATGCAGTGTACTTTTAAAGACAGGGTGATTCAAGACTTAAATGTATTTCCTCTGGCCACTGAAAACAACTTTAGACAACCTACCTTTTGCCCTGAATGCCATATATCTAAATTTAATACATAGTCCCAATTTTAAGGAACTTCTGTTTTCTGATGTGGATTTCATCCCTCTGGTCTCTGGTAATCAACATCCTGTAGCTTATAGTTTTCCATAAACAAACAGGTAATTATGTCTCTTATCCAAGTAATAACTAGAGAATAAGTAACCATTTTTAGTACATTATAAACATCATTTGAACAATTGTGCCCTAGCCCAAGAAAATTCTATTCCAGATCCATTTTTATATCTCCTTCTTTGTTCTCTCATTCAAATTTGTAGACAAGTGCTTTTATTTTTCACATATAGGGAAATTTAAAATCAGAATTATCTTATAAAATGTAATGAAAGAGAAAACTTCTGAGTAAGATAGCAAACTGGAAGTTTCCATCTTCTGTGAATCAAATAAGAAAAATATACACTCTATTCCAAAGGAAGAGAGGAGGAGCTCTGAAAAATCTCCTAGGATGAGGTATTGATATAGAGCATGGCAGAACAGAGCACAGAAAGCAACAGGTGGCTATTGGAATAAAAGTCAACCCAAGCAGATCCAGTTGTGTAGCTCTGTGGTGTCAGGAGGAGACACAAAGAACCTCCACAAAGTAAGAAAAGGGACCCTGATGCAAAAGGACTGAGAGTCCACCTTCAGGACAAGCCCATTCTCTTCACAATCCTCAAAACAAATAACACATTTCAGCAAGGTTGTGATTCCTTTACTATACAGCTTGTCTATGAAGAGGAATCACATTCTGCCGTTCTGTATGGCTGAGAGGACAGGGGTCAGGTGCCTTCTGGAGAAAGAACTTTTTCTTTGAACTCAACTGTGCTGGAAGCCTGAGACAATCACAAGACAAGATGTCTGGATTCAATCTGCTACAGCCCTAGGTTGAAATAGAGAACTGGAGGCAGCTGTGTAAAACAGGAGGTCCAAACACTGACAACCCAAAATGCGCAAGTGGCAAGAGACTTGTCTCAGGAAGGAAGGGTTGAAGGAATGGTAGGCCTACCAGATTGCGGGGAGAAGAATCTGCATCTGATAATGACCCTGATGTTTGATGTCCTAGAGCCTGAGTTCACTGGGTGGCCACACTCTGGAGCCACCTCCTGCAGCTCACTGCTCTGGAGCCTGGAAACTCTGAAGTGCCACGAATTCCCTTGGTATCTACAACTACTTGCCCACAGCAGGAGGGTCTGGTGAGTGGTGATCTAAATACTATGGTTGCATCTTCGACTCTGGAGCAACTGGGAGACACCCACTCACTAAAATATTAGCCAATGCAGGGAGTATGAGCAAGGAAGTCTGGGAAGTGAGAGAACCTGCCTAGCCCGCAGGCTGCAAGGCTAAGTCGGGCCAGCAGAGGGCTGTAGTAGGCAAGGAAGGGGAAACCAGCAAAGTGACAACAGATAACAGGGACTATCGCATTGTCTAATACAGACTCTCAGGTCCAGGCTAAACCATAGTAAAGACAAACGTCCACAAATACAACTGCACCCTGTCCTGTGCCTGTAACTAGCTGTCACCATTTTTTTTAGAACCCAAATCTAAAAAGAAGCTGCTCAAATATTTCAATGTTATTTTAGCCTCTTGTATTTCCTTGTTTTTCCATTTCATCACACTTTTGTACTATTTTTACTTTATAATGTTTAAAAATATGTCTTTATATTTTATATAAAATAGAATATAAGGTTACATAACCCCAGTGGATGGACTTGTGCCGAGGAAGGTCTGGGGACACTGACTTGACAGAGTGGGCCTCAACACAGATCACAGATTATACGGGTTCCAGTGGTGGTGGTGGGGTGTATGGGAGGGTGCCGGTGGTGACAGGGCATAAAGATGATTAAGATGGTTTGAGATGTTCTGTATGCAATACACAAAATTCAATAAAAAGAAATTTTTAAAAATGTCTACATTTTTAGTCCCTTTTATACATTCATCTAATTTGGTTTACATATTTAGAAAAAACTTGGTGATTCCCCCCTTTTATTTTTGTACAGTTTTCTTTAGTGCTCCTAAAACTGTTTTCACATCCGACTGCATTTTTAGTACTATTTCTGTTGTTTGAAAGTGTTTTTATTTTTCATTTGCTTTCTTCCATTTATCTAATTTTGTTTTCAAATCTTTTCAATATCAGAAACTTTTATTTTTTTTTTTTGGTCTTTCCTAATCTTATGCTCTCTTTTTAGTCTTCATTATGTTTCTTTCCACTACTTTTCTTTTAATTCTTTTATTATTTAATTCTATGGACCCTTGGTTTTCCCCTTCCCTGACTCTTTTATCTCATCAACTTACCATTTTCACATTATCACTAGAAAACTGAACTTCACAGCATATCTTAGATTAATTTTCCCATTTTTCTAGTTCATGATAATTGTTGATAAATCAGTGAACTTTAAGAGGTTTTAAATGCTGGGTGTCATGGCATGAGCCTTCCCAGCCCTTGGGAGGTAGAGGCAGGCAGATCTCTATGAGATCAAGGCCAGCCTGGTCCACGTAGTGACTTCCAGGCCTGGGACTGGAGAGATTCTGAAAACAAACAAGCAAAGCAAAACAGAACCCAAAACCCAAATGAGAGAGAGAGAGAGAGAGAGAGAGAGAGAGAGAGAGAGAGAGAAAACCATACCTTGGACAATGTGACTTTTTGCCCTTATAACAGGTTTTCTGTCTTCTTGTTCTTTTCTTGTTATTGGAAGGAACTAAGCCCTCAAAGTAAATTGCTCAGTAAGATTATCCTCAAGTTAGCCTGGCAGACATACCCAAATAGATGCACAAATAACATTATGGGGTTGCAAAAAACAATGGAAAAAACCAAGGCATCATAACTCCTCCAAAAGGCCACATTTTCTCAGTTATTGAATTCAAGATATCTAAATATTGAACTTCTGGATGAAGATTTCAAAATTAAAGTGAGGTAAATGATCAGTAACCTGAAAGAATTCAACTAAGCACAGGAATTAAATCAGAGAGAGGAAAGGTAGAGACATAAAGGAAGAAGTCAGCAAAGTCAAGAAAACCAGCCGTATGTAAAGTCAGCAACATGGAGGAGACGTCCAAGGAAATTTACATTTTAATAAAAAATGAAACTAATAGATTTTTTGTAAATGTTTGTTTCCCTGAGAAAAAATAAAAATACACCATGAGACATCATTAATAGACTTCCCCAAGAAGAAAATATGTCAAGGATAGGTTTAAAGGCAGTGTTAAACACAAAGAGATGTAAGGAAAATACAGTGAGAGATCATGACCACAGCACTCAGAACTCTGATACAGCATCAGAATGACCTATAAATCCACAGGAAAGAAGGGCCAGACATAACAACTGATTGCATAGAGAATCTGTTCAATAAAGTTATAGCAGAAATGTTTCCAAATCTAAACAAAGGAGTAACGAATAGAATTGGAGAGGTGTTTACGACTCCAAAACAGACATTATGAGAGAATAACCTCTCCATGATATACACTGCTGAAGAGGCCAAAAGACAAAGAAAGAAAGAATTAAAAACTGTCAGGGAACGCTCTGGAAAGATGGTTCAACAGATAAGAGCACTGGCTGCTCTTGCAAAGGACCTTGGTTTGATTCCCAGCACCCATTCGGTGGCTAACAACCATCTGTAACTCCAGTTCCAGGGGATCTAACACCCTTTTCTTTCCCCCATGGGCATTACATGACATGGGTGCACTTACATACACGAAGGCAATACACTCATACGCATAAAACAAAAATAATAAAGAAAATACATTCTTTAGGGGCTGAAGAGATAGTGTAGCAGTTAAAAACATTGACTGTTCTTGCAGAAGACCTGGGTTCAAATCCCAGAACCCACATAACCACTAACAACTTTCTGTAACTCCAGTGACAGTCTCTTCTGTCCGCCACGGGTATTGCATGACACAGGTGCACTTACCTACATACAGGCAATACGCGCATACACATAAAATTAAAAAAATAAACAAAATAGTTTTTAAAATTAAAAAAAAGAAAAGATATTTTTTAAAATAGTCTGCTGGGAAAATATTGAATCATCAATACTGAAAAATATTGAATCATCAACAATGGCAACCACATCATAATGATAACTGATGTGTCATCAGCAGTCCTAAAAGTCGTGAAAGCATAGAACAATATATTTCAGATCCCAGAAGTAACTACCAAGCAAGGTCAAAAATATTCAGCACAGCTCTATTTCAAAATTGACAGTGAAATAAGAACATTTCAAGACATAGGGAAACCGGCAATTTGTAATGTTCAAGGAAACACTGCAAAAGATAATGAAAGGATTATTATATCTGCATGCAGAAGAAAGACATTGTTAGTCATAAGAACACAGGAAAGAATAAATTTCATTGGAGGACTAAAGGAACAATGAGCTAGGTAACTGCGTGTGTTATTTTTCCAGTACTATTACAAAACGCCATGACCAAGGCCACTTAGAGAAAGACGTTTATAAGACTCACAGTTGCAGAGGGATGAAAATAAACTTTGTCTCTAGATCAGGCATAAAATGGAAAATGTACAAAGGAACTTCAAAATTAACCCACACTATTGATCAGTTAGAATTAACAAATGTTTTCAGAATACTCTATCCAACAGAATCAGAATACAAATTCTTCTGAGTGCCCCATGTAACCTTCTGAAAATTACAGTACCTTCTATGTCATATAGTAATTCTTAACATACACAGAATAATTGGTTATTTCTTAAAAGTCATTTTCTTGGCTTCCACAGTATGGCCGGCAACATTAGCTGGCGCTCACTGAACTCTAACTGGAAAGGAGCCGACTATAAGAGACTGAACTGTATTTGCCTCTATTTCCAACAGACTCACGTTCAACTTTTCCTCACAAAAATAGCAGGGAAATTTTTATTAGTCTTTTTTAAAAAAAAATTTAATATGAAAATATAGCAAAAAAAAAAAAAAAGAACCTAAACTTTAGTAACACAGATGGAACAATCCGCAGCAGCGGCAGGAGCGGTGGGAGAAGAGATTTAATTTAGTTGATTTTCTGTGGTTGTTGGTTGTTCGCTAGTTTCATGGTGATGGAAGCTGCACATTTTTTCGAAGGAACTGAGAAGCTACTGGAGGTCTGGTTCTCCAGGCAGGAGTCCAACGCAAGCCAGGGATCTGGGGATCTGCGCCCTATCCTGAGATGGGAGTGGGATGTCCTTTTGAAGGATGGGCAATATTCAATCATAAGTGTGACAAAAACTGACTAGCAGGAGGCTTATGTATTCAATGAGAGTAGTATGTTTGTCTCCAAGAGACGTTTCATTTTGAAGACGTGGCACCACCCTCTTACTGAAAGCACTGGTTCCCCTCTTGAAGTTTGCTAGGGATTACAGTGGGTTTGACTCAATTCAAAGCTTCTTTTATTCGTGTAAGAATTTCATGAAGCCTTCTCACCAAGGGTACCCACACCGGAATTTCCAGGAAGAAACAGAGTTTCTTAATGCAGTTTTCCCAAATGGAGCAGCATATTGTATGGGATGTATGAATTCTGGCTGTTGGTACTTGTATAATACTTGGGATTTCCCAGAAAGCCGAGTAACCAATCAGCCAGATCAAACCCTGGAAATTCTGATGAGTGAGCTTGACTCAGCAGTTATGGACCATTTCTACATGAAAGATGGTGTTACTGAAAAGGATGTCACTCGTGAGAGTGGAATTCGTGACCTGATGCCAGGTTCTGTCATTGATGTCACACTGTTCAATCCTTGTGGCTACTGGATGAATGGAATGAAATCGGATGGAACTTATTGGACTATTCACATCACTCCAGAACCAGAATTTTCTTATGCTAGCTTTGAAACAAGCCTAAGTCAGACCTCCTATGATGATCTGATCAGGAAAGTTGTGAAAGTCTTCAAGCCAGGAAAATTTGTGACCATCTTATCTGTTAACGAGAGTTCTAAGTGCTTTCACGCAGTGCTTTCTTCACCCCAGAAGATTGAGGGTTTTAAATGTCTTCATTGCCAGAGCACTATGTTCAATGATTACAATTTTGTTGTTGCTAGTTTTGCTAAGAAGCAGCAACAGTAGCAGAGTTAAGAAAAATAAAGAAGAAAAAATGCAAAAGGAGAAGAAAAAATGCATAGAAGGTGGTGGCAGTGGCTGCTTTCTAGATGTTGATACTGAGGTCCGTGCTTTCCATGACTACCATCCCGTAGTGCAGAAAGCCCTACGTGTAATGATAGTGTGATCATTTTGAAGTATATGCATTATTATATCAAGGAGTTAGATATCTTGCATGAATGCTCTCTTCTGTGTTTAGGTATTCTTTTCCACCCTTGCTAAGAAATTGAAGTGCGTGTAGAAAAAAAAAAAAAGAAAACTTTTCCCACGTGAAACTTTACAACTCTTGTGAAAACAATTTGATTTATGCACAGTATAATATTTCTGCAATTATCATCCAAAATTCCCCACAGACAAGGCTTTCATTCTCATTAGATGTTGGCCTCAGCTAACCATCTGGGACCATAAATTTAATTTAATTCAATTAAATTGCTGCCAGAATTTTATGTCCAGTTACCTCCACTTTCTAGAACATATCATCTACTAATGTTAATAAAATCAAATTTTTACTACATACAGGTGTTTTTTACAATGACAATTAAAGTTTTTCTTCAACATGTTCAGTCCTCAAAAGAAAAAAAAGTCATTTTCTTTGTCACTTCCCTAGACAAATGTGATGTTTTATTATGTACAAAATATAGATCCTTATATTTGTAGACAAGTATCCCAATAACTACTCATCCAAGAAGCTTCTTTTGCAACAGAAAGGGACTACCACAGATTTCTATAGCTGGTCACACATAGACATTGTGTGTGAACTGCCCAACCCTAAGTGATACATCTACAATGGAACCTCTGCACCTGACTCATGGTACATAGCAGAACAAAGAATAGAGGAAATACTAGTGCACCTCTCAACTCTCATCAATGAAGCTCTCTCATGCAACAGAGGACTGTAAACACAAAAATATACAAATGGCTAAACTGGAGAGAATAAAAATCTGCAGAGTGTGGGTCTTTGGACAGGACTCCTATGTTAAAATTCCCCCACCCAGGGCTCAGGGAGAGAAACATTGTAAGAGCCAATGAGGTGGTACATGATCATATGGAAATAGAGTCTCTTATAGGCTCAGGGGTTGTTGCTCATGCTACAGTCATGGCGTCAGCATGCACAAGACCCATGGAAAATCCAGCAGACAAAAATCCAGCATAGAACTGTGGAAATGAGCAGCAGGCCCCAATCTTAGCCAAAGAACTATTGGCAACTCATTACTGCTGGGTGAGGAAGAGCTGATCTTCTTAAACGGAGGGGCCCTAGATAGGCTTATCAGTCAGTGGATGAACTTGCACTGAGAGGAAACAGGGGACACTTATTTGGCTCAATAGGCCTAACACAATTGAAAGAATGCACGGAACCCAGTGGGGGGTCTAAGGGTGGGTATCAATGGAGTAGGGGATATAAAGCAATTAAGGTGTTCTGTATGAAGTATGTAAAAATTCAACTAAAAATTAACAAAAAATTTAAAAAAGGAACAGTAGTGAATATGGACATTTGCCTTCAGAAATTATGAAAAATAAAGAAATGAATAAACCAACATACAATTCTGGTTTACCTGAAAGAATTCTGGGGAACTAAGAAAGTCACATAACCACACTGTGACAAAGTATATGAGTAAAGCTTGAAACAATGGCATGAATTTCTTTGGTAAAGAAATTTAAAACAAAGACAAGTCACATACTTTTTCTGTAAACAAAAGAGCTTGTTCAGAAGTCACCAGTGCAGTATACAAAACCACATGCAATAAATTTTATATGAAACGCATGATATGATGCTTAAATAACACTGAAATTTAGGAAAGGAAGACACCAATCAACACAGATTGAGAATAATAGTCACACAAAATATCAGTACAAGTGAAGATGGGAGGGCATTGAAAAGTAAATGCTGGAAATACATTACTTACATAAGCTAAACGGTTCTTAAAATTCAGATTTGCAATTACTGTTTCCAAAACAATTAGGACAGTCAGGTTCATTCTTGAATAGATGTAGGAAAGGACCTGGAGACAGGTCCCTGGTGGAGCAAATAAATAAAACTCATTTTCATGAGTTTTAGCTTAGTGTACTGTGCTGGATAGCTTTAGTGTCAACTTGACATACCTGGGTTGAGGGAGCCTCAATTGGGGAATGGACTCCATTGGACTGGCCTGTTGCCATGTCTGAGGGCTTCTTCTTGATTGTTGAGTGATGAGGGAGGGCCCAGCCCATGGTGAGTAGCACCACCCCTGGGCAGGTGGGCCTGTGTTGGATAAGAGAGCAAGCTGAGCAGGGGCCAGGGGTGCAAGCCAGTAAACAGCGTTCCTCCATGGCCTGTGCTCCAGCTTCTGCTTCCAGGTTTCTGCCCTGAGTTCCTACCTTGGGCTCCCTAATGAACTGTGACCCGGGAGATGTAAGATAAATAACCCTTTCCTCCCCAAGTTGGTAGTGGTCAGAGTGTTTTGTCACAGCAATGAAGAACAAACTAGGGCATGTACTAAATGCTGTATAATTGCATACTTTCTAGTAAGTTGTATAAAAGCACAAAACACAAATCTGGTCTAGCACCAGATGCTTTTTTGTCTCAACAAACTTGATCCTCTCTCTAAATCTCACAATTATTGAAGTAATTGAATAACAACAATTTAAGTAAATAATGGTAGTATGTATAAGGATTGTGTAGGAGAAACTATAAAACTCATGACCAGTTGTATTTAGTGTCAAAAGTAACTAATCTACACATTATACAGGTCATTATAATCCATAGTTTTAAAATCAGGTTTTTTTTATGGTGCATAGATTTATTACTAACTCATTACATTCAGCTTGACCAATGGCTTAGTGATCCCTGGTAAGAAGCTACTTAACTTAAACCATCAAGATGTATCTTTTGGTATGAGAAGTGAAGGACACATTATGATAAAGCCAAAACTTATTAACATAAATATGATGAAATTTACATAGGAAAGAATATTAGGTAATTGAATCCAGTCATATGAGGAATTCTTACCAGTTTTTTGAAAATTACTAATATGAAACAGAATTGCAAATATGCTGTCAACATATGAAAATGTTAACATTTTTTCAATGTACAAAGTGTTGAAAACAGTTGATCTATAAAAATATGTACAGAAATCTTATTTGGAGAAAATATTAAAAAGTGAAAAATAGTTAAATCCACTTAAGAAAGCTATTTGTTCTTAAGTAGATTATATATATGTATATATAAATAAATAAATAAATATATATATATATATAGAGGGAGAGAGAGAGAGAGAGAGAGAGAGAGAGAGAAAGGAAAATCCCAATTAACAAATTGTTCCAACAACTTTCATCTTGTCTGTGTGTCATCCATGCGTGCATCAGGTATCCTATCACTGTCCTATTTCCTAAAGACAGGGTCTCTCACTAAAACTGGAGCTTGCTCTTTTTCAGCAAGGCTGTTTGGCTAGCAAGTCACAGCAATCTTATTGTCTCTGGTCCCCCACTCCCAGGCATGTTTAGCCATATATGACTTTTTACATGAGTGCTGGGGATCTGAACTCAGATTCTGATGCCTGTGTAGCAAATGCTCTTATTCACTAAGACATCTCCCCAGCCCAATTACCATTTTTTAATTTTACAGGTCCATTAGACACAATTATTTAAGAACTAAATAAAAATTAAGACTACTCACATATTAGAAAGACATTTCAATCACCTATTAATTCAACATTTTAAGTTAAAAGCAGAAAGTTATTACTGAATTTGCAAAAAAGGAAAAGTCAGATTAAATAAGCTCCTACACTACCATTTAAATAAACTTTGGCAAATAATTGCACTACATTTATTTTCAAGACTGAAGTTAGAAATACACAGTTCTACCTAGGAACGTGCCACTGAAAAACACAATACATTTATAAATTTTAGAACACGTCTTTCTGGTTGTGCAATTTCTAAAGCATTCCACACAAATTATTTTATACCAGCGTCTTCACATTAGTTATATTAGCAGGATGTATATACCAGTCTTCTAAGCTATGCTTCAAAAGACAATTCTATTCACATTTATAAGTTTTTTTTTTTCCACAGGGTCTCCCTGTAGCCCCAGCTGTCCTGGAACTCACCATGTAGACCAGGCTGGCCTTGAACTCATTGAGATCCGCCTGCACCTGCCTCCCGAGTGCTGGGATTAACGGCGTGTGCCACCACGCCCAACACATTTACAAGGTTTTGATTGAATTTGTATTTTGATATGTGGGCTAACTGAAGACTTGTAGATTTTCTTCTAATCAAGGTTTCTTGATATAGTGTTATTTTTTGCATATGTGGTATGTATGACTATTTATGTTCATGGGTGCACATATATGCATGCACATGTATTCACTTGCATGTGGAGACCAGAAGTTGATGTCTGATGTTTTCCTCAATCATTCTCCATCTTATTTTTTTTAAATCTTATTTTAAGTGTATGTGTTTTGCCTGCATGTACATAGTGCACCCGTGCTGTGCAATGCCCACAGAGGACAGACGAGGGCATCAGATTCCCTGGAAGTGGAGTTATGGAAAGTTGTTAGCTGCCACGTGAGAGCTGGGACTTGATCTCTCAAACTGGGGTCTTCTGCAAGAACAGCCAGTGCTCTTAACTGCTGAGCCATCTCTCCAGCCCTCCATCTTATTCTTGAGAAGGGTCTCACACTGAACCTGACTAGACTAGTTCTCCAGCAAGCCCCATAGAGTCTCCTGTCCCAGCTCCCCCAGAAGCAGGATTACACATATATGCCACCATGTCTGGGTTTTACATGAGTGCTGAGGATTTAAAATGAGGTCCTCATGCTTGTGTGGCAAGTACCTTACAGAGTGAGCCATCTCCTCACCCCCTTAGTGTGTTCATTTATGACTTGAACCGAGACAAGCAGAGATGGTCCCACATGCTTTACCTAGATATAGTTCCTTCATTATGTCATCATGTTTGCTAGGATGATCTTGCATTAATGGGGCCTTCCTACATTCTATACTTAGGGATATTCTCCAGTGTGTTGCCATTCATGTTTTTTGAAGGGAACCAGAAAATATTAAGGATTGTTCACATTGCTTAAAAACATTCAGTTTTTCTGAGTTTGTTACTGAGTTTAAAATGTACTCAGAGAGGGGTCGTCCAATATAGTTTACATGCAGTGCATCCTTCCATGATATCGAAGGGAACCGTGAGTACCGTAGGATTTCCCACATTGTTTACATATATAGGGTTTATCTCCAGTGTGAATCCTTTCCTGGCATCGAAGGGAACTGTGATCAGTGAAGGCTTTCCCACAGTACTCACATACACATGGTTTCTCTCCCCTGTGGATCCTTTCATGGCATTGAAGGGAACTATGGTAAGTGAAGGCCGTCCCACGTAGCTTACATACGAAGGGTTTTTCTGTACTATGAATATTTTCATGGCAACGAAGGGAACTGTGATACATAAAGGCTTTCCCACACTCCTTACAAACATAGGGTTTCTCTCCAGTGTGAGTCCTTTCATGGCAATGAAGAGAACTATGAAATGTGAAGGCTTTCCCACATACTCTGCACAGACAAGGTTTCAACCCACTATGAATTCATTCATGTTTTTTCAACGCACTGCCCAGCACAAAGGCTTTCCCACATTGCTTGCATACATAGGGCTTCTCTCCACTATGAATCCTTTCATGGCATTTAAGGGAGCCATGACGACTAAAGGCTTTCCCACATAGCTTACATACATACAGCTTCTGTCCACTATGAATCCTTTCATGACACTGAGGAGAACTGCAGTCAATGCAGGCTTTCCAACATGCCTTGCATTCATAGGGTTTTACTCCAGTATGAATTCGTTCATGTCTTTGCAAGGCACTGGAACAAGTAAATGCTTTTCCACATTGCTTGTATGTATAGGGTTTCTCTAAATTATGAATCTTTTCATGGCACTGATGGGAAGCATGATCACTGAAGGCTATTCCACATTGATTACATATGTATTTTACTCTAGTCTGAGTTTGTTCATGACTTTCAACCTTGCTCAAAGAAGGAAAGACTTTCAGAAACTGCTTTGGTTTCTCTCCACTATGGGTCATTTCATGGCGGCGAAGGCCGCTGAAATAAGTGAAGGCTTTCCCACACTGCTTACATATATAAAGCTGTACTCAAGTGTGTGTTCTTTCATCTGTCAAGAAAGAACTGGAACAATGAAAGGCTTTGCCACAGATTTTACGTATATGTGGCCCATGCCTGTTATGTGTTATCATGTCCTGTTGAATATCACCAGGAGTTATAAAGTCTTTCCTACACTCCTCTAAAACACAAAGTTTCTCTGTCGCATGCATTCCTTCATGTATCTGAATGTAACTGTGTCTACTGAAGCCTTCCTCAGATGGCTTACATTGGTAAGTTTTCTCTCCAGTGTGAGACCTCACATGCTTCAGAAAGCACTGGGAAGAACTAATGACTCTTCCACATTCCCTACATGTACTTAGTTTCTCTGTATATTCTTGTTTCTCACATAGTTTGTGTTCAGTTTGAACTGCATTGGGCACAATTCTCCTTAAATTTTCACAGTCATCTTGGAGGTTCTGATCTTCTTTTTCTTTTCCTATGGAAGCCAGGTTCCTGAAGTTTTCCTGCATCACATGTCTGTGCAGCCTCTTTTGGGAAGAATCTAGCAAAGCCCACTCCTCTGGGGTGAAGTTCATACCACATCCTCAAAGGACACAGGCTCCACGTCTGCGTCGGAGCTCCTGCGGCCTCGCAGCGACTCCTGGGGTCCGGGTTCCTCAGCCACAGAGGCCGAGCTACCCAAGATCTAAAATCAGTTTTTGAAGAGTCTCCTGCAAAGGACATGATCTTTAGTTAGGTCCTCCTTTTCCTGATTGGCCAGTCTTTTTTTAAGAATGGTTGTATGGTTGTAGAGATGACTCAGAGGTTAAGAATACCTGCTGCTCTTCCAGAGGAACAGAATTCAGTCTGCAGCATTCACATGGCAGCTAACAACTGTTGATAATTCCAGTACCAGGGGATTTGACAACCTCTTCTAGTGTCTTCAGGAAACTACATGCATATGATTCATTTATGTACTACATACATGCAGGAAAAAGATTCATACATGTAAAATAAAAATACTAAATAAAATATTTTTAAAGAAACAATTTTAATTAAACTTGAGGGCAATAATACAGAATACTACCATTTTACAATCATTGATTGGATAACATTCATAAAAAGTTTCTTTCATATGAGATAAACTTTCTAGGTTCAGGGATTAGAAACTGCTGCCTTTTGTGATTAGTTTTCAATCATGTATAAATATCACTGGATCAATGGAGCATATACTTTCTTTTCCATATTGCTATTTATGCCATGTAAACTATTGCCTTTTATCATGAAATTAATTTTAAAAACATTTGTCTCTTAGAAGAGACAAAATAAATTTATCTCCTACAATCTTTCTTCAACAAAAATCTTGGACCTCATGTTGATGTTTGTAACGTGAACAATGGTGCCGAGCATGTAGATGGATTTACAGTTACCATGTTATTACCATAACTATTAAGTGGTCAAGGTGCTGCTTTCACTTCTGTTTTCCCTCCTTGTCACTGTTGTGGGGGTGAAAAACACTAATCCAGAAAGTTTTTTTTTTTTTTCTTTTAGTAGGAGTGACAGTGTAATTTAAGGAGATATTTCTTTGCACTTTCATTATTAAATGATGTTTACCACTGGTCTACAAACTGTTCTGCTTGCTGTGATCTACTGTTTATACCAGCTACTAACGACAGTATTTTAACCTGAGGTGAGTTATCAGAACGGTATGAGTTAGGAAGCTTTCCTTTGCTTCAATTTCCTCTCTACATTGATTTGCTTCATGTTATCCCAAGAATATTTGAAGGATTAAAATAAACAGCAGATTGTTAGCCAAAAGTTATTATTTCTACTTCTAACACTAAAAATAAAATCATTTTTGTTTCATCGCTGTGTACTTACTGCCTTTCAATATTGTTGAATTATATGAACAAATATGTCCAGCCAGATGGACTATACAGGCATCTTACATATTTGATTTTATCATTGTTATAAAAATGGTTTGTGGTATGTGTTCTCAGAGATTTATTTCCTAAAATCCATTGGTTTCTCTTTGTAATAAGAACAATCACCATGAATATAAATCTTTCTCACACTTTATTTCTTGAAGCAGTAAGACGTAAGAATTTTCATTTTGTGTAAGAGGTGAACATAGTCAAGTAAATCTCTTCCTGCAAGTACATTTCCTTATACCAAGTTTCCTTATACACCAAATAGACTACCAGACCCCCAAATGCTAGCATGCCAAAGAAACCTCCATTTCCCTCTGCAATAGTAAAACCTTCAGTCATCACAGAGGTCAGTCTTTAGCTGCTGTAAATAGAAAGAATTAAAGAAGTTCTTTAACAAACGCTTTGGGAAACAAATTTCTATGGCCAGGCTGTCACAAGACAAAAAATGGTTGATGTTCTAACAGTTCCTGCGGACTCTACTCTCCAAATTTTTGTTGAATAAATCAATTTTCACTGTTTAGCTTACAAGTAAGAAAGGAAAATTTGGTCTTATAATGACAGTGGTGATGTTGAAAAAATAGCCCATGTATAATATAAATATTACAAAGCACATAGAGGTTAGTTAGTTATTTCTTCCACAAAATTTAAGAAAAGATTTAAAATTAAAGATTTATTTCCAAGTAAATATAGGTGATTGTATATAAAGCACTTTTAATTTCACAGAATTAGTATAGAATGGTCACTTAGAAATCTTTACACATTGACTTTCTGTGTGTCTATTCTCCCAAATCTGTGGTTATCGAGTTCAGTAACTTGTTTTTAATTCAGACCAGGCCAAATTTATGAAAAATAGCATGGTATAACACTATTAATAAATGATATATTTTAAATGAAAATTTACATATCTATTAAGTAGAGATCATCGAAAAACACCAATTTTAGAGGCATTGAAAAATTAAGGTGAAGGGGAAGTAAATGAAACTTTGAGAAGAACATTTCTTCATCTTAGAGTAGGCAAACATTCCTAAGCATCACACAGAGATGAGAGAGAGAGAGAGAGAGAGAGAGAGAGAGAGACCCCCACTTGCACATGCACATTGGATAGGCTACCTACAGAATGCTACACAATCTTTGATAAAGTCATAGTGTCTATAATTTATGAACATCTAAAAATGATGGATAAAAAATTTGAAGCTCAAAAATTTAAGTAGGCATTAGAAATAATGATTTCAGATTGCATAATATATGTCTGAAAATATATTCAACTTCATTGTTGTAAAGAGAAATATAAATTAAACCTACAATGTGACATGTCAGTTTGGACACCAAAAGATTAAAATGATGGTGATAAAAGTGGGCAAACAGCTTTCAGGGTCCATTTGCAGAGTACACAATACTGTCATACAGAGTTGGTCAGCATTTCTTTGTCTATTAAAACTTAATGATGGATTCCATAGGTCGTATAGACTACACTTCCAACTCTGTATCTATCAGCAATAGATAGATGGGTTGGCCAATCTATATATACAGGTATTAATTTCCTCAACACTGGACTCATACCATTGATGTACTACAAACGTAATGCTGAGCTGAGGAAGGTAGTCCCAAGAGAGGTTACATTTTGTGGTTCTGCTTACATGAATTTCCAAATAGAAAATTTTATTTATGATGCTAAAATCAAGATAAAAGCTATGTATGGAAAGATATGAACTGCAGAAACATAATTGTCCTTCAAAGATCCAGGTGAGATTAAATTTCTTAATCAATCTGATGGCTGAACAAGGACATCTACCTTGGAAAAGGCATTGACATTCATGGAATGCTTCAATTTTTCACTTTAATCAAATGCTTTAGTAAATCAGTTATGATACTGTTTATTCTGCTATAGAGGAAAAATATTTAACTTTGTCACATACAGTTATGCAGCTCACTATTTCCTTATGCATTTACAATTCTGAACAAAGTAAATTGAGTGCAGCTGACATTTAATATTTATTTTAAGAAGAGTTCTCTCTATATAAATGTTATGATTTTGACCAAATTTAAAGAGACTCTGTATTGTTATACTGTGAAATAAAACAGCAATAAAAGAAATGTTTCAAATCCTAGTAATCACTTAATTGTCTTCATGAACTTAAATCATAAAAATATATATATTTATTTGTATGCATACGTGCACATGTATGTGGATGTACATGTACCATAGCACATGTGGAGGTTAGAGGACAACTTGCAGAAGTTGTTATTTTTCCTTCCACCATGTGGGTCCTGGGAATCAAACTCAGATTTCCAAGGTTGGCAATACATATCAAGCCCTCATGTACTTAAATGTTGTGAATTAGACTTTGTTGTTTAATACAATAATCAGTCTGAATTTTTACTATTCTGATTTCTCTACAAACTTATATCATGACTCATTTGTTTTCCTTGTATTTTTATGATTATTATTTATGGTGTTTCTAGGCCACATTATATGCCTTAATAAACAACAGTCTTGCTATTAGCATCAACTTAAGGACAGGAATGGACAGAACCGCTGAGTGCCTATTCCTTCAAATTTCTCTGCAGCTCTGCTGTCCAGCAAGGTCTTTGTTAACTCTTTAATGAAACAGTACCCTCTCATAAATGGAAAAGTGGAAGTCAGACCCACCCCTGCCTTATCAGAGAAGAATTTTATTCTTTGATTCTTGGACCTAGAATACCACAGACACAATTATAAAGTAAATGGTTCTCAATTTTTCTCATTATTTGAGATTGGAAAAGGGTTCTGTTTTCAGAACTCTGATACATAAAAGCATTCATACACATATTTATCCACTATCTTTGGTGGAGAACAAAGGATGGTCTCGAGAGATGAAGGTCATATGATGGGTCGGAAGAGGAGCACATGACTCACTGAGCTTGTTTACATTATAGGCAAGCCAGAAGATATTCACAATGTACAAGTCATTCCTACAACTATTATTAAGTTCCTTCTTTCTACTCTTCCATAAGCTGCATCTTCAGAAGAGAACAGGCATTCCCAAGGGATTATCTTCAGCCGGTACTGTTTTACATGTGACACAATCTCACTAAAACCTTTTCAACCCTCACTGTAGAATTACAGAAGAAAATACAGCATGCTGCACTGATGCCTCTGAATACATCAATACACTGGAGACTTGTACGTCTTATTACTTATTGAGAAGCTTTTGTGCAATTATTCAAGCAACAAAATAAAATATTTCGAAGTGGAATTTACCAATACATCTAATAGCATCAATTTTTTTAGAGAGGGCATCCCTGTTACCATAGCTGAACTGGAACTTACTGTGAAGATGAGTCTGACCCCGGTCTCCCAGAGATCCCGCTGTGTCTTCCTCCTGAGTGATGGTACTAAAGACATGAGCTCTTATACCCAGTACTTATAATATCAACTTTATACTTTAAGAGTAAGTGGAAACTTTATTTTTATGTTTTTATTTGTATTTGTGTGTGTTTGTGTTTGATACATGTGGTTCTAAGTTTATATATGTGCATGTGTGTACATGTAAACATACATTGGAAGGCCATAAGTCAATGTCAAGCATCTTTTTCAACTCGTCTTCATTGCATTTTTTAAAACAGGGTCTCTTGTTGAATGGGTAGATCAATCCAGCAAGGGTAACTGTGCAGCAAATCCATAGGATCATCCTTTCTCTGACTCTCCAGCATTGGGAGTTACAGATGCATATGTAGCCTTTTCATTTGTATTTTAAAGATTTATTATATTTTTAAATTATGTTTATGTGTGTGTATCTGTATATAGTTATATGCATGTGAGTGTAGGTACCCTTAGGATCAGAAGAGAGCAGTGGATCTCCAGGAACTGGGAATCAAACTCAGTTCCTCTGTAGGAGCATATGTATTCTTAACCCCTAAGTTATTTCCCTTGCTCCCAAATATGAAGATTCCCAATGAAGGACTTAAACCTGTAACCCTGAGAAGAAGAGTTTCATGCTCTACTGACTGATGAGGGAACACGTCCCACCTGCCATTTTAAGCCCGTGCTTGGAATGGAACTTTAGTCCTCTTACCTGTGTGTTCAGCAATTTACTGCCTGAGCCATCTTCAAAGTCTCTGAAAATTTATTTTTAAAATGCTTGATGTATTCTCTTTCTGTTTATTTATGTCGAGTTATTTTGATGGTAGACTCTTTTATTATCTGTGTCAAGTGCTGAATTACATTGTCCTTAACTATGTAATAACTTAGGAATAAGTTCCTGTTTGTATTCTCAGATTTAGTGTCAGATTTTGAATTTAATTGCCTTGATTCAATCCAGCTCAGCTACCATCTAACAATTACTTACTATATGATCAGATCTTTTCAAGGAATGGATATTGAAATAAAAAACAAAAGGTTATTTTGACCTTTTTGGTGGAGTCTTTGGTGAAATAGCAAATGTGAAATTATGACAGTGTTTTAACTAGTATAACTAGTAAGTAATAGGTACTAGGTGAGCATCAACATTGCAAACACCATTTCATGGTTCAGGCATTGTCAACAGGTCACCACAAGTGACATATTGTGTCAGATAATTCGTTTATGCATGTAATAATATGTTAAATATATTGAGGTACATTCTTCACTTCTCGTTATTCTCATTTCCTAGGTAGCAATAGCATGTTGTCCCTGCCTGTGGCAACTGAAAACATTTTACACATTGTCCATGTTTCGCAAGCAGGCATTTCCCCACTTGAGAGTCATTCGCGCAGTGTGACTGTTTTCTCCTCCAAACTCCCTGCTTAGTAAATCTTTGCACAGTGAGTTATTTTCCCAGTGTACTTGATGTATTCATAACACTTCCCTGAAATCCAATAAAGATGATCCAATACTTAATAAAGATCAAACCTGTGAGCACAACATTTAAGGCTCTCATTTCAACCCCATAATCCCTTTCTGCTCTTGACATCAAGTGCATGCTTGCTTGACTCAGTCACTGGAAAAATCCTAATGTGTATCATTCCAAACTTGCACCAACACCCTACAAACGACAAGAATCCAATCCACTGATGTTCTAAGCCAAGACAACCTTCAGTAAGTAGTTAACTTTTCAATTGTTCATTTCTTCATCTTTATGATGGGAATTTTAGTGAAAAGTTTCCTCAAAGGTGATGATGAATTTTGGAAAATTGAAGATAATATCTATGACACCTGATTCTTCAACTTTGGATATTATCTTTAAGTTCATCTCATGTAACACCTTGTTACCACCCATGGGACATTCCAATTAAATATATCACTTATTTTTAATGTTCTTCCCCAAACACTTGGTTTTTAGTCACTCTTACACCTTCATACCCTATCATATCCTTGTCACGAAGATTTTCCACTAATTAATGATTCTCCTCAGCCATAACATGTTAACCTTTGCTGTATCCCAGTGCCAGTCTAAGTGACCTTTGCCAAGTAAATCTTGTAATATTCATTTAATGTTTTAAAAAACAGAAGAATGCTGTATAATTGTTAGCTTATTTTAGAATATCTATTACGCTTCAGGTTCTGTCCTGTAAATGACATAAATAATTTAAAAAAACCCTTGACACTATTTCAGGCCTAATATTTGTAGTACTAAATTAAAGATAGATCCTCTAAGGTTTATTGAAAGATAAAAGCTCAAATCCTGCTAGTAACTAACAAATCTACGATGCCAAATTAAGTGTGGTCTCTCTGATTCTAAATTTCTTAATTTTGTCCATTAGACCAACATTTATCAAGAAAAGTATAATACGGTTCATACGTATAATTTAAATTCCTCATGGTCGTTCAACAAGTACCTTATCAGCTGAGTTATCTCCTTAGCCAAACCAGCATAATTTTTTTGAGAGAGGGTTTGGCCTGGAACTCACTATGTAGACTAGGCTGACCTCCATTTCTCAGAAAGCCACCTGCTTCTGCCTGCCAAGTGCTGGGATTTAAGGCATCCACAACCTACATTTTTAATAAATAGTTTATAATCTTTAGGAAAGATATAATGTTCAATTATAATAAGGCATTTATTGTATGATGTTTTTATTATTTTGAAAAACATTTTTATTTTAGCAGTGTTTTTTCTGCATGTATGTAAGTGCACCACTGGCATGAAGTACTCATGTTCTGATGACAGAAGAGGCCATCAGAACTGTTGGAACTGGAGTTACAGAATGTCACTATCTTCATGTGTGTAATCAGAATCAAACCCAGGTCCTCTGCAAAAGCAGCAAGTGACTTAACTGTTGAGCCAATTCTGCCCCCCACAAACAAGTTTTGACCCTCAGGATAGAAATGGAATTTATTGATGGTTACTGTGACCCTGAGGATCTTCTTCTGACCTTGTGATGACAAGCCATGGACCCGCCTCCTTCCCACGCTCTGCAAACAAGCCACTCCCCCTCCCTCTTCCAGCCAATCAGTTGACCATAGCCGCTTACAGGGGAGGGGCTAAGGGTATAAAAGCTGGGAAAACCACAAGGTTGGCCTCTCGCCATTTTGTAAGACTGTCTGGAACCACGGGATTTATGTCTGGGTGTGGACTTTCGAACACAGCCATGAATGGGGGCGGGGCGGGGGGGGCGGGGACAGCACTTTGTAAATAAATCCTCACCCCAAACTCATTTAGGAAGTCCAATAAATTCGTTAAAATTCTTCATACTGGGGTTTGAAGATTTTTTTCCTCAGGTTGTCCAAGGACCTTGGGAGGAGGGTGTTGGATGCCACCTGCACCTCCCAGCAGTGAATTTGACTTGCAGCTACTCAGTGGTGATTTGTTCATGTTCATTCAGCTCCTAGAAGAAGTATGTCCTTCCCTTGCTTTTTCCTTTGTAACTAAAAGAAGAAAATCCTCAAACTCAGTTAATCCACATCTCACAAATTTCGAACAAATTTCAACTTTTAACTATTTTGTATTTCTCTATACATGGCAGAAAAGAATCTCACATTTGACTGTATTGACTGGAGATTGTTGATTTTGTTTCTGTTACGTGAAGCTAAACCCAAAGGCTAAGTGAATGATACAGTAATGCGTGGACAGCGATTCTTGAATAAAGAGACCCTATGGGATGCATAGATTACAAGGAAAGAAATCTAGGCAGAGAAACTGCAAAGGAAAGAAATCTGAAAGTAAAATGTTCTCAGGTATATTAACTGAAAAGGGTACCTAGAAAATTTTCCCAAATTTTATACACACCTTTAATCCCAGCACTCAGGAGACAGAGGCAGGCAGATCTCTGTGAGAGCCAGGCAAACATAATCTGTTCTAAGCCTGCTGGGCTACAGGAAGACCCTGCCTCACCTCCCTAAAAGTAGCCATCACTTGTTTTATTCATAAATCTGCAAATAGAATAAATAATGGGGCTGGAGAGATGGCTCAGAGACTTAGCGCTCATAGTGGCCTTTCAGACATCCCGAGTTTGGTTGTGACCTCCCATGTTTGGTGGCCCAAAACTACCTTTGACTCCTGCTCAAGGGGTTATGATGCTTTCTTCTGGTCTACAAGGACACCCGTGCACGCTCACACACACACACACACACACACACACACACACACACACAAACAGTTTAAAATTTTTCTGCAATTTTTTGGCATTTCTAGGCAGTGACACATCTGTACATTATGAGGAAGATGGTGGCTAATTTGGACTTGGGTATTTATTTTCTGGAAAATCCTATGTATTCAGGTAACTCAGTGGAACCATGGACCACACTTTTATTTCCCAACATGTTTGCTTTCCCATGCTATTTCACTTTCTTTGCAGTATAATGGCAAGAGTCTAAAAGGGAGGATTTCAAGCAATTCTTCACAAGACAGCATTTATTTTGAGGGTAACATTGTCACTTTTGTCCTAGTCACAGCCTTATATGAATGTCCTCAAGGAATCAAAGATTTCACCTCCTCGTAGATGTTAGGCCCCTTGTTGGAGAAAGAAGTAGAATGGAAATATTTCAACCATAGCTATATTTGGGGGGGGGACACTCAAGGCTGATGCCCTAGAAACCCTATGAGAAATGCACATAGAATGTCTGAACGTTAATGCATATGTATATCTAGGAGCTTCTTGGAAGGGAATGCAGTACGACATAAAAGAGACCTCCCTTAGAGTGAACAACAAGCCATAGAGCACTCATCAAAGAAACTTCTCTTTGCAACAGATAGAGGCTCCCACAGAGTTGCACATCCAGTCAGGCATAGAGAAAATACATCTGGGAGATGCCTGGTACTAGATGACACATCTGCAGTCGAATTCCTACAAACAAGGCTCACGGAACAGAGAAGAATAAGGGGTAGAAAAAGGACTAAAACACCTCTCAGCTCTTACCAATGAGGCTTCCATGTACATCAGAGTGTGATGCACACAAAAGGCCTCAACTGGCCAAGTTTTGGAGAATAAGAGACCTTAGAGTGTAGGATGGAACTCCTATATGGAACCTCACCCACCTGTGGCTCAGGGACCATTGTGGAAGAGGAGGCAGAAAGATTGTAAAAGCCTGGGCTGGTTCATGAATTTGTGAGGTGGAGGCTTCCAGGCCAATGGAGGCTAGCTCATGTGCACCTGTGACAGCAGTGCTGTCCAACTGTAAGTCAAATTCACTGCTGGGAGTTGCACATGGCATCCAATTCCCTCCTCCCAAGGTCCTTGCTACAGCCTGAGGAAAAATTTCTCCAAACCCCAGTTTGAAGAATTTTTAACGAGTTTATTGAACTTGCTAACTGAGCTTGGGGTGCCGGTTTACTTAGACAATTGGATGCCCCCACCTCCCCATTCACAGCTGATGCCGAAAGTTCACACGCAGACATAAATCCTGTGGTTCCAGAAAGCCTGACAAAATGGTGAGTGGCCAGCCTCATGGTTTTCCCAGCTTTTATACCCTTAGCCCCTCCCCTGTAAGTGACTATAGTAAACTGATTGGCTGGAAGGGGAGCAGCTTCTTTGCAGAGCATGGGAAGGAGGTGGGTCCATGGCTTCTTATCACAGGGTCAGAGGAACATCTTCTAGGTCATACCAAAGCAGGACCCATGTCAGCTCAATTAAACAAGGGCCCAAAGGAGAGGTGAGAAATAAGTGGCTGGTCAACACTAGATGGAGGACTATGTGAGACTGGTTGCTGCTGGGTGAGGGAGAGTATGACTTACATACGACCACTGGATGGGCTGACTAGACTCCAATGGGAGCATTTACACTGAAGGACATTTGGGGACAAACACCTGAATGAATAGGACTCAGCATGTATGGCAGAATGCATAAGGTTAGGTCGGGGGAATGGGGGGGAGGCATGGATGGGGGAAGGGGTCTGGATACAAGTGGGAAATATTTTATGAAATTTTAAAAGCTCAATAAAAAAAGAATAAGAAACACTCAAGACATAAGAAACTTTGATGATGAGAGCTGTAACAAGTGTTATTTAATGAAATCAAATAAATAAGTTCCCTAATAAAACTTCCTTAATATCTCTGCCTCCCTATCTACTTCGTATGGAGACTGTGGGTGAAGTCTATGGGATTTGTTTTTACTGAGAAAAATCATAAATACCTACTTTTTCTTGGGGTATTGGGAACAGGTTTTAAGCACTGTGAAGCATTGTTAAGTACTATTAAACACTTTTAACTCCTATTAAGATGACTCATTCTATGTTGAGGTTTGAGTAATTCTCTATTATAGTGATTTCTGGTTATTGAGAATGTGAAAACATGTTTGGGCATTTTACCATCTTTCTAAGGACATCCAGAAGCCATAGAGGATCTCTACAACCGCATCTTAAGACAATTTACTCATTGCTTCAGGTGTTTGTTCCCAAATGTCCTTCAGTGTAAATGCCCCCACTGGAGTCTAGTCAGCCCATGCAGGGGTTGTAGGTAAGTCATACTCTCCCTCATCCAGCAGCTATCAGTCTCAAATAGTTCTCAATCTCTCAGCACATATGGCAGAGTGCATAGGATTTGGTGGGGGAATAGAGGGAGGCATGGATGGGAGAGAAGGTCTGGATTTGAGTGGGAAATGTATGAAATTTAAAAAGCTCAATAAAAAGGAATTAATACTTTTTTAAAAAAGAATCATTTTATAAAAACCCTGCTTGTCATGTACCACAGGGAAAAATACAATGGCCTATTAGAAAATTGCTTTTTTTAATTATCAGAAAATATTCTATGATATGGAAAAAAAACTGCCTCTTCTGCTTGTTTGTGTTTAATTGATGAAAACCTGAACATTTTGTGATTTCTGGTTTAAAGTTTGCATCCCATATATCTATGTTACAATCTGTACTTGCTGAGAGAAAGAAAAAAATATATATATATTTTTGTTATTTCTGTCAAAAAAAAGTCTACTCATGACAAATCTACCTGAATTTGCCATCTAAAACAGCATTCTAAGCAAGAATAGCCTAGGTGAACTCTAGCTGTTTTCTCAGTCCACAGTGAAATCATGTCCCCTGGAGGCCCAACCAAAGGCCCATATACGTATAAATACAATTCTTCACGTGTATGAAGGACTGTGCCATGATGGATGAAAACGAAGTATTTTGTTTGCACCAGGGGCCATTCTGTGATTGATACAAACATCCTTGCCACACACACCTCCTAGTTGTGCAGTAAATCTAGTTGGCTCTCTTTTGGAGTTACCCAAGAGACTTCCTCCTGTGATAATACCTGGTTTTTGAAAATTAGACTCAATAAAAGCCTTCTTCTGAATGGTCTTTTCTTAGCATGCTCTGGATTTTATAATCATCAGTATAGTATGCTGAGAAAAAATGGGCTTTAGTAGTATACAGAATCTTACGGAAATGAAAGGGAAATGAAATGATCTGTTTTTCTCCTTTGGTGGGGAGGATGCTGTAGATTGGAGAAAAACTTGATGATATGTTCCCTTAGCAGATAATTGGGATGAATGGTTAGTAGTGGTAATGACAGAGAGCTAGAAACAGAGAGGCTATATAGCAGGTGGTCTTTTTCAATATAAGAATCCTGTAGAATACTTTCTGTCAGCATGTAATCAGGGGATTGCTATGTGCCAAGAATGATAGTGGAGCAATCATGTGCAACATGCCTGTGGTCCGTTCTGTCTTCTAACTGGCAATGAGGACCTAGACTCCCAGGAGAGATTATTTCCTCTTAACCCATCTTTCATTTTCAATCTTTTGTTTCATCATTTCATTTTACTTACTAATATTTATATATACATTTTCATTTTGTATGTGTATGTGTGTGGGTGTATATGCTTATGTATATATATGCATGTGCAGGGCAAAAGTTGACATAGACTGTCTTCCTCAATCGCTTTCTACCTTGTGTTTTTTGACACAGGGCCTCCAAATGAGCCTGGAATGCACTGATTTGACGAGGCCTGCTGGCAGGCAACCTCCAGGGATTTCCCTGTCTCCACCTCCCCAGCTCTGAGACTGCAGACGTATGCCACCAGAAATTTATATGAGTGCCGAGAATGAAAACTCATGAACACATGCTGGGTGGCAAACACAGACTGAGCCACCTCCCCAGGCCCTAAATTAGTTTCCTTTCTATTTGGTTTGAAACAATTCTTGGTAAGTTTCCAATAAAAACTTTGTGAAAGTTTAATATATTATTTTAGGCAACACTTTCCTTCTTCTACAGAAAAAGAGAAGTTCTTAAAATTTTACTAAGTAATCATCACTCAATATAGGTAGAAGCTTTGTTACAAAAATTTCCACAGATATCAAAATTGATGAATGCTATTGCCCTTTATATAAAATGGCATAGTATCTGCAAATATCCTATGTAAATTTACCATATAATTTAAACATCTCTAAATTGTAGCATTTGATACAGTGCAAATGCTCTGATAATGTAAGGTAAATGCTATGTGACCAGCTCCTGCCCATATTGTGTAGAGAATCATGACAACAGAAAGTCTGTACATGTCCATTACAGGTTTGTTTTTTACCAACTGTTTTTATCTTGGTTAGTTAAACAATGGGGCATGAAATTCATGCTATGGAGGACTAACTGTAGTTAAAGCTGCTAATATGTTTAGCTATGGATTAGTTTGTCTATGATTTAATCAAAACATTATCTCAATTACATAAATATATTCTATAGTTTCTTCTAACAATTTCAAGGCGCTGTATTTCATATGTAAGTTTTTCAGCCTTATATGAATTGACATTTGTGTTTGATGTGAATGATTTCTTTGAAATGGAAAAATAATTCTTCCAATAAGAGATTTTGGTGCTTTCTTTCTTGATTTGTCAATGTCACTTCCATAAGTATTTTTAATATGCTAGAATTGCAAATATGTAGGGACTGTTTCTGAAGTTTCTACTCAGTTTTATCATTCTGTATTCAAATTCCAGCACAGATTACTATGCAAACCTTTCAGAAAACTTATGATCAGTTCTCATCCTTCACAGCACTAGTCAATGCACCTTATTTTTAACTAAAATTATTTTAGCTATTCTTTCAATTTTACATTTAAATACACTTCTGAATCACCTTGTCAAAACTCAAGATAAAGCTTTTCAAAGTTGGTTAAAACAGCATTGATTCTACACATGAGTTTTCTAGGCACAGAAATGAAATATTTAAAATATTCAGTCTCACTTGGTGTGGTAATGCAGGTCTTTATTCAGAGCCCTCCAGAAACAAAGACAGGTAGATCTCTGAAATTTTAGGCCAGCCTGCTTTACATAGTGAATTCCAGGCAAGAAAAGATTGCATAGTGATACACTGTTTCAAAATGAAAAGAACAAAAAATTGAATCTTCTTTCATTTGCTTTAACGTGTCTTCATCTACTGAAATTTACTTAGTATAATCTACTACC
Organism: Nannospalax galili; assembly: GCF_000622305.1. Lineage (NCBI taxonomy): Eukaryota > Metazoa > Chordata > Mammalia > Rodentia > Spalacidae > Nannospalax > Nannospalax galili. The sequence goes on from NW_008357164.1 coordinate 924,012, forward strand.
ATAGTTTACTACGGTTTTGCAAGTATGATATATGTATATGATATATGTACATGGAGACATTTATATTTATAGACACGTGTATAGATATTTAGTGGCCTGCTCATGTAATTTGAAGTAACTTACATGGACTTCAGCTTTTTTTAACTTTTTTGAGAATATTTCACATGAGTATCATATGCAATTTCCACTCCTCCCTTATCTCCCTCCAACTTCACCCATGATCTTCTACACCCTCTAAATTATGTCATGTGGAGGGGCACCATCCAGAAAAATACTCCCAAGAGAAACCTCCTTCAATATAAAAACAAAAACAAATTAATAGGTTTAACTAAAGTTAGTTTTAAATACATTTTACATAGTTATAAAATGATGCATACACTAAAGCACAAGTCTTGAGTAACTGATTGAATGTTAGAATGACTCTTAAACATACTTGCTTGGGTCACCATTAAGGCTAATCAGACCAGAAGTTTGTATAAGATTCAGATTGAGATCGCGTACTTCTGTTATTTGATTCAGATTCTGCATGCAAATCTCTGCCCAAGGAATATGCATGACAAGGAGCTCCAATCATGAGTACTCTAGATAAAGTTTAACATATTTCAGAATATAACCACTTCAGATGTTGCTATCTCTTCTTATATTACAGTCTTCATACTACCACACTTACCTTATAGTTTTCTGACTTTATGTACATACATGCACATTCTTACACAAATTACATATAAAAATAGATAGATGGATGGATAGATGATAGATTTGATAGATGATAGATAGATATAGATAGATGATAGCAATAGATAGTGATAGATGATAGATAGATGACAGATAGGCAGATAGATATGATAGATAATAGGCAGATAGAGATAGATGATAGATAGCTATAGATAGTGATAGATGAGAGATATATTGTGCATATACAAATGTTATAAATGAATGAGTTTGGCTGTAATTCAACAAATCATTATTTACAAAAGCAGGTATTAGGATGAATTTGAATCAGAGGGCAGTAGTTTACTGGTACTTGCTGCACACACACACACACACACACAAACACACATGCGGGGAAAAATAAAAACCTTGAATTATGGCTCAATATCATGGACAAATTCATTACAGCTCAATATCATGGACAAATTTTTTAAGATATAGCTGTATTTGTATTGAAAATTATCATGCCAATATTCCGCTTTACACCTTTAAATCACTGCATTCTATTTCCCTTTCCACAAAGCTCCCAAGCCCCTAACTAGTTTTTTGATCTCTGTAGATTTCCCAATGGAAATAGAACACAAATATCTAAAGGATCAAAGATAGCATCCGCATATGAGAGAGAACATGCGTTTATCTTTATGGGTCTTGGATACCTCACTCAGAATGATCATCTCCAGTTCTATCCATTTACCTGTTGTGGAGATTTGAACCTGAATGTCCCCCATAGGCTCCAAGTATTTGGACATTTTGCCCCCAGTTGGTGGTGCTGTATTGGAAGGTCTTAGGAGGTGTGGTCATGCTGGACAAAGCACGTCAAGGGAGTGGGCTCAAAGACTTCTTAAGCTTTGCCAGACCGCAAGTTAAGTTTCCTCTCTTGCTTCCTGTGCCTGCTTGAAGATGTGTGTGCTCTCCTTTCTGCTCCTGTTCAAGCAAGCTCCTGTCACCATGTCTCCCTGCCATGACAGACTGTAATTACCCCAGATACGTAAGCTGAAATAAACTCTTCCTTTTGTAAGTTCCCTTGGTCATGGTATTTCTATCACAGCAACAGAAAAGTAACTATTACACCTGTGAATTTCATACTTTCATTTTCCTTAAGAGCTGAATTCATTAAATGTACCATATCATTCATTAAATGTACCATATTCGTTCATTAAATGTACCATATTTTCATTTTCCACCTCTTGATGGCCATCTAGGTTAATTCTACTTCCTGGCTATTGTTGATACAGCAGTAATGACCATGGATGAGCAGGTATCTCATAGTATGATACAGAGTCTTTTAAGTATATGCCAAGAGAGGTATAGTTGGATCACATGGTCAGTCTGTTTCTAGCGTTTTGAGAAATTTTCACACTGATTTCCATAATGGTTTGCACAAGTTTGCACAATCGCTATCAGTGAACAAGTCTTCTCCTTCCCCCACATCCTTGTTAACATTTAACATCATTAATTTTTTGAATCTGGAATAAATGGAATGGGGAATGAGGTAGGGGGCAGGATAGAAGAAGGAGCACAGGCAAGGATAACTAACCCTAAAAGACTTTTGCAGAAGCCATATAGAAACCTAATGTAGCAAGTTCTTAAAAGTATATACAAGTATAAAGGAGTTTAAATGGAGTTATTATATAATAAAGGACAATGTCCCTATCAGACACCACAGTCTAGCAAATAAAAAGTTGAATGCCAGAAACTGGCTCCCCCTTTTGGAGTTGTTGATTGGGGGGAATCTCACACACCTTCACAGAATTTGAGCTATTGCCATTGAGCTTGAGTACCCTCCAGACCCTAATAGCATGCTACCAGAAGATAAAACTAATTATCAACATTACCCTGATGTGAACCCTTCAAGTTACAATAAGGCCTGACTTGGTAAAGTATGCCCACTGATACAACTGTGGCATACATATTAAGGGGTTAACCAACCACTTTCTTTCACACTTGTTTATTATTGTAAAATGTATTGATGTTCCTTTACGGAAAGACTCTGGAGAAAGAATCTGGATTATACTACAGAAGGACACCATAAAGCTAGCATGTGCCATCATTTGTAGCAGGTATCGTGGATTATGTTTGAGGTTTTATATTCTTGATATTACTGGAAAACTTTTCTCTCAAAACAGTCACAATAACTTAATAGTTATTAAAGATACTGATATCATGAATAATTTTTGTCTTATTTTTGAGTTGATAATTGAATGAATGAATGGATAAGGAATAAAGGAAGACCATTTCCCTTGTTTTCTAAGCCAGCTACTTTCCACTTCCAATCCAAAGTTACTGTTCTGGTTGGTTAGGGTTCCCAATATGGATAATATCTGCTTCTCAGCTCCACTCCAATACAGAATTTAGATAGGAAGAATAGCAAGGGAGGAGAGTGGTGTTCAGATAATTAATGTCCTTACTTTCTTGAAGTCTCAGTCTCTCTTTTCTAAGTTGATTTTACAGGGTACTTCCATCCCTGATGCTGGTGGATACTTTCTCCCCTGCCCTTCTGTCTTATGGGTGGTGACTGCTCAGTGGCTGGCAGCCCAGATTCCTACACACTCCCTTGTGGGTCCTCTACACTGAGCCTATGCTGCAGTAATTAGTCTCTTTGTTTACAAATCCTCTTCAAATTATCCTGATTTGTTTGTGCCATCTGTCTTCTATGGTGACTGGATGGATACACCCTTGGTTCTACAGCTGTTATGCAAACACAAATGTTTAAATAAGGAAAAGGAGGAGCTTTCTTGGTATACCTGGTGATATTCTGCTGACATTATTGTACAGATTTTCAACTCTAATTGATAGTTACTTCCATTTTGGAGTACTTAAAAAGAAATAGGTTAATAAAGCTTGAAACAACTTAAGATTGCTAAATCTAATTCACTAAATTTCTAGAAGGGAAAACAGGGACAGAGTTTGTGTATAACATGGAATAGCTTGCAGGCATCTGGCCAATCTAGTCCAAGGCTGCCTAGCTCCTGCATTACAACCAGTGACTCTCATACAGTCCTCCACAAGCTCTATTTAGTTTGTGAACAACACTATGGCTACTGCTTTGCTCAAGATTTTCCAAAGTCTTATGGTTTCATTCATTTTAAACTAAAAGTTCTCGAATGCATGACCTGTTTCCTCACTGCTTTCTGGATCTTCATCACATTATCCTTTTTGCATCCTCTCCTTATACTGTCTTCATGGCTCCTCCAGAGTCCTAGAATATTTTTGTGTATAAACACTTTTGCACAGGAAAGCTATCTCCAAATACTTATATGGATTTCCCCTGCAATAAAATGTTACTTTATTAATAAGCCCTTCCATATCCACAGTATTTTAAATCGCAGCTTTGACATTTACATATACTTACCTGTCTCGTTTGTATTTACTTAAATATAGGTCTCATCATTTTACACTGTATATTGTACAATTATTTATTTTAGAATTTATAATACTCAAGTGCAAGTGCCCAGATTTTAAAAAAAATTTGCTATTTGTTTTGTTTCTTATCAAATCCCTGTTGTTTCTGCCACATAGGGTATACTTAATTAACATTTTTGGGATGGAAAAATGAATGAATAAATGACATAAACTTCTGCTTGTGTGATGGGGTATCCAATGTTGAATATTAATCTTGTGGTGTTATTGGGATGTTCAGGGGGTAACAGCACTCAGAGTACACAAATTTATGCTGGGCTGCTTTCTGTGATCAGCAGGGTCACTACTGTTCTACTGTGTGACAACCTAACTGTGTATAACAACAAAGAAAGAAACAATACCATACACTTCTAGGAGGCAGAGACTTAAAGGTATCCCAGCTGAAACATGACCGAGCAGGAGAGCATTGGAGGGACACTGTCCTGAAAATTTATGCACAGCTCATTACCAGATATATGAGCAACAGAGTAGTTGCACTGATGCTGGCTTCTTCATCACAAATTTTTCTCATAACTATTGTCTATGAATGTAATCATGATATAAAGGTTGTCTTAAAGGATATGAATGAAAAAAATGAAGGTATTGTGTTCTCTGCCAGAAAACTGCAGGAATTCATTTTGTATTTTCATTAGAATCAGAGATTTACAATATTACTTTGTCAGTTACATAGTGTTTCAGAGAACAGTGTTCTGTCTCCTGAAGGAATGCTTTAAGGAATTAAGGAAAACTAGTAGTGACTGTTTTTATACAATAGACTATTCTGATGTTATATAATTATTCACATTGCATGCTTTCAAATAGAGGCTTGGAAGAAACCTATTATCTAAATGTGTTTGTAAGTTCTCCCACTTACAAAATTGGAGTTTGCCATATTAAAAACAATTAGAACATTTTTGCCATTTTTTAGCTTCCTGTGTAGCTGCTCACAAGAATCTTAGAATTTTAGATAGTAAGGCCTTTGCTTTTGTTTACTTCTTTTAATGTTTACTCTTGGTGGAACTGTAGAGTTACTGAGATATTTTCAAAGAGAGAAGGCTATATAACGTTTAATGAATTTCCTTTAAATTAACAGTTCTTAACATTTGATTTTGGATTTTGTCTTCGTCTTGGCATGAATGTACATATGAACACATTTTGCTTTTTTAATCTACTCAAGGTTCACAATTATGCCTTAGAATTTTGAGCTTAAATTGATGATTTAATCAACTTAGTAAGACAAAATAAGCATCAAGGATTAATAACCATAAGGACTGGCATGGAAAAATACCTCTATTGTTGCAGTCATGGCATTGTTATCTGGGGGGCAATCAACAGCTATCTAATTAGACTTGAAGCCCCCTCGGTGGTAGTGAACTCATGGGTGGCAATGTAAACTCAGTCATGTACACATGGCAGGAGAGGACGTAGATCCTAGAGAAAACCCCATTTCTTCCATATCTCTAGACAAATGAAATTCCTTACTTTATGCTAAATATCAATCCTTATATTTACAGACAAGCATACCATACACCACTTATCACAGAAGCTTATTTTTGCAACTTTGAAGCTTATTCTGTACAACTGGTGAGATACAGAGAATATATGTCTGAGAGATGCCCAGAACTAGGGAACCTCTACAATTAAGGCTCATGGAACATAGTAGAACAAGGGGTAGAGAAAAATAATGTATCCCTCAACTCTTACCAGTAAAGCTTCCTTGTACAGCAGAATGTGATGAACACGGAAGGCCACAACTGCTTAAAGAATAAGAGACTACAGAGTGTGCAACCCTGGATAGGACCTCTATATTGAACCTCACCTACCCATGGCTCAGGGACCATTGCAGAAGAGGGGCTGGAAAGATTGTAAGAGACAGGATTAGTTCATGAACACAGGAAAGCAGAGCCTTGCAGTTCACTGGGGCTTTGCACAAGTGAACTTGTTGCAATGGTGTCATCAAGCACAGGACCCATGCCAACTCAATTGAACACGGTCCCAGAGAGGAGAAGAGAGATGGGTGGCAGGCTGGCCCTAGACTGAGAGTTGTTGGAGACTGGTTGCTGCTGGGTGCAGGAGAGTATGCCTTGCACATGATCTCTGTATGAACCGACTGGACTCCAGTGGACGAATTTGCACTAAAGGGCATCTGGGTACAAATGTTTGACTGGTTAGGACTTACCATGTGTGGCAGAGTCCAGTGGACAGATGGGGGAGGCATGGATGGGGGAGCCGTCTGGGTTTGATTGAGGACTGTTGTATGAGAATACAGAAGCTCAATGAAAAGGACATTTTGTTACTGATCATTGTAAAGGAGGAAATTACTACACTTCTCCATTCATTTAAATGTGTTTTGGAAAGACTTTCAAATGCTACTTTTTTTAATGAGGATAGTCTTAAGGACACGTTTTTCAATCACATTACTTGTTAATGTCTTCTGTGCAGCCTACTCTCCAATTACACTGTGCTGATTACAGTTGGGGAAAATGTCTTTTCAATCTCTTTCTATATGGTTGTCTATTTATTAGAGAAAATGAGCATAAGAAGACCATTGTGTGCCCAACCGTGTTCGAGAGAGGAAACCACATCCAAATGAGCTCAAGTTTATCACCAGATACCATTCACAAGTTCAGGTCAACTTTACTGTTGCTACGTTTAATTTATCTATAATTAAGCTTTATCTGATGCCATAGGTAACAGAGAATGCCTCTAGCCAGGACTGTCTATTGTCCATCCCTTGATTCGTTCTTTGCTAGATCTCCCACACTGCTGTTTTACTGGGTGAAAAATACTTCATGAGCATTGCTCAAAATAATGATAAAGAAACATATTTTGATCTCCAAGTTTATTTTTACTATTTTGAGAACTTACAGCTCTATGAAAACAGCCCATTTACCATGGAAAGCGCTAAACAATTTGGCTTCATGTTACACATGAATCCAGGTTGAATTAGCAGAAAATTCACGTTGGCTGGAATTTTAGACTGTGCTACACTGATCTGAGCTAGTATTTGCTTCTTCACTGCTACTACCAGTACCATACTGTTATTTTCTATATTTACTTTATTTGCTCTGGATTCTAAAATAATAGAGCTAAAATTCTTTGAAAACATGTTCATCTTGTTTTTATTTACATAATTTTGTTTCAGTAGCTTTTGAAATTTGAGATGGATGTGTATAGATGACAACTATGATAAAGATTTTTTTAAAAATGTTAAATTCCAAAGTACTTGTATTTTGTTTTTAAAACCTCTGCACAGTCTAGACATGCCTCACAAAGATGAAATAATTCAAATGATATAAAACTTGTTGCAAAAACATTTATAGTCATCAAATGAGCCTTTTTGTTTTGGCTTTAAAAATAGTTTTCAATTTTCATTTCAACCAGTTCTTTTGTGTCTTCAGAAACATCATTGGATGTAGGCTGGAAACAGAGAAACTGCCTTTTGTGATTCATAAGACGAAGTAAATGAGGAGAATGAAACACTATTAATGAAGGTACTGAAAGTGGGTAGTTGTAATTATCACACTTAGGTATAGCAAATAAAAGATTGCATATAAGCATATTAGCCATTTTCATCTAAAATTGAAATTAGTCTGAGGAGAAAATAGTCTCATAAGAAGACACTGTAACATTACTTGAGCAGATTTTTGAACACTCTGTACTTCAGATAACAAAAGCAAGAGAGAAAAAGTAAATGAGTGGCTACAGCAGATATGAGTACATACAATTTTAAGAGATCACATCAGATGAAGGTTCTCAGATTATTACTGTGGGCACATTGTCACATTTTTAAATGTGACATGATTCATTATACAACTGAAATTACCTTAACAAAGTAGCTAATGATGAGAAGACCCAGATATTTATAATGGGTATATAAAAACTGATAAAGTGATATACAATTAAAATTATCTTAACAGGGTAAGCAACATCGAGAACTCTAAAATCAGTAGAGAAGACTCTTTAAAACTCTATAAAATGAATAGACCTGTAATTTGGAAAGAATATTCATGACCAAAAAGTTGATGTCTGTGAAATGAATTGTCAGGGTCTTTCACTTTGTAAATGAACATATGTTTGGGCAGGTAAAGGGAGAGACAGCTGTGTGGTTAGTCTGACCTGCCAGGATATTTACTGACTGAGAATTAGAATTTGTATTCTGTGCCAAAATACACAACAAAACAATTTAGGAGAGAAAGATTTTTTTGGCTGATAGTTTCTGAGGATTTTGATTCATTGTAATGGGGAAGGCTTGGAGGAGTTCATTGTGGCAGGAGCATGTGATGGAGGTTCTTACCTTAGGGTAAAACAGAAATTGGAGAAAACTGGACCACAACAAGGACAGTAACTTCCAAAGGCCCATCTCCACTGACCTACATCCAAAAGCCAAGCTTATCCTTGTACAGGTTCCCTAACTTTCAAAATAGCACCAGAACCTAAGCACTGTGTGATCATAATGTGAGCACGTCCATGGAGGCCATTTGAGACTCAAATGCCCAATCATTATGATAAATGATGCTTCCTCTCAAAAGCATGGGGATGAGAGTTGTTCTAGATGCATGAATTAGAAAGAGATTAGGAAAAAAAATTGTGTGCACACAGTATATTGAACTACATCCTTCTTTATCTGTCCCAATAATCCTGCTGCAGTCAACATAAAGCTGGAGAGATGATGCTGTAGTTCAGAGCACTGGCTGCTCCTCCGTGTGAGTGAAGTTTAGTTTCTAGTACCTACAACAGGTTAACTTCTGGTTTCTGAAAACAACTGCATTCATATGCACATATCCTCACACATGCAAACAAATCACTAAAAATAAAAACAAAGCTTAAAAATGTTTTGAGGCTAGACATGACTCAGTTGTTAAGAGCACATACTGATCTTGCAGAGGACTGCAGTTTGGTTTCCAACAACCCTGGGTGGCTCACAACTGCTTGTAATTTCAGCTCTAGGGGATCCAGTGTCCTCTTCTGGCCAATGTGGGCACTGCACTCACATGTACAAATCCACACACACAAGAACACACATATACACATAATTAAAAAATAAAACCTAAAAAAGTCTTTTAAGTTAGATATCTCAAACTTCTTTGAAATTTTTCTGATATGGAAAAGGTTGGCTAGCACTTGACTGTGTATCAGTAAACTTTTTCATAAAATGAAGGTAATGATATTAAAATTTTAACCAATGAAATTAAGTACACTGCTATACAATGAAATATTTTATTTGTTAGTTAGTCTGTTTGTTTGTTTTGAGACAGGGTCTTACTATTTAGTTCTACCTGGCCTAGAGCTCCCTGGAACTCACAGTGATCCACTTGCCTCTGCTTCCCTAGTACTGGGATTAAAAGCAAGTTGTACCATGCCCAGTCCAGACTATGACATCTTAAACTTTCCACTTCTAAGAATATCAACATCCTACCAACCAAGAATTCCATATCCACTAGACTTACTCTTCAGAAATTAAGGAACTATTAAGACATTTCAGATCAATAATAATAGAATTTATGTTTAGCTGATCAATCCCACAAGACCTATTTGAGGGACTCTTTTGATGGGTATATTGCTTAGTGATAAGATTCTCTCCTAGAATATATTCCCAACAACACAAAAAATAAAAGGAAAGTTTACTGGGACTAGAGAGATGATGTTAGGGTTCAGAGCACTTGCTGCTCAAACATGGAGACTGGCATTCCATTTCCAGTACCTATAGGAATGACATAAAATGGGCATAATATGGAATAATGACTTAATTAACCTTGGTGAACTCACTGAACTTTGTGATCTTGTGTCTTGGGTACCTGATCATTTGCTGGGAACTTCATTTGCTACTCTACCCCAAGATAGGGAATCAGTATGGGTATGCTTGTGAATTAATATATCAAAGCACTGAAAGGGAGTGCATTTTTATTGAATATAAGGAAAATAGAAAGGAAATGTTTCTTGATCTTGTGTGTATGAGATGTTTTAGGCTTAGGGAAGGAAAGGTAAGACTATCTGATAAGATAAAAGTTCAAGGCCAGTCTGGTCTACATAGTGAGTTCCAGGACACCTGGAGCTATAGAGAGACCCTGTCTCAAAAAGACCAAAAAAAAAAAAAAAAAAAGTGCATCAAAACCTTTTCTTCTCCAACTGAAGTTGGAGAAATGGTTATGGTTTTGGATAAAATTAGGGGTGAGACCTGATTCAAGGACACAGTTCCAAGAGACATCTGTGGGAATGGGTGTCCTCCAAGTTCGGGCCCACTCTTATAAGCTAATGTTAAGAGTCAGGTGTTTCATTCAGTTATTAATGTAATGTTGACATGACCACACTACATGTACGCACTTCAAAGCAGAGTGTGATCACACATGCTTATAACGAATTACTGAGAGGTAGGGAGACAGGAGACATACCAGGCTTGCTCCCTGCAAACCTTGCCAAAAACCAGGAGCTCCAGGTCCAATAAGATACCATGGCTTCAAGGAACAAGGTGCAGAATCACAGAAGAGGTCATCTGACACCCTACTCAGATACATGCAAAAATCAGACTCATGTACACATACAAACAAAGACACACACACAAAAAAGGAAAGAAAGAAAAGACTCAAAGGGAGGATTTTTTTGTGTCTGGCACTGTGGTTCTTGTTGCCCTCCAGATGTATAGATGCACACACACACACACACACACACACACACACACACATGTATATATGAGAGTTGTATTTTTCAGTAGGCTTTTGAAATAATACATTTCCCTCTGGTTTTTCACATCACCTAAACATTATTTATCTCATCTCTCTTTCCCCCCTGTATAACTTGCCTCCTTCTCTCCCCAGTTAAAGTACCCCCATTTCCCCTTGATAAAGCCCGTTTCCTACTATACCCCTCACTCAAGCCTCTTCTTCCCTTCTAGTGCCATGGTTCCCTTCCATTTTTCTGGCTCCTGTGGTTACACCAGGATATATACTCACATCTAAAGATTGGATCTGAATCTGTGTTACTTCACTCAGTATAATAGTTTCTAGTTCTATCCATTTAAATGCAAATTTCATGATTTTGTTTTTCTTTACTGCTTTATTCAATTCCATTGTGTAAATGTACCACAAGACCAAAGCAAATTCCAAGCAGACAAAAATCCAGCATAGAACTGGGGAATGGATAAGAAGCACCCCCAAACTTTGCTGAGAAACAACAGATCACTCCTGTCTGAGAACAAGTTGGCCTTCTTTAAGCTAGTGATGCTAGATAAATTGATCAGGTTTCAGTGATGAACTCACACTGAGACATTTGGGGACACAGACTTGACTAGATAGGCCTTAACATACATGACAGAATGCATGAAATTCAGAGGGGAGAAGTGAAGATATGGGAGGAGGGGTCTAAACATGATCAAGATATATTGTGTGAAATGCACAAAACTTTAATAATAACAACTTTAAAAAGAAAAGTTACCAAAAAGAAGAATTAAAAAAAAAAAAACCTTGATTGGCAGTCTTCTTTTAAACTTCAATATAGCTCATGTACAATTAACATTCATATTTCTGATAAAAGCAGGCCATTGATATAATTAAGGTTACCAGGCTTGGCAACAAGCATTTTAACTCTGTTGAGTCATTTCACAGGCCTTTGCAGATAAATTTTAAGACTATTTTTAATTTTTTTGAGAATGTCATACATGGGTACTTTATTTACATTATTTTCACCCCTTTCTCTTCCCCTTTCAACACCTCCCACATTCTCCTGACTCCCCTCCCCTTCTTTAATACATATGTATATATAAACAGCCTTCTGAGTTCATTAATGGTGCTAGTATGTGCATATGCATAAGGCTCATCCCTTGGGATTGGGTAAGATATCAGGGTCATTCTTAGAGAAAACTAAGCAACCATTAACTGACTATAGCTCTTCATATAAAGATGCATCCTTGTGAAATTTCTTCCATCCATGTTGGTATGTCATCTAGTATTTTCATTATGTAGGTCTTGTTTAGGCAGTACCCATTCCTGGAGAGGTCAAACACCCCAGAGGAGACCCACAACTGATTCTAGAGGAGAACTTACAGTTATCATTTCCCTAAACCAATGCAGTCTCTAATGTATCCTAAAAACCAATATTTAAATCCATGAGTACGTGGAACTTTCCTCCCTTATCAAAAAAATTTACTTATTTTTTCTTTCTTTTTGAGGCAAGTGGGGAACATTACCAAGAGACACAACTGGTCAAAATACAGAGAATAAGTGAGAGTGGGGAACCTAGCCCCAATTGACACATCTATAATGCAAACCCCACAACTAAGGCTCAGGGATCCCTATAGAAGTTGGAGCAGAAACATTTTAAGAATCAGAGGACTAGGATACCTGTTCCTAGAAAGTCCTCCAGAGATGGCATGGAAGTTGCACTCATGGAATCTCAGCAATATGGCATATGGCTGCCTAAACAAGACCCATAATATTTTTGCGCTTCTCTTTTTTTTTTCTTGGAATGGAATATATATATATA